>NC_056433.1:52591879-52891879 GCF_018296145.1 Oncorhynchus tshawytscha
AGTAGTATATTTACCACAGTTTCCAGTAAAACACTGAAATACAGTATTTCCAATGCTTACAACAAATATTTGTTAATCGTGAACTGAAAGGTTGAATTCTTTGCATGACTTGACAACATCTGTGTTTGTTATTCTTGTTCTCTAGTTGCTTTTCCATGGACAGCAATATGTTTGTTTCTGAAAGAGAGCATCTTTGACCTTTTGGTTTTTTAATAAAACCACTAAACTTGGGCACTCAGTATTGAACCTGTTGCCCCTGGTGCAGTCATGACTACATCTCTGTCTCTCTCTGTCGCTCTCTGTCTCTGTCGCTCTCTGTCGCTCTCTGTCTCTCTCTCTGTCTCTCTCTGTCTCTCTCTGTCTCTCTCTGGCTCTCTCTGTCTCTCTCTGTCTCTGTCTCTCTCTGTCTCTAAGCTGAGACACGACACTATGGTCTTGACATGTCTCTGTGGTTCACAAAAATCCCAAAGCTCTTCCAGAAAGATCAGGTGTCCTGTCCATAGTGTGTGTCTATTCTGACTCAATCCAAAATATACAGGCAATTTAATTATCTCCTGTTAAAATTAGCCAGATATTTCCTCACCTCTGCTTTGCAAATGTCCAGCCAGGGAGTCATTGCAAATAACAAAGCGCATAAACTGTCTGACCATGCTGTGTCACATTCGAGTTTTAAATAAACATGGGGTGAAATATAGATTTCTTAACCATAAATTAGTCTTGCAAATTGATACTGCATTGCTTTTAGAAGATGTCACACAAACCTTAATCTGTGATAAATTCAGCGATGAATGAAGTGTTAACTTTTTTATAATAATTTGCATTTTATGTCAAGGTTTGCGGGGGCTTTATGTATTGGGTTATGCAAATATGATTCCTGCTTTCTATTTTGGGCCTGGTTTCTCATCTTGCCATTGAACTGAAATGACTGGAGCATCAACAACTAATACTGAAAACACTCTGCTTTTATGCATTTTCCCAGCTCATATTGTATGGTAGCGTTCATCTAAGAGTATGGTTCTCTGTTCACTGTTATTGGCCTTAAAGGGGAAATGTATGCTTTCTCCTTCTGCAAGGGGTGAACAATAGCAAGTTTCCATTTCATGTATTTAATGGAATGTGGAACGACACAGTTGTTATTGTCATGTACATATACAGCAATGATCCGTGTTCATGAGTAAGTTCCCATTTAACGTTCACCGGTATTGCTATAATTAAAGCCAGTGTGTTAGTGAGAAGTACCACACCCCTGTATCAAGTCCTCCACTCACTCATATTGAAGTAGTGCTACAGTGTTGACTGGTAATGACAAAACTGTTTGTTGTCGGTGTTCTTCACCCTGTGGTGTCCCAGTGAGACACTCAGCAATTTCTCTGGGGACAGCCAGGGTGTCTTTGGGAGAGAGGGCCTGACTGTGCTAGAGGCCTGCTCTGTTAGTGTGTATGGTCTCTTTTCCACTGTCTGGCCTCTGGTAAGGTGTCAGAGGAAGCTGCACTCTGTCCCTAGGAGCTCGAGACCCTGGGGCAACTGTGTGTGAGTCCAATTATTGCACTATTACAGGACACAAAATGTTATTTTCTACTCCACTTACTGTATACAGTATATCATCTATAGATTACCACAGGCATTTTCCTGGTCTTGAATACCATGGTCTCTTGAGTGGCAAAAAGTAATTGGATTCCATCCTATAGTGTGTGAACAAGATCATTGGAAATTAAAACTGTAACATTTGCTCTACCCCCCAATTCAGCCAAATGTACATTCTCAACAACACTCCAATGGTTTTTAAAGAGAGTGAAACTCAGGTACATTTCTCTCTAACTTGACTTTTATGAGCTTGTTTGAGACCTCAAGTGGCGGTTGTCATACGGACTACGTTATCCAGAATTAGCTGACATTAGGCGTGTACAGGTTTACTGGCTTCGTCGCTGGGGGTTTGAGAAACCCTCAAAACAACGGTGAGGGCCAAGTCCTCACTGTTTAGAGGGGAGGTAAATGCTATATTTGCCCAGATGTGTGGTGTGTAATTCTGAGAGAAAGGAACTTTCTGTAAACCCCAATGTGATAAAGATCTCTCTGTAGCTCAGATCTTCCACTTCCCTCTACTGTCTTCATTTACATCAGAGGCGAGATGCTCTCTTCTGCAGAACTGTACATGCTAGTCATGTAGAGTTCTCCTCTCAGTTGCAGAAAACGATTGTCTTTTTTTATTCAGTACAATGCAAGATGGTGCAATCCTAATTGGTGCAGTCATTTGGTGTGTTCTTGGTGGACCTCTTGTTTGTGCAATCCAATAGCTGAGCAGTTACAACTATTTTGCCCCAGTATCTGTTACTAGTTTGCTGTACTAAAGATTTAGGAGACTTGTCTACTTTCTAATTCTGTCAGTCTTAATAAAGTGGTATTATTCAGAGAAGTTTCAGTAATCGAAAATGGAGTACCAACGATGGATATTTTTCCACACATTGATTGATTCTGTTCTATTTTACAGTTTGAGGTGTAAGTTTCTTGTCTTAGAGGCTGACTCCAGTGGATACTTTATAAGGTAATGACGGGGGGCACAGAGGTGGATTCCTCAGAAATGCCCTGAATGCCTGTGTGCCAAGCGTGGGCAAGGGGGCAGCGGGCACTCTGGGGGTCGTGGGAACACCGGCACCATATCCGCTCACTCACCATTTGGATGTGGCTTCTAAATATAGATGCCATACGTGTCCAACATGAGAAGGGAAACTCCTCTGGGCTTTGCATCCGTAGAGACAGTACAGTACAGTCAGTTACTGCCAGCTGAGGACAGGGACGCAGAGAGTTGTACTAGACCTAACTTTCTAATCTCAACAGTGTACTTATCTGAAGTTCAAAGTTTTTTTATGATATATTGTGGATACCATTGTTATGCTCAATGTCATTTATAAATGTGACGTTCCTGATCTTGTATATTGCTGTGTTTACAACGCAATTATATACAGGCCAATGGTGATTTTGAAATAGTTGCAGAGTTTAATGGCTGTGATAGGAGAAAACTGAGGATGGATCAATAACATTGTAGTTACTTCACAATTGTAGTTACAACACCATAGTGCCCATCATAAAGCTAAGGACCCTGGGACTAAACACCTCCCTCTGCAACTGGATCCTGGACTTCCTGGCGGGCCGCCCCCAGTTGGTCAGGGTAGGTAACAACACATCCGCCACGCTGATCCTCAACACAGGGGCACCTCAAGGGTGTGTCTCAGCCCCCTCCTGTTCTCCCTGTTCACTCATGACTGCATGGCCAGGCACGACTCCAACGCCATCAAATTTGCCGATGATACAACAGTGGTAGGTAGGCCTGATCACCGACAACAACGAGGCAGCCTATAGGGAGGAGGTCAGAGACCTGGCCGTGTGGTGCCAGGACAACAACCTCTCCCTCAACGTGATCAAGACAAAGGAGATGATTGTGGACTACAGGAAATAGAGGACCAAGCACGCCCCCATTCTCATCGACGGGGCTGCAGTGGAGCAGGTTGAGAGCTTCAAATTCCTTGGTGTTCACATCACCAACAAGCTAACATGGTCCAAGCAAACCATGACAGTAATGAAGCAGGCACAACAAACCTTTTCCCCCTCAGGAAACTGAAAAGATTTGGCATGGGTCCTCAGATCCTCAAAAGGTTCTACAGCTGCATTATCAAGAGCATCCTGACTGGTTGCATCACTGCCTGATATGGCAACTGCTCGGCCTCCGACAGCAAGGCACTACAGAGGGTAGTCCGTATGGCCTAGTACATCACTGGGGGCCAAGCTTCCTGCCATCCAGGACCTCTATACCAGGCGGTGTCAGTGGAAGGCCCTGAAAATTGTCAAGGACTCCAGCCACCTAGTCATAGACTGTTCTCTCTACTACCACACGGCAAGCTGTACCGGAGTGCCAAGTCTAGGTCCAAGAGGCTTCTAAACAGCTTCTACCCCCAAGCCATAAGTCTCCTGAACATCTAGTCAAATGGCTACCCAAACTATTCACCTTGCCCCCGACCTCCCCTCTCCACACCACTGCCACTCTCTTGTCATCTATGCATAGTCACTTTAATTAACTCTACCTACATGTACATACTACCTCAACTAACCGGTGGCCCCACACATTGACTCTGTAACGGCAACCCCCTGTATATATTGTTCTTTTTTTACTGCTCCTCTTTAATTTCTTGTTACTTTTATCTCTTTTTCTTATCCATATGTTTTGGAACTGCACTGTCGGTTAGGGGTTCGTAAGTTACTATTTCACTGTAAGGTCTACACCTGTTGTATTCTGCACATGTGACTAATACAATTTGATTTGATTTAACCTAAATGAAAAGAAGGAAGCTTGTACAGAATAGAAAATATTCCAAAGCATGCATCCTGTTTCCAATAAGGCACAAAAGTAAAACTACAAAACATGTGGCAAAGAAAATATCTTTATGTCCTGAATACAAAGCGTTATGCTTGTGGCAAATCCAACAAAACACATCTTTGAGTACCACTCTTCATATTTTCAAGCATGGTGGTGGCTGCATCATGCTATGGGTGCTTGTTATCGGACAAGGACTAGGGAGTTTTTCAGGATAAAAAGAAACAGAATAGAGCTCAGCACAGGCAAAATCCAACAGGAAAACCTGATTCAGTCTGCTTTCAAACAGACACTGGGAGACAAATTCCCCTTTCAGCAGAACAATAACCAAAAACAAAATGTCGAATTAACACTGGAGTTGCTCACCAAGACAACACTGAATGTTCCTGAGTGGCCTAGCTAGAGTTTTGACTTAAATCTGCTTTAAAAATCTATGGCAAGACTTGAAAATGTCTGTCTAGCAATGCTCAACAACCAACTTGACAAAGCTTGAAGAATTACAAAAAGAATAGCAGATATTGTGCAATCCAGGTGTGTAATGGTCTTAGAGACTTACCCAGAAAGATTCACAGCTGTAATCGCTGCCAAATGTGATTCTAAGATATATATATATACAGTTGAAGTCGGAAGTTTACATACACTTAGGTTGGAGTCATTTAAAACTCGTTTTTCAACCACTCCACAAATTTCTTGTCAACAAACTATAGTTTTGGCAGGTTGGTTAGGACATCTACTTTGTGCATGACACAAGTAATTTTTCCAACAATTGTTTACAGACAGAATATTTCACTTATAATTCACTGTATCACAATTACAGTGGATCAGAAGTTTACATACACTAAGTTGATTGTGCCTTTAAACAGCTTGGAATATTCCAGAAAAAGGACATCATGGCTTTAGAAGCTTCTGATAGGCTAATTGACATACTTTGAGTTAATTGGAGGTGTACCTGTGCATGTATTTCAAGGCCTACCTTCAAACTCAGTGCCTCTTTGCTTGACATCATGGGAAAATCAAAAGAAATTAGCCAAGACCTCAGAAACAAAATTGTAGACTTCCACAAGTCTGGTTCATCCTTGGGAGCAATTTCCAAATGCCTGAAGGTACCACGTTCATCTGTACAAACAATAGTACGCAAGTATAAACACCATGGGACCACGCAGCCGTCATACCGCTCAGGAAGGAGAAGCGTTCTGTCTCCTAGAGATGAACGTGCTTTAGTGCGAAAAGTGCAAATCAATCCAAGAACAATAGCAAAGGACCTTGTGAAGATGCTGGAGGAAACAGGTACAAAAGTATTTATATCCACAGTAAAACGAGTCCTATATCGACATAACCTGAAAGGCCGCTAAGCAAGGAAGAAGTTACTGCTCCAAAACTGTATAAAAAAGTCAGACTACGGTTTGCAACTGCACATGGGGACAAAGATTGTACATTTTGGAGAAAGTCCTCTGGTCTGATGAATCAAAAATATAACTGTTTGGCCATAATGACCATTGTTATGTTTGGAGGAAAAAGGGGGATGCTTGCAAGCCGAAGAACACCATCCCAACCGTGAAGCACAGGGGTGCTTTGCTGCAGGAGGGACTGGTGCACTTCACAAAATAGATGGCATCATGAGGATGGAAAATGATGTGGATATATTGAAGCAACATCTCAAGACATCAGTCAGAAAGTTAAAGCTTGGTTGCAAATGGGTCTTCCAAATGGACAATGACCCCAAGCATACTTCCAAAGGTGTGGTAAAGGGGCTTAAGAACAACGAAGTCAAGGTATTGGAGTGGCCATCACAAAGCTCTGACCTCAACCCCATAGAAAATTTGTGGGCAGAACTGAAAAAACGTATGCGAGCAAGGAGGCCTACAAACCTGACTCAGTTACACCAGCTCTATCAGGAGGAATGGACCATAATTCACCCAACTTATTGTGGGAAGCTTGTGGAAGGCTATCCGAAACGTTTGACCCAAGTTAAACGATTTAAAGGCAATGCTACCAAATGAAAATTTGAGTGTATGTAAACTTCCGACTTCAACTGTATCTCTATATATATATATATATATATATTTTTTTTTACAAATGCTAGAATTTATCTTACAGTTCGACATTACGTTTTGTAATGTATTTTGTGTAGATCGTTGACAAAAATTACAATTAAATCAATTTGTAACACAACAAAATGTGGAAAAAGTCAAGGGGTGTGAATACTTTCTGAATGCCCTGTACTTTCACACCCTGACCTTAGTATTCTTTGTTTTCCTTGTTATTTTGGTTAGGTCAGGGTGTGACATGGGTGATGTATGTGTTTTTGTCATGTCTAGGGGTTTTGTATGTTTATGGGGCTTGTCCCTTTCTAGGTAAGTTGAATGTCTATGGTTGCCTAGATTGGTTCTCAATTAGAGGCAGCTGTCTATCGTTGTCTCTAATTGGGAACCATATTTAGGCAGCCATATTCTGTGGGTGATTGTCTATGTCTATGTCAGTTGCTTGTGTCAGCACAGTTCTTATTATAGCTTCACATTCGTTTTGTGTTCAGTGCTTTCTTTAATTAAAAGATCATCATGAACACATAGCACGCTGCATTTTGGTCCGCTTTTACGACGATCGTGACATGTACAAACATTCACTTATTTTCACTATAATCTTCTCAATCCCAACTGTCATTTTCAGCCCTACCACTCAGTGGGCTGCCCTTAGTTATTGCATCCACATGACCAGGCCTGTATGTCGCTACCATCTTTTTTTCTGAACCTGAACATGGGAGAAGAGGGGGTGGTGTAGAACTCTCCCTTCTGGAAAACACACTGTTTCACTTCCGCTGGTTTCACCAGGGCCTGTTGTACCTTACAGGCTGACTGGTTTATATTTGTAACCCTGCTAGCTCTGGTCCCAGGTTAACCCAGACTGAGGGGTGTCAGACTGCTCTAACTTTATCCCCCATCGCCTCATCAGAGTATAAATAAACAGGCTGCCATGACAAGGGGGAAGGGTGGGACTTAGGTCGCTTAAACAAAACACATGACATTTTCCCATCAGAATTGTCTGAAGGTTAAGACCCATGCTGTATGGTGGTTGGTGCTCTTATTTTCATAAGGTTGAGTGGCACCACTGTGTATGGGCCTACCCGTAACCCTTTATGAAGTGGCCAGAGGTCTCAACCATATGGTTTGCTTTTTGAAAGTTAGCTAGGTTTGATTGTGTTGATTGTGTGTAGGTTTGGCTGTTGATGTTGCCTTGAGATCTACAAAAGACTATATATCTCAATGGGCTATCCTGATGAAATAAAGTTAACTTAATTAAACGTTTTCATTACTAGGATGACATTTACATGCTGTGCTGAAAAGGGGATGAGTTCAAATGACTGAGTTTAGATTTTTTTATATATATTTATATCTATTTTCACAGTGTTAAGCCATCTGTCAGACACGCAGACCGTAAACACAATGGGAAGGAAAAAAATACAAATCTCTCGTATCCTAGACCAGCGGAATCGACAGGTACAACTCCTTAATTATTCTATCACTTTTGATTGATTACTACATTTGACATGGTATAGTTAAACAGTCACAGACCAAATAATACATGTACCAATATATTTCTGTTCCCAGGTGACATTCACCAAGCGTAAGTTTGGCCTGATGAAGAAAGCGTATGAGCTGAGTGTACTGTGTGACTGTGAGATCGCCCTCATCATCTTCAACAGCACCAACCGTCTGTTCCAGTACGCCAGCACTGACATGGACAAGGTCCTGCTCAAGTACACAGAGTACAGCGAGCCTCACGAGAGCAGGACCAACACAGACATACTGGAGGTATAAATACAGCTCCACACATTACTCAACATGTTCTCCTGTACGTGTAGTAATCTGTTGCATAACTATATGCAAGGTTACAATTACATTCATTCCCAATAAAGACACACTGTTGAGAGTGCTTTGACGTTGGAATGCATACGTTTATGAAATGCTTACTTGGGCTCCCCCACAAAGCATTGAAAAAACAATGTTGGTACAGTCCACTTCGGTATTGTTAGGACATCCCCAAGAATCAATAGTATAAATAGTGCTGTCGTATCCTTGAGGTAATGTCTGTGTGCTGCTCTTTCCTCTGTCCTGCTACTGTAGACTCTGCGGAGGAAAGGCCTGGGCCTGGACGGGACAGAGCTGCTGGACACGGAGGAACCCATGCAGGTGGCAGCAGAGAAGTATGGCCCACACAGTGAGGGCATGGACCTCTCCCTGGCCCGCCAGCGTTACTACGTTAGTACTCACACGGGTCTTATCAGACAGGTGCTGTCTGAGCCAAAGGCTGTACATTAACTAAAGTTGTTTCATTGCTATCTTTTATTCTGTGAATAATGGCTACATTTGAGAAAATGATTCCATTGAACAGTCAAACCATTCATGTGACTCAGTGAGCACTTTAGCTCTGCAATGCAGCTGCAATACACTTAACTTTCAAATCTTAACTCAAACAGACACTCTCTCATATTTTTCCTCAGGCCCCCTCCTTGCACTCACCAGAGGCCCAGTTCCTGGTGTCTACTGGCTGTGAGAATGGATACCCCAACTCCTCCAACCCCAGCCCGAGCTCCCACAGACCCCCGGCCTTCAAGCCCCTGGGCCCCAGACCAGGCTCAGCCAGCCCTGCAGGGCCCCACTGCCATGCTGCCTTCATGTCCCCACACTCAGGTTACCTGGCCCCCTAGTTCCTCTTTGCAAACATTCCTAGAGTGTTCGAGGTACCATTCTTGACATGATTTGTCTACAGAATGGCTGGCGTGAATGAGTGTCCATGAGTGTAAGTCCATCTCAGTTCTGTGCAGCCAGCTGTGCACACAGGAAGTGAGTGTGTGTGTGTGCTGTCTGAAACAGTCCCCACAAGTGAAACAGTGTCTGGAGGCTGATCTGTGGTTTCTGAGCAGTGAGTGTGTTGCACCTGCTGGTCATCTCAGCTCAGCTCAACCCCTCACTCTTCACACCATATAGTTATTAGTAGACATGTGTAGAGATGCCACTCAGTGGTGTGTGATCGCAACCAAGCTTTGTAGTCAATTAAATCAGCATTTTGAAAGACTATACACTACTGTACGATGCTTGTAATATGCCCTTTTTATCAATACAGATCAGAGCTAAATGTATGGTAAAAATACGTATTATGCTTACTAAGTTAATGTGTGAATACATTTTTTGTTATCAGGTTGACATTAATAACGTACGTTTTGGTAATCTGAAGTGGCAGACGTCTATTAGAGATCCAAAATGAACTTTTACAGGCAGAGCGAGTGAGAGAGATTGAGAGAGAGTGATTGAGTGTTCTGTCGGTGAGTGAAACATCTTGTTCTCACTTCCTATTTGTGTTCTCTCTGTTCAGGTACTGGCAACTCTATGTTCTCCCACGGCAACCTGACCCGGGCCTTGGAGATGAAGACTCCTCCCCCTTTGAATCTGGGCAGTGAGAACCGGCGGACAGAGAGCCACCCAGGCATGGGTGGCACACGCGCCAACTTTAGCAGTTCTGTAAGGATCTCTTAAATCCTACTTGTCAGTCATAACGCAAGGTTAGCATGAGGTACTGCAGTACTGCAGGCTACATAGTTCCAATACCACTCATGGTGATTATGAAGGAGCAATCAGAGAGCAGGGTTATGACAATGTCATTATGAAGGGACCAATCAGAGAGCAGTTATGAAGATGTTATTACAATGGGACCAATCAGAGAGCAGGTTTAAGATTATGTAATTAGGAATCAACCGATAAAAGAGCAGGGTTATGATGATGTCATTATGATGAACCAATCAGAGAGCATGGTTACGACGATGATATTACAAAGGGACCAATCAGAGATTAGGGCTAGGACAATGTTATTATGAAGTGCCCAAATAGAGAGAAGGGCTATGACGATGTCGTTATGATGTGTCAATCAGAGAGCAGGGTCATAAAAATGTCATTATGATGATGTAGTTATGAAGGACCAATCAGAGGACAGGGTTATGATGATCTCATTATGAAGGGATCAATCAGAGCGCAGGGTAATGACGATATCCTTATGAAGGACTAATCGGAGAGCAGGGTTATGACGATGCCATTACGAAAGGACAATCAGAGTACCAACCACACTCACATGGCCTGTATTGTTTTGTAGATAGCTTTTTAAAAGTAATTAATGAATATATTAGGCATATTTACTTTGGATGGTGCCCACATTGACCATGTCCACGCTTATAAATATCTGGGCAATTGGATTGATGAAAAGCTATCTTTTAAAAAGCATATTGAGAAGATAGTTAAGAAGTTGAGAATTAAAATGGGCTTCTTCTATAGATTTAGGTCATGCATCTCGTTAAATAGCAGAAAGCAGATTATTCAGTCAACATTCCCACCGGTTTTAGACTATGGCGACATCGTCTATATGAATGCAGCTGCCACTACATTAAAGCCGTTAGATGCAGTTTTTCATAGCACATTGTGCTTTATTATGGGGGCGACAGGTTCAGTACACATCAACGCATTCTTTAACAAAAAGTAGGCCGGCCCTCTTTGAAGTAGTGGAGGTCGATTGCAAAAACATCCCCCGTACCTAACATCATTACTAACTTTAAGACGTATGAGTTACCATACCCGGTCTCAGGGATGGCTAACTCTGGAGTTCCCTTCAGTCTCTTTGGCAGTTCAAATTGTTGGGGACCTCTTTGCTGAGGAATGTGATTGTTTTTTCTTGAGTGTGTTTTTTTGTGGTAATCTTGTGTATTTGTATCATGTGGTATTTGTAAAGTGTGTATTTGCAGGGCTCCCTTGTAAAAGAGACCTTAGTCTCAATGGGACTCCCTGCTAAGACAAAGAAAAAATATCTCTCTCCATGTGATGTTCAGAGAGGCCTACTGTACCCGGGCATGCACCCAGGGAACCACATGCTGGCAATGGGGAAGACAGGTCTGCTGACTCATGGTCTGGGGGGCTACAGCCTCTCCTCTGCTGGACCATCTGGTAAGGCTACAGCTCTGCTCCTCTTAAATCTTCACCTGCTTCTTAGTTAGTGATTTACAATAATTCTCCTCTTCCCTCCCAGACTACAGTCACCCAGGTTTCTCCCATGCCGTGAGTCTACATCGTGGGACTGTGAACCCATGGCAGACAGCACAACCACAGGAGCAGCATGTACCTCACCTCAGCCCAGCGTAAGACCACTGATATTTTATTTAACGAGGCAAGTCAGTTAAGAACGAATTCTTATTTTCAATGATGGCCTAGGAACAGTGGGTTAACTGCCTTGTTTAGGGGCAGAATGATAGATTTTTACCTTGTCAGCTCGGGGGTTCAATCTAGCAACCTTTCAGTTACTGGCCCAACGCTCTAACCACTAGGCTATCTGCCGCCCCATATACACCTTACTCAATTACTCAGTGTTCGCACAGTGATGGACCTGATAGTGTTGTGTGTCCACTAGTGGCCTCTATAGGAAAAATAGCAAGTGAGGATTCATTTCATACTATATCATGCATGCATATACTATTCTCTTTTCTCTGTCCGCTTGCTGTGTACCAGGATGTCCAGTGGAGGGTGCTCTTTTCCTTCTCAGTCCTCAACCCCCACCCCTCCTCCTCACCCCTCCCTCAACCTCAGCATCAAATCGGAGCGCTGCTCCCCGGAGCACATCTGCTCCCCGACCTCTCCGCCCGTGCGCCACTTGAGGCAGCACTCTCCAATGAGCACCTCCAATTCCGCTCACCACACCCCCCAGGAGCCCTACCCAGCCAATGAGAGAGAGGATTTCCCCAAAGGAGGTGTTCCCTACCCGGCTCAGCACGGGGCAGAGGAGAAAGGAGGGCTGCCCCTGAGGCAATTAGAAATCAGCGATGGGTGGCAAAGATAGCTAGCAGCGACTACCACACACAAAAATCCTGCCACATGGTTTCCAACACACAGAGAGAGGTGAATGGGGAGATGGGGTTCACTCGTTCACATCATCCCAGAGGAAAGAAAGACCCCCCTTAGAGCTGGGCTGGACTCTCCATTGTAGGCAATGAACATGTGGCACTGCCTCTCTGATTTTGATACTGTGAGGAGATACCGTGGGTGTGTTGTTGTTGGGTTTGGTTGGTTTGTCTGCGTGTTGGTTCAAAAGGGTGTCAAACCACACATCAATGTGGTTCTCTCCTCCTGCTTGTTCTACAGCACAGAGCAGAGCAGGGGTGAGAGCATCAGTCATTTAGCCACGTAACTTAGAGCACAGTGTTTCAGATTAATGCTTCACATTCAGGTCCCCATTTAATGTACATATATATAACTTTAATGCTTAGTTTATCCTTCAGCCCAAAATCAATGAAGTGGTCAGCTCACAGGAGACCAATTAGGGAGCAGCAAGGTTCTATTCATCTATCATGGTCTCAATGGGCATGGCCTCGTGATAGTGAGTGGGAAGTTGGTCTGGATAGGAATTGATCACAGAAAAACAAAAATGTAATCTGCATTTATGGATTTTTGTATTGAAAATCTGTGCATTTTTAAATCTCTCAGGGATTTAGATCATTGGTTCCATTACAAAGGTTTAGTGTTGCTTTTAATAATACTGAGCAAAGCTGTTTGTTTTTACACTATATCCTGCATAGTTAAATTATTTATTTTTGGACAATGGCCTTAATCATTAAAAATTATGACATCAATTTAAGACCAAATGATATGTAATGTGTTTATTTTCTTAAATATGAATATTCAATATAAACCAAAGTTTAGCATCTAATGTATTTCTAAAAATATCTAAAGGCATGTAAGAATTATCCATCAATAGTAATCATTATACATCTTCAATCTATTCCCCCTTGTGAACAATTAAGGTCCATATTCAGTATAACCATTTTATAAAGTTGAGCTTTTTTTTTGTTTAAATAAATTAAAAAGCTCAGGGCTGGACTACCGCATTTGGGGTCACTGGGGAACCGACCTCCAGGTACCCTGCTTTTCAACATATTTTGTATTGGAAAAATGTGCAGTTTTATATCAAATCAAATCAAATGGTGTAGCAGACCTTACAGTGAAATGCTTACTTACAAGCCCTTAACCAACAATGCAGTTTTAAGTAAGAGATTTTTTTTAAAGTAAGAGACAAGAATAACAAATGATTAAAGAGCAGCAATAAATAACAATAGTGGAGCACATACAGGGGGTACCAGTTACCCTGGTGTCGGGGGGGGTTAGCTGTTCAGGAGTCTTATGGCTTGGGGGTAGAAGCTATTTCGGAGCCACTTGGACCTAGACTTGGCGCTCCGGTACCGCTTGCCATGCGGTAGCAGAGGGAACAGTCTATGACTAGGGTGGCTGGAGTCTTTGACAATTTTTTGGGCCTTCCTCTGCACCACGTGGTATAGAGGTCCTGGATGGCAGGAAGCTTGGTCCCAGTGATGTACTGGGCCGTACACACTACCCTGTGTAGTGCCTTGCGATCGGAGGCTGAGCAAAAACCTTTTGAGGATATGAGGACCCATACCAAATCTTATATTACAATTCTACAATTTGTCATGAGGCTAAGAGAAAATGTTACATTTTTAAAGCACATTTTCTGCAATTCTACACTTTTTGGTATGGTCCATAGAGAAAAATGTACCGTTTTGTAGCTCATCTCATGCTATTGTTCACATTTTGCCAAGAGGTTGAGAGAAATTTTTGCAGTTGTAAAGCAAATTTCCTGCAATTCGACACATTTTGGTATCATATGATATCTGGGGGGGATCCCGACCTCCAGGTGGCCCCCAACCCCTGTGTGCCCGTTTGGTAATCCAGCCCTGCAAAAGCTATTTATTCATGTGTGGAAAGGGAAGCATTTGATTAATTGTCAGTGGGGCAATGGGAATAAGGTATGTTGAGAATCAGACACCTATCAAAGAAGCTGCGTAAGTTAACTTTTGTCTATGAAAAAAACAAGACACTTTTTATTGCTTGTGTGAGTTTGTGTTTTTGATTATTATTTTTTTAATGATGTTTGTGTAGTATGCACTGGATTTTTGGTGTGTTATTGTTTCATTTATCCATTTTGTGTTTAAAAAGTCTGCAAAAATGTATAATGTAAAATGACCTTGTATCCATTTTGTTTCTCGTTGTGGGTTTGTGTGTACATTGAAGTTAACTATTTTGTCCACAAGAGGGCAACATATTTCACACTATCACTCTGGAGGCAAGACAGAATGCAGGACAGAATCAGCCATTACTAGTGGTTGTTAATTCATCTGACAAAAATGACAGGTTGAAGCAGTGGACTGTGATGGTATTAAGATAAAACTGCATCATTAGTGTATTGAAGACATACACATAGAGCACTTCAAGTTATGGTTGACAACATGAAATTAATTTGTATATATGTGTCCATATTGACACAAATTACACTGAACAAAAATATAAACACAACATGTAAAGTGTTGGTCCCATGTTTCGTGAACTGAAATAAAAGATCCCAGAAATGTCTCATACACACAAAAAGCTTATTCGTGAGCATTTCTCCTTTCGCCAAGGTAAACCATCCATACGACAGGTGTGGCATATCACAAAGCTGATCATTACACAGGTGCACCTTGTGCTGGGAGACAATAAAATACCATTATAGGAACGCAATGCCACAGATGTATCAAGTTTTGAGGGAGTGTGCAATTGGCATGCTGACTGCAGGAGTGTCCAGCAGGGCTGTTGGCAGAGAATTTTATGTTAATTTCTCTGCCGCCTCCAACGTCATTTTAGATTATACTCGTCGTCCTCACTAGGGTCTTGACCTGACTGCAGTTCGGCATCTTAACTGACTTCAAAGGGCAAATGCTCACCTTAGAATGCCATTGGCATGCTGGAGAAGTGTGCTCTTCACGGTTTCAACTGCACCGGGCAGATGGCAGGCAGCGTGTATGATGTCGTGTGGGCAAGCGGTTTGCTGATGTCAACGTTGGGAACAGAGTGCCCCATGGTGGCAGTGGGGTTATGGTATGGGCAGGCATAAGCTATAGACAACAAACACAATTGCATTTTCACAATGGAAATTTGAATGCACAAAGATAATGTGACGAGATCCTGAGGCCCGTTGTCATGCCATTCATCCGCCGCCATCACCTCATATTTCAGCATGATAATGCACGGCCCCATGTCGCAAGGATCTGTACACAATTACTGGAAGCTGAAAATGTCCCAGTTCTTCCATGCATGCATTCTCACCAGACATGTTGAGGATGTTTGGGATCCTCTGGATCAACGCGTACGACCACATGTTCCAGTACCCGGCAATATCCAGCAACTTCGCACCGCCATTGAAGAGGAGTGAGACAACATTCCACAATCAACAGCCTGATCAACTATATGCGAAGGAGATGCATGAGGGAAATAGTGGTCCCACCAGACACTGACTGGTTTTATGATCCATGCCCCTACCTTTTTTAATTCATCTCTGTAACCAACAGATGCATAGCTGTATTCCTAGTCATATAAAAGCCATAGAATAGGACCTAATGAATTTGACTGAATTGACTGATTTGCTTCTATGAACTGTAACTCAGCAAAATCTTTGAAATTGTTGCATGTTCCATTTATATTTTTGTTCAGTATATTTCACTTGTGGATAAATGTAGAACGTGAAAAACATAATTTTTTTGCAGACATTCACATTTGACATATTTTCTAAACACAAGTTATTGCAGCACATCAATAGTATCAGCGCTGGCTGTATTTATCAAAACAGCCCATGGCTTCATACTTATTTTAATGATGTGGCTGTCTTTTAATAAACATGATTTGACTTGTATCTTATTTCGACCACCTTAGGGCTGTAAATCTAATTGACTGATTTTTAAAATATTTTTTAAATGTGATTTAGAAGTCACAGCATTTCCTTTCGGTGTAAATTAATCTGAAGACAGATACAATGATATTTGCCACGTGTATCTATCTTTCATGTGTCCATTGAAAACATCTGGTCACTCATTATAATGTCAGACCACTCTGTCAAGCCACCAGGTTCCAGCTGAGGGGAGAACAAGAATGGAGGAACACTTAAAGAGGCCAAAAGCTTTCAACATTAAAAGACAGTGTGCATACAGTACACGATGCCTTACAATCACAGCTGGACATCACATACAGTACACGATGCCTTACAATCACAGCTGGACATCACATACAGTGAATACACTTCTCTATGCCTCCCTATAGAGCATTTCCCTGCAATTTAGACTGACTGGGAGGAAATTGGCTAGAATGATCCCTTTCCCACACTGTGTCAGCACACCCTCTCTGCTCCCCAAATGAAAAGAGTGTCACAGGGGTCGTGTCTGGGCAGCTCCCTTGAGGATAGGGCCAGTCTGCAGGCCATGTCTGAAGTCTCCTCTGCCTGGTTGCTGCCTGGTCCCTATAGCAACAGCCCTGGCGGCTGCAGACGGCAGACATGGGGCATCCAAACACATGCACATAATTAATGTGATTATATAGATATGTCAACCCTGTCACCTTCCAGTTCATTAAGCTGGACACTCTCCCAGACCTGTCAGAGGCTAGTAGAGGCCTGGGCCTGTCTGGCCATATACAGCGCTTTGCATTTGCCTTTTACCTGGAGGGACAATCAGAGCCAGCTTAATGCAGGGGCTTACTGGGGCTGAAGCCCCTGGGCCCCTGCCCGTGGGGGGCCCAAGAGGCAGCAAATAGTAAAAAATAAATATCCTGCTGCTGCACTGCTAATCATCAGATGGGAGGAGGAGAGAAGGTAGGGGGCGCATGTGGGTAACTGGGGGGCCCTACCTTGATTGGGTAACTGACTTTTTAATATATATTTTTTTTAATAATAAATTGCATAATAAATAAATGTGACTGGTCAATTGTGTGAGTCAGGGGGGCCAGGTTCAATTTTTTTTATCCAACCACAGGACTGTGGTTGGATAAAAAATTGAGCCTAGCCCCTGCCACACAATCTCTCGATGTTCAAAATAAACCAGAGAGCATAATTTATCCACTGAGTATCAATAGTTCATAAAAAATAACTGTGGAATAGGTTTTATCACAAGCACATACGCCAAAATGAAGGAAAAGTATTTGCCCCATTTTCATATTTTTGATACTGAATGTTATCAGAGCTTCAACGAAAACCTAATATTAGATCAAGGGAACCCGAGTTTACAAATAACAAAAAAATGGATACTGTATTTATTTATTTAATTAACTAAGTTATTCAATTCAATATTCCTGTGTGAAAAAGTAATTGCCCTCTTACACTCAATAACTGGTTGTGCCACCTTTAGCTGCAATTCCTGCAACCACATTGCTGTGGATGAATTTTGTCCCACTCTTGCGCAGCTGGGTCATGCAGCAAGACAACGATCTCAAACACACAATCAAGTGTACATGAAAATGACTAAAAAGCAACAAATTTGAAGTTTTTGAAAGGCCAATCCCAATTGTTGTGGCAGGATTGAAATGAGCAGTTCATGCTTGAAAATCCACAAATATCGCTGAGTTAAAGCAGTTCTGCATGGAAGAGTGGGACAGAAATCCTCCACAGTGATGTGAGAGGCTGATCAATGAATGCAGAAAGTGTTTGGTAGGAGTCATTGCAGCTAAATGTGGCACAACCAGTTATTAAGTGTAAGGGGGCAATTACTCTTTCACACAGGGGCATTGGGTGTTACATAACTTTGTTTATAATATTAATGAAAGAAAGTATGTAATTGTTGTGTTATTTGTTCACTCAGGTTCCCTTTATCTAATATTAGGTTTTGGTTGAAGATCTGATATCATTTTGTGTAAAAAAAGATGCAAAAATAGAGAAACTTTGAAAGAGGCAAATACTTTTTCACAGTACTGAATGTATTATATTTCTATGGTTGGTTGCCTTTTGCAGATTTCAAAATACAATTCTAGGAAAAGCACACAGTTTGGAAGCAAATGCCTACCACTGAAAAGAGAAGTCTGTAGAACCAATAGAAACAATGTTTTCTCAACAACTTCCAATTTGTAGCTAACAGAAGCATTGTTTTTCAAAGTAGCTCATCTTGAGATAGGCTATTGCCACGACGAGCGCATCGGACATCACCGTGAGTAGCCTATAGGGCCAGATTAAGAAATCACAGGCCCCGGGGCTTTAGGTTCTTTTCGATTTGTGGTCAATTTACTGTTTAACAAAAAGCCCCTTTATAATAAAGCCATAAAAACATTTGCCATGTGGCATAGGCTACAGTGGAGTACATGCATTTTTAGGATTTCCACACATGGAGAACATTTTTAGCAGCTTTTTAAAAATGCATTTCATGCAATTCTACGTCATTTACATGACAGAAGACATTAATTGAATCTTTTTAATTTCACACAAATGACCAAAATGAGTGGCTACTCTGACACTGACAAGCTGAGCTCAAGCTGGTCTTCAATTCAAACATACAATAGCCAGGTCAATGAAGCAACACACAGATTGTACAATATTAGGAGGAAATATATACAGTATACAGTATATATATATATAACAATGGCTACAGTAGGCTACTAAATCAAATTTCCATTGGCACACTGACTTACCTAATGATGAAGCCATAGGCTCAACTGTAGCCTATGCCACATGGCAAGCATTATTATGGCTTTATTATAAAGGGGCTTTTTCTTCAACAGTAAATTTACCCCAGCATCAAATTGCATCTTGGTGCACAGATTTGTTTACAGATCATGATGGTGTACTCGGAAGGGGGGGCTATAACAACAAAGACCCAGGGCCTATGATTTCTTAATCCAGCAATGGAGGGTTTGGTGTGAATGTTAGGGAGAAAATTCTCCCAATGAAGTCAAAGTACTCAGATTAGCAGTTTTGCCATCATTGTAAAATGCTCCATGATTTCAAAAGCATCACAAAGGCAAATGAATGATGAGATTAAACAGGGGGGGAATATTTCTTAAACATTTCACTCAAAGTTTTCCATCACATCATATAAAAATCTGTTGTTAAACTGTCAAAGTATTCTGTTACTGCAAGAGATATTTAGGATCAGAATCTCAGCCATCCATAATACACACGGTTCCTAGGTGTTAACTGCTCCCCTCTCTGGTAAGTTTTCTCAGTGTTTGAGCACGATTTCCTCCATTGAAGCATATCCCAACTCACCGGCACATAAAGGCTCAGACAAGGGGCCGTCCCACTCTAAATTGGGCATCTTTGTGGGTTTTGACTGGATGTGGAAGTCAAATAATATCTCCAATAAATCATGTCAGCTCTGAATAACACCCTGCGGGCCGCAGTCTGGCTGTGACACATCTGAGGGAAGGCTTTGTTACTTATTGCCAGCGATATCTGACAGAAGTTTGCTGTACAATATCCAGCTGTTTCTAACCATATCATTCCACAGTAGGAGTGATATCCAGAAAAATATATACAATTTGTTCCGCCTCAATGTTAAATTGTGATACTGCATCACATTGCTAAAAAGCTAAATGAAATTGATCACACAAAAATCTAAATATATTTAACACAAATATATTAGATTGTTGGAGGAATAAGTGCAGTGAAATTATCAACGATTAAAATATTATCCACAGCTGGATATTGTAAGAGGTGAGGGTCAATTCAGCAGCTAGACACCATTGTCATGGATGATGTATTTTGTCAAATGGTAAATTAACTTTGAAAAAGCCCTTTCTTTTCTCCCACACTATATGATATACAAGACAAGTCAGTGGGAGAAATGAAAAGCTAAAATTGTAATTAAAACATTTCGCTGGGATAATTAAAACATGTGGTATTGGCTAAGGTGTGACTAAGGTGTGATTAATCACCGATAATAAAAAGACAAGATTTAAAACAAGAGTTTAATAATTTCATAAGCCAGTAACATTTGCCACACAGACAACAGAATAAAACATTTTGTATACAACTAAAAGTTCAAACCATGCATTCATAAGTCTTTTGTTGAAAAAAACATTTATACAAACCACACAACGGAAAATTAATACCAAACATTCAATCAATCTGATTTTTTTTTTTTTAACACAGAAATCACACTTTCCAAAAACAAAATGACCCAAAAGTCCAACAGCATGACACCTGTACCTTTCCAACATGATCAGTGGCAATGGAGTATAAATAAGTCAATCTTTTTTTTTATTTTAAACCGTTGACACTACAAAATCAGCAACACATTTCAGACCTAGGTTTAAGTTTTAGGCAAGATTTGTTCTAAGCCTACATCATCCTAAAAAGGGGCAATCTGCAGTTGCTACATAAAATGTTTCACTTATAAATTGTACCCATTGATTCTTAAAGAATATAACTTATTAATGCCTCATGAGCTCAGTTCAACTGTTCTACCCCATCAGAACCAAAATAAGCTAGTTTTACTCCAATGTTTGTAAACAAAGTATATAGAAAACTATATAGCCTCAAAACACGGTTAAAACTATCATTTTGATATCATGGATGGTCAGTCCTTGCATCCATAGCTCTGTCTATACATTCAAGAGTGGTTACATTTTCCCTCCCCATCCCTCAGCTTTTACCAAAACGGGCGGGGAAGGCGCTTCATTATTGTTTCAACTGCTGATTGACGCTTTAAGTGTAAATGGTTGTTTGGCAGCAAAACAAAAACACAGGAAATACTTTGTTCAAACAAATTCAACTGACAAACTTTGTTGGGACTGAAAGATGGTTGCTAATACAGGTAAGATTTGCCAAATCCAGGCTGGGCTGGAGTGTTATTGAATGATACAGATAGATAGCTGTTATCACCAGTCTACTATTTTGCAGAAAAAAAGAGATATCTTATCATTGACTCAAAATCCCTGAGTTTCCAGGCACTTAGAATTCTTCACTGAATACCTCCATTAAAACACAGTAAAATATCCTCAGTGCTTTGTTTTAAAAGGTGGGTAACTAACGATTAAGGAGAATGGACGGTCGAGTGGTGATGACTGCTGAATAGACTGAACTCCACGGCTTCATTACAATCAGTACGGTACAGCAGAACTAAAGGACGAAAATAAATAAAGCATCAAGCACTTCTGAAATCAGCCTCTACTAGCAAACTAGGCTGGAAGTATTGGTACCTTTTCCTACTAGAAACAGCTCATTTGCAACATTTCCTGATACAATATGATAAAATTAAAAAGTAACACTGGCTTCAAATGCATTTGTTAAAACAGAGAAATGTGATACATAGCAGTTGGACAGAATCCAGTCCACATTATACAGCATTTCATCATAGTCCTGGTCCAGGTCTAAGGGTCTGACTGGGCCCACAGGACAACAAGGTAGTAGTAGTAAGGTGTCAGCATGTCAGAAACCATCACATCCCTTTTGATATCGGTGACACCTTTGTTACAGTAACAGACAGGAGCACACACATCCTGTCCATTTGTTGTATTGAGTTTGACCTGCCTGGAACACTGGCACGGTGTTAGCTAGAGATTAAGGGTAGTGTAGTCCTCTTCAGTTCTGCATGAGGTACTGGTGGAAGTAAATGCCAAACAGGCTGCTGATGACTTGGCAGGCGGCCACCCACCAGGTGAGGAAGGCAAAGAGGCCTCTGAAGAAGAGGGGGGTGAGGACGGAGCGCAGGGCCGAGAAGCCCTCGGTTAGACGGGCCACCGTGGCCTGGATGTCCTCCTCCATGTCCTCCACCCCCTCTTCGTCCTCCTCCAGCCCTGGCAGGACGGGAGAGACCGTGGGCATTACCAGGGCAGGGGTCACCCCCGGAGCCTGCTCTGCGCCACTCCATGAGAAGTCACCTGAGATACAAAAAAGTCAGTAGGAACAAATGGGTGTTACAACAAGACATTTGAAAGGCACAACTGAAATACATTACATTTCCATGGATCAAGCATTGTGATGAAACTGTTGGTATATTATCATAACTCCCTATTGTTAAATTTTAGAATGCAGATTCTCAGCATTTACGTAGGGCCACCTAAGGCCTCACTAAAAATCGGATGAGAATTTGTGGTTCGCCTACAGTTTAGCAGCTGTTATAGCAGTATACCAAAATGATTATGCTACTAGCTCCTAGCAACGCAGTCAAATGTCAAACAGCTAACATGTAAAGAAAAATACAACAAAAAAAGGCAAGGAATCAAGAACGACAGGATGAATCCAATTAACAACCCAAATAGCACTGAAGCAGTATCAAAATGCAATCTATGCAAATGTACATCAGCGGAATTTACACAACAGCTAAGAATGACATGCACAGCAGTAGATATATTAGTGAGATATGTGAAGAATCCAGTGTATCAATAAATACGCAGTGTGTATAAATAAAGTATTATTAGAATATAAGAAAAAGCAAGGAATCATTTTTTTCCCCCCTCAAAGCTAGTTGTTGCCATGTTAGGTACTGTACATGTCTTACCAAGGGCCTTCAGAGCCAGAGTAGAGAAGAGGATGAGTAGAACAGGGACCATGTACTGCAGGGTGACTATGGTCAGGTAGCAGAACACACGGGTCACCTGGAAGGACAACAACGTCAAAAGACTCATGGGTTTAAGGTCTCATCTGGTTCTCCAAACAACTCAAAAGAATTGCTTTCACATGAAAACGTTGCCATTTAGATGTGTTGTCGGACCTTCCTCTGGATGTCGATGGCGGCAATGCGGCCCGCCTCCTTCTTCATCTGGTCCACCCACTTCTGGGAAAGGTTGAGGTAGGCTTGCATGTGGTAGCGGGTGAGGGCCAGCCTCAGGCAGCACAGAACCACCACTGTCCACAGACGAACACTGTCAAACACCGCACTTGACATACTGGGAATATATCACACACACACACATACGAGATCTGTTAACACCTTGAGAAGGAATCAGCACAAGGGTGCCAAATGGTCACATTTGTAATATTGGAGTCCAGGAAACAAACACACACTTACAGGGTGACTGAGGTCTTCCCCATTGGAGCGTTCCCCAGGAAATCCCTAGCAATGGGTTTGATCCACAACACGATCACCACCACTGGGGCCAGGAAGCTCATGTGCAACAACATTCTATGGGAAGCAGAAAACAGCACAACACCCAAACAGTAAGACATTACTAGTCAGTGGAACCAGTTGGTTATTTGGTTTCACAGTTAAATAAGTGTTTATGTGTTCTTACTGGATGAATGGGCGGTCTGAGTTCATCTGAACTGCGTCCAGGTGCGTCTGGGCTAGGCGGAGGCCAGGGAAGGCCAGCAAAGCACCAATAAAAGCACAGATGGCAGCCAGACCCAACTTCACAGTCAGCTTGGTCACAGGGACTCTGATGGGAGTCCAAATATAATAGCAAACATAAAAGGGGCACATTTGCCAACACAGATCACTAAAAGCATATTGTCGGTCAATGAATGACTGGCAACTATTCTATGGACCCAAGTTGTGATTTTAATTTTTGAAAAAAAAAAGAAAAGAAAAAATTCAACTGTCCAACTAAAAGATACTTACGACCACTCTGCAAAGCCTTGATGTTTTGCGAAAACCTCAAGGTTGTCAAAAAGACTGTTAAAACCTGCAATACAAATGATGAAAAAGCCCAAACTGAAATGATAAAATTAACTAAATAAATGTGTTATACATAGCCTAATGGGGCATGCCATAGTAGGGGTTAATGTAGTGCACATAC
Organism: Oncorhynchus tshawytscha; assembly: GCF_018296145.1. NCBI lineage: Eukaryota > Metazoa > Chordata > Actinopteri > Salmoniformes > Salmonidae > Oncorhynchus > Oncorhynchus tshawytscha. Next base: position 52,615,814 of record NC_056433.1, read on the forward strand.
CAGGCTCCAGGCCAAACTCCAGGTAGTCCTCTCTGACCACCAGCACCAGCATGGCCACCAGCAGAGACAGGAAGCCAAAGGCCAGGCACACCGAGCGCTCGCCTCCCTCGTCAGACCTGAAGTAGTGGCCCATCAGGGAGTGGAGGGTTTTCCTGTGAGAGTTAAGGGAAACACAGGGACAACCGGACAGTCCTTTGGAAACAAAACAGCTCCAATCAAGGAGCAGCACAATATTGATGCATCCAAATATTTTTCTGGCACAGTACATGTTTGGGTTATTCATTTACCAGGGTCCCACTTTGTAGAAATTGACGAACACAGTTCTTACATAATAACATTGGCAAGTACAGTGAGTACAACTTCAGTTAGTCTAAGTTTACATTGTAACATAGTACTTACAGCTGTTTTCTTACGAATAGTTCATAATAATACTTTTTAAAAATTGTAATACAATTGTGGGCTTCCAGAGCGAGGGTGAACTGAAGGATACAGGCAGCAGAGAACGGTCAGCACACACCAGATGGCCCCAATGTGGACCTCCTTGGCAGGGTCCACTACACAAAAGTAGCCCTCAGTGAAAAGGTAGATGCCCATGGCATACACTGCAAAGTCAATCAACCACTGGTACTCCAGGAAGAATCGCAGTACTGAGAAGGGGAAAGGAGAGGCAAAGCAGAAACATTGTAAGGAAAAGATCAGGCCTAAAATACAAAGCCAGCTAAGGCTTGAAGGGCATTTCAGTTTGTAGTAGTGGTGAAAAAACAGCTAGCTGGAGCTCGTCTGAGCGGTCAGCCACATCCTTTCCCCTATACAAGTCCATTCCTAATTGTAACACAAAGATTACCCCTACGATGTGTGTGTGTGCGCGCACAACTGTGTGGTGGGGATCAAGAGACAACAACTCTGGATATGGACACATCTGCCTTGTTCTAGCCTGACAGCCTGTAGGAAGTCAGAACCTTAACAATCAGCATTTCGTACTAGCGGTGAGGGAATTCCCAGCCGACTGCTCAGACGAGCTCCAGCTAGCTGTTTTTTCAAGGTTCTTCGAATCGTTGGGATTCTGATCTGGCTACAGTGATGGCATGCGTACCAGTGAGCTGCGAGGCCTTACGCACCTCTCACATCCTACAGTCGTCCAACCCAGCTCCAGGCCTCCTCAGCGGTCAGGGAGTGACCACACTAGGGTTGGGTGATAACCAGATTTTTACGAGGACCTGCGTCATGTGCAGGAAGAGATCAGGAGGGCGTACTCACCACCGCTGGAGCACCATTTCTGCCGCTACTCTCCTGACCGTCACCACTCTAGGCCCCCCGGTTAGAGCCATCGTCCCCACCTTGGGAGTGCCAACACAGCCTATACTCCCCGAGTCAGCCAGGCTCCCTACTCCACGAGAGACACTACTCCACGAGAGACACTACTCCACGAGAGACACTACTCCACGAGAGACACTACTCCACGAGAGACACTACTCCACGAGAGACACTACTCCACGAGAGACACTACTCCAGGCCTCTCCAGGCAGAGCACTTGCCACCTCCATGGGACCATTGGGAATTCCACTATGGCCAGAGGTGACCCAGTTATTTACCAGATCGTCGTCACTCAGGCCCCCCTGGCTGGAGGCGTATATACAGTTGAAGTCGGAAGTTTACATACACTTAGGTTGGAGTCATTATAACTCATTTTTCAACCACTCCTCAAATTTCTTGTTAACAAACTATAATTTTGGCAAGTCGGTTTCTTTGTGCATCACACAAGTCATTTTTGCAACAATTGTTTACAGATTATTTCACTTATAATTTACTGTATCACAATTCCAGTGGGTCAAAAGTTTACATGCACTAAGTAGACTGTGCCTTTAAACAGCTTGGAAAATTCCATTCCATGGCTCGTGATTAGGCGAATTGGCATAATTTGAGTCAATTGGAGGTGTACCTGTGGATGTATTTCAAGGCCTACCTTCAAACTCAGTGCCTCTTCACTTCACATGATGGGAAAATCTAAAGGAATCAGCAAAGACCTCAGGAAAAAAAATGTAGACCTCCACATCCTTCGGAGCAATTTCCAAACGCCTGAAGGTACCACGTTCATCTGTACAAACAATAGTAAGCAAGTATAAAAACCATGGGACCACGCAGCAGTCATACAACGCAGGAAGGAGAAGCGTTCTGTCTCCTAGAGATGAACGTACTTTGGTGTGAAAAGCGCAAATCAATCCCAGAGAAATGTCCTTTGGTCTGATGAAACAAAAATAGAACTGTTTGGCCATAATGACCATGGTTATGCTAGGAGGAAAAAGGGGGAGGCTGGCAAGCCGAAGAACACCATCCCAACTGCGAAGCACGGGGGTGGCAGCATCATGTTGTGGGGGTACATTGCTGCAGGAGGGACTGGTGCACTTCACAAAATAGATGGCATCATGAAGAAGGAAAATTACGTGGATATATTGAAGCAACATCTCAAGACATCAGTCAGGAAGTTAAAGCTTGGTCGCAAATGGGTCTTCCAAATGGACAATGACCACAAGCATACTTACAAAGTTGTTTCAAAATGGCTTAAGGACAAGAAAGTGAAGGTATTGGAGTGGCCATCACAAAGCCCTGACCTCAATCCTATAGAACATTTGTGGGCAGAACTGAAAAAGCGTGTGCGAGCAAGGAGGCCTTCAGGGTAGTCCTCTACTCGCAGTGGGGACTCCCTGGTGGTCAAGGTGGATTCTTGGGTGTCCAATGTTCGAATGTTCCAGCCCTACCCGGCCTTCAGTCTCTGAACTTAGTTGCAGGTTCACACTGTTCTGACTTAGGTTCCGGGACTTCTGCCTTAGAATGGAATATGACTGGGGGCCTAGCACTATGATCCCTGCACTAATAGCCCCTAAGTTTGCTGCTCTGCCAAGTCCTAAGCAACTTACCCAGATATGTCCCATGTTTGCTCCACCGTCAGGCCGGGGGCCCCTGCAGCTCCCTAGCCCACCAGGTTTAGAGACGCGTAAGAGCTAAGCCCTAAGTTAGCTGCCCCGTTTGCAGTCTCCTGCCTTAGTTGGACGGCAGATCCCTAGCTTGCCAGGCTTTCAGCCTCCTGACCTGCTAGGTCACAAGTTTCCTGTGCTAGGCTCTCAGTCTTTACCACCAGGTCCTCAGTTGTACTAGGTCCGCTTTCTCCTGCCCTAGTCAGCCCTCAGTCCCTAGCCCATGTGAGCCATCAGGTTCCTACGCCGCTAGGCTCAGTTACCTAATCTACCAGTAGGCCCAAAGATCTACCACTCTCCCAGCTCTCAGTTGTTCTCCCCGGCAGACCCAGGGTCAGTTCTCCCCGGCAGGCCCAACGTTATCAGTACTAGGCTCCCAGCCATCTGCCGTTCTAGTTTCGCTGTCTCCAGCTTTAGTTAGACCTCAGTCCACTGCTCCGCCAAGCTATAAGTTCTCTGCCCCACTAGGTCTGCAGCCTCTGCCCTCAGTTGGTCCACAACCCCCAGCCTTAGTCAGCAAGGAGACAGCTCAGTGCTACATGCCAAACCACTTGTCCTAGTTCTAGGCCCTTGGTCTCCTGTCCCCTTAGGATCCGGGTTATCTGCTCCTCTAGGTGTGTAGTCCCTGCCTCTAGCCAGTTCGCAGCCTGTCCTAGCGCGAGGCTACAAGTTCCCTGCTCAGCTAGTTTTGTAGCCTCCCGCTATATCTGGCTTGCAGTCCTCAGTCTTAGTATTGCTTTCAAGTCCCCTGCACTGCTAGGCCCTCAGCCCCCTGACCCAGGGTGGCTGCTGTCTCCAGTTCTGGAGGGCCGCCGGCCTCCTCTGCACTGGTTGACCCTCCGTTCAGTCGCAACTCGGAGACCACCTGACAGTCTCCGAGGCCTAGCCTGCACCTGCCTCCGGATCGTCTAACTTCGGTCTGTAACGTCTGAACCGTTTGGGCTACACACTAATATACAGTACTAGTCAAAAGTTTGGACACACTCATTCAAGGGTTTTTCTAATTTTTTACTATTTTCTACATTTTAGAATAATAGTGAAGACATATGGAATCATGTAGTAACCAAAAAAAGTGTTAAATCTAAATACATTTGAGGTGAGATTCTTCCAAGTTGCCACCCTTTACCTTGATGACAGCTTTTCACACTCTTGGCATTCTCTCAACCAGTTTCATGAGGTAGTCACCTGGAATGCATTTCAATTAACAGGTGTGCCTTGTTAAAAGTTAATTTGTGGAACCTCTTTCCTTCTTAATGTGCTTGAGCCAATCAGTTGTTTTGTGACAAGGGGCTAAAGTGGGCTAAGTCCATATTATGGCAAAATCAGTTCAAACAAGCAAAGAGAAACGTACACAAACGTCATATACAGTCCATCATTACTTTAGGACATAAAGGTTACTTAATCCGTAAAATTTCAAGAACTTTGAACGTTTCTTCAAGTGCAGTCGCAAAAACCATCAAGCGCTATGATGAAACTGGCTCTCATGAGGACCGCCACAGGAAAGGAAGACCCAGAGTAACCTCTGCAGCAGAGGGTAAGTTCATTAGAGTTACCAGCCTCAGAAATTGCAGCCCAAATAAATGCTTTAGAGTTCAAGTAACAGACACATCAACATCAACTGTTCAAAGCAGACTGGGTGAATCAGGCCTACATGGTCGAATTGCTGCAAAGAAACCACTACTAAAGGACACCAATAAGAAAAAGAGACTTGCTTGGGCCAAGAAGCACGAGAAATGGACATTAGACCAGTGGAAATCTGTCCTTTGGTTTGATGAGTCCAAAATTGAGATTTTTGGATCCAACCGCCGTGTCTTTGTGAGACGCAGAGTAGGTAAACAGATGATCTCCGCATGTGCAGTTCCCACCGTGAAGCATGGAGGAGGTGGTGTGCTTTGCTGGTGACACAGTCTGTGATTTATTTAGAATTCAAGGCACACAATCAGCATGGCTACCACAGCATTCTGCAGCGATACGCCATCCCATCTGGTTTGCGCTTAGTGGGACTATAATTTGTTTTTCAACAGGACAATGACCCAACACACCTCCAGGCTGTGTAAGGGCTATTTGACCAAGGAGAGCGATGGAGTGCTGCATCAGATGACCTGGCCTACACAATCACCTGACCTCAACCTAATTGAGATAGTTTGGGATGAGTTGGACAAAAGAGTGAAGGAAAAGCAGCCAACAAGTGCTCACCAAGACCGCTGGAAAATCATTCCTCATGAAGCTGATTGAGAGAATACCAAGAGTGTGCAAAGCTGTCAACAAGGCAAAGGGTGGGTTCTTTGAAGAATCTAAAACATATTTTGATTTGTTTAACACTTTTTTGGTTGCTACATGATTCCATGTGTTATTTCATAGTTTTGAGGTCTTCACCATTATTATACAACGTAGAAAATAGTCAAAGGAAAAATCCTTGAATGAGTAGGTGTGTCCAAACTTTTGACTGGTACTATATATGGAGACTGTTTAATGCCAAAAATATGGGGTTAAATACATGTAAAAAAAAATAATAATGTCTCCTGATCTTTCTTATCTCTCTCAGATATAAGAGAGACACTTCAGAACAAACTTCTTTTTTATATATTTTGGGGACTCTTATTCAATGTGCTTCTATGTGCTAATAGCAGTAAGACCCTAAATAATTTCAAATTGTTTATTTATTTATTTTTTTAGTTCAAGGGGTTTTAAACTCAAAATCAAAAAGCTAAATGATCCTTGATATGACCTTCTTAAAACAATTCCATACAGCTTAGTAGAACCCCCCCTCCCATGGATTAGACAGGGCTTAGACTCTGACAGGTTAGCGACTAAGTCCCCCGGTGCAACCTTTTTCAAGTTGCTTGGATTTATATAAGAAATCCAAGGGCAGCTGTAAAAAAGGCCATGCCTGTGCACGGGACTTTCCCCACAGTCCCTTAAGGGTGGATCACTCTCCATCACAGCTGTCCATCACAGCCCTTCGTTTTCAGCCAATCAGTGGGCTTGGACACGCATGTGGACACTGCACCTGCCCATTCTAGCTTACACAAGAAGAGGACACAGGTTTGTGTGACCAAGTTACTTTACTACATTTGTAGTACTGCTGTAATTATGCACCTAATTCCCTTGTATATTTAAGATGGCCTACAGCTGGTGGAAATTGTGTATATCATTATTGCATTGCTTGCATGAGTATTTATGCACAATATGTTAGTTTAGAAATTGTTATTTTATAGCTTGTAATGTTTGCACATTCTACCACTGCGCATTCATAGTTCTCACTAGTGCTATGCCATGGCGAGTTTCTAGAAGTTTCAGGCGGTCCTCGAAGCTTGCGCGCGCAGAGTCTGATGTACGACTCTGTAGGACCAGAGACAGACCAGATAAGATCTACATCAGGCCAGAGAGAGAGGGCTATAAATCGTGCCTGTCCGAGTTACTAGTTCTCTCTCTGCTATGTGTGTATGTAATGCCATTATGTAAAGATCCTGTTGTATTGCTACATTATTATAGTAGATCTTATCTGGTCTGTCTCTGGTCCCACAGAGTCGTACATCAGACTGTACAAGTGCGAGCTTCGAGCACCGTCTCTGAAACTTCTATCAGGTTCTAGAAACCTGCCATGGCATAAGAAACTATGAATGTGCAGTGGTAGAATGTGCATACACTACAAGCTATACTATAATAATTTCTAAACAAACATATTGTGCATAAATACTTATGCAAGTGATGTAATAATGATATACAGTGGCAAGAAAAAGTATGTGAACCATTTGGAATTTCTGCATAAATTGGTCATAAAACTTGATCTGATCTTCATCTAACTCACAACAATAGACAAACAGTCTGCTTATACTAATATCACACAAACAATATGTTTTCATGTCTTGATTGAACACACCGTGTAAACATTCACAGTGTAGGGTGGGGAAAGTATGTGAACCCTTGAATTTAATAACTGGTTGACCCTCAATTGGCAGCAATAAACTCAACCAAACGTTTTCTGTAGTTGCGGACCAGACCTGCACAACAGTCAGGAGGAATTTTGGACCAGTCATCTTTACCAAACTGTTTCAGTTCAGCAATATTCTTAGGATGTCTGGTATGAACCGCTCGAGGTAATGCCACAGCATTTTAAATCGGGTTGAGGTCAGGACTCCGAATGGGCCACTCCAGAAGGCGTATTTTCTTCTGTTGAAGCCATTCTGTTGTTTGATTTACTTCTGTGTTTTGGGTCGTTGTCTTGTTGCGTCACCCAACTTCTGTTGAGCTTCAATTGGCGGACAGATAGCCTTACATTCTCCTGCAAAATGTCTTAATAAACTTGGGAATTCATTTTTCCGCCGATGATAGCAAACTGTCCAGGCCCTGAGGCAGCAAAGCAGCCCCAAACCATGATGCTCACTCCACCATACTTTACAATTGGAATGAGGTTTTGATGTTGGTGTGCTGTGTCTTTTTTTCTCCACACACAGTGTTGTGTGTTCCTTCCAAACTCAACTTCAGTTTAATCTGTCCACAGAATATTTTCCAGAAGGGCTGTGGAACTTCCAGGTGCTCTTTTGCGAACTTCAGACGTGCAGCAATATTTCTTTTGGACAGCAGTGGCTTCATCCGTGGTGTCCTCCAATGAACACCATTCTTGTTTAGTGTTTCACGTATCGTAGACTCATCAACAGAGATGTTATCATGTTCCAGAGATTTCTGTAAGTCTTTAGCTGACACTCTAGGATTCTTAAACTCATTGAGCATTCTGCACTGTGCATTCTTGCAGTCATCTTTGCAGAACAGCCAGGAGAGTAGCGACAGTGCTGAACTTTCTCCATTTATAGACAATTTGTCTTACCGTGGACTGATGAAAATCAAGGCTTTTAGAGATACTTTTGTAACCCTTTCCAACTTCATGCAAGTCAACAATTCTTAATCTTAGGTCTTCTGAGATGTCTTTTGTGTGAGGCATGGTTCACATCAGGCAAGGCTTCTTGTGAATAGCAAACTCAAATTTTGTGTGTGTTTTTTATAGGGCAGGGCAGCTCTAACCAACATCTCCAATCTCGTCTCATTGATTGGACTCCAGGTTAGCTGACTCCTGACTCCAATTAGCTTTTGGATAAGTCATTAGCCTAGGGGTTCACATACATTTTCCAACCTACACTGTGAATATTTAAATGTATTCAATATAGACAAGAAAAACACAATCATTTCTTTGTTATTAGTTTATGCACACTGTGTTTGTCTATTGTTGTGACTAAGATGAAGATCAGATCAAATTTTATGACAAATTTATGCAAAACTCCAGGTAATTCCAAAGGGTTCATACTTTTTCTTGCCACTGTACACAATATGCACCAGCAGTAGGCCATCTGAAATATTCAAGGGAATTAGGTGCAGGATAACAGTAGAGCTACAATACAGACCTATAAACTAAACAGCTAAGCATTACTAAACAGCATAAAATCCCCAGTCGTAGACCCCACAACTTACTTTCCTGGATGCACACGCAATGTTCCTTGAATAAACAGTAAACTAGGTCACCAGCCAAAACTTGTGTACTCTTCTTGTGACATCGATAAAACTCTGAGCTACAACGGGCAGGTGTGGGGTCCACATGCGTGTCCAAGCCCACTGATTTAAAATAATGTAATGGCGCCGTAGGGGATGGCTGCCGTTTTATGGGCTCCTAACCAACTGTGCTATTTGTGTTTTTTTCGCATTGTTTGTAACGTATTTTGTACATAATGTTGCTGCTACCTTCTCTTATAACCAAAAAGAGCTTCTGGATATCAGAACAGCGATCACTCACCTCGAACTGGACAAAGATTTTTTTTCTTTAATCAGTCCGACGCGAAGGATATACTGCTTCTCTGAGACCAGGCCCAAATCTCTGTCATTCGCATGAAGAACAGATGGAAATACAGGGGGCGGAGATTAGGGAGCCTTGTGAGAATTTGTTGTTGAGTGGGTAACCCACCTCTACCATGAGTTCAATTAGCCAACGTGCAATCACTGGAAAATAAACTGAATGATCTTTGTTCGAGACCATCTTACCAACAGGACATAAAAAATTGTAATATCTTCCGTTTCAACGAGTCGTGGCTGAATGACGACACGCAAAATATACCGCTGGCTGGGTTATCCGTGCATCGGCAGGACAGAACAGCTACGTCTGGTAAGACGAGCGATGGGGGAGTGTCTATTTGTCAATAACAGCTAGTGCGCAATATCTAATACTAAGGTAGTCTAGAGGTATTGCTCACCTGAGGTAGTGTACCTCATGATAAGCTGTAGACCACACTATCTACCAAGAGTTTACATCTATATATTTCGTAGCTGTCTATTTACCACCACAATGCTGGTGCTGGCACTAAGACGTACAGCTTGTTGAGTGCAAAGGCTATAAGCAAACAGGAAAATGCTATTCAGAAGCGACGCACCTAGTGGCCGGGGACTTTAATGCCGGCAAACTTGTGTCCGTTTTACTTCATTTCTACCTACATGTCACATGGGCAACCAGAGAGGGAAAAAAACTATTGTTCACCTTTGCTCCACACAGAGATGCATACAAAGCTCTCTCCCTCACCCTCCATTTGGCAAATCTGACCATAACACTCCCGATTCCTGGTCACAAGCAAAAACTAAAGCAAGAAGTACCAGTAACTTGCTCAATACAGAGGTGGTCAGATCAGGCGGAAGCTAGGCTACAGGACTGTTTTGCTAGCACAGTACACGCTGATTCGGTGAGCGAGTTTATTAGCAAGTGCACCAGTGATGTTGTACCCACGGTGACAATTAAAACATTCCCCAACCAGAAACCGTGGATTGATAGCAGCATTCGCGCAAAACTGACAGCGTGAACCACTGCTTTTAATCATGGCAAGGCGACCAGAAACATGACCGAAGACAAACAGTGTAGCTATTCAATCCGCAAGGCAATCCAACAAGCTAAGCGTCCATATAGAGACAAAGTAGAGTCGCAATTCAACGGCTCAGACATGAGATGTATGTGGCAGGGTCTACAGTCAATCACGAATTACAAAAAGAAAACCAGCCCCGTCGCAGACACCGATGTCTTGCTCCCAGACAAACTAAACAAGTTCTTTGCTCACTTTGAGGACAATACAGTGCCACGGACACCGCCCGCTACCAAAATCTGCGGGCCCTCCTTCACCGCAGCCAACGTGAGTAAAACATTTAAAAGTGTTAACCCTCGCAAGGCTGCCGACCCAGACGGCCTCCCTAGCCACGTCCTCAAAGCATGCGCAGACCAGCTGGCTGGTGTGTTTACAGACATATTCAATCAATCCATATCCCAGTCTGCTGTTCCCACATGTTTCAAGAGGGCCACCATTGTTCCTGTTCCCAAGAAAGCTAAGGTAACTGAGCTAAACGACTATGCCCCGTAGCACTCACTTGCGTCATCATGAAGTGCTTTGAGAGACCAGTCAAGGATCATATCACCTCCACCCTACCTGACACCCTAGACCCACGCCAATGTGCTTACCACCCCAATAGGTCCACAGACGACACAGTCGCAATCACACTGCCCTAACCCATCTGGACAAGAGGAATAACTATGTAAGGATGCTGTTCATCGATTACAGCTCAGCATTTAACACCATAGTACCCTCCAAACTCGTCATTAAGCTCGAGACCCTAGGTCTCAACCCCGCCCTGTGCAACAGGGTCCTGAGCTTCGACGGGCAGTCTCCGGGTGGTGAAGGTAGGAAAAAACATCTCCATCCAACTGATCCTCAACACTGTTGCCCCACAAGGGTGCGTTCTCAACCCTCTCCTATACTCCCTGTTCACCCATGACTGCGTGGCCATGCACGCCTCCAACTCAATCATCAAGTTTGCAGAAGACACTAGTGGTAGGCTTGATTAACAACAACGACGAGACGGCCCACAGGGAGGAGGTGAGGGCCCGCTGAGTGTAGTGTCAGGAAAATAACCTCACACTCAACATCAACAAAACTAAAGAGATGATTGTGGACTTCAGGAAACAGCAGAGGGCGCACCCCCCTATCCACGTCGACGGGACAGTAGTGGAGAAGGTGGAAAAAGTTAAGTTCCTCAGCGTACACATCATGGACAAACTGAAATGGTCCACCCACACAGACAGCGTAGTGAAGAAGGCGCAACAGCACCTCTTCAACCTCAGGAGGCTGAAGAAATGTGGCTTGTCACCAAAAAACAAACTTTTACAGATGCACAATCGAGAGCATCCTGTCGGGCTGTATCACCGGCTGGTACGGCAACTGCATCGCCCACAACCGTAAGGCTCTCCAGAGGGTAGTGAGGTCTGCACAACGCATCAGCGGGGGGAAACTACCTGCCCTCCAGGACACCTACACCACCCGATGTCACAGGAAGGCCATAAAGATCATCAAGGACAACAACCACACGAGCCACTGCCTGTTCACCCCGCTATCATCCAGAAGGCAATGTCAGTACAGGTGCATCAAGGCAGGGACCGAGAGACTGAAAAACAGCTTCTATCTCAAGGCCATCAGACTGTTAAACAGCCACCACTAACATTGAGTGGCTGCTGCCAACATACTGACTCAACTCCAGCCACTTTAATAATAAAAAATTGGATGTAATAAATGTATCACTAGTCACTTTAAACAATGCTACTTTATATAATGTTTATATATCCTACATTACTCATCTCATATATACAGTTGAAGTCGGAAGTTTACATACACTTAAGTTGGAGTCATTAAAACTTGTTTTTCAACCACTCCACAAATGTCTTATTAACAAACTATAGTCTTGGCAAGTCAGTTTGGACAACTACTTTGTGCATGACACAAGTAATTGTTCCAACAATTGTTGACAGACACAGTGAAATAATATATCACAATTACAGTGGGTCAGAAGTTAATCAACACTAAGTTGATTGTGCCTTTAAACAGCTTGGAAAATTCCAGAAAAGAATGTCATGGCTTTAGAAGCTTCTGATAGGCTAATTGACATCATTTAAGTCAATTGGAGGTGTACCTGTGGATGTATTTCAAGGCCTACCTTGAAACTCAGTGCCTCTTTCCTTGACAGAGGAAAATCAAAAGAAATCAGCCAAGACCTCAGAAAAAAATTGTAGACCTCCACAAGTCTGGTTCATCCTTCGGAGCAATTTCCTAACGCCTGAAGGTACCACGTCCATCTGTACAAACAATAGTACGCAAGTATAAACACCATGGAACCACGCAGCCACCATACTGCTCAGGAAGGAGAAGCGTTCTATCTCCTAGAGATGAAAGTACTTTAGTGCGAAGTGTGAAAAATGCAAATCAATCCCAGAACAACAGCAAAGGACCTTGTGAAGATGCTGGAGGAAACTGGTACAAAAGTATCTATATCCACAGTAAAACAAATCCTATATCGGCATAACCTGAAGGCCACTCAGCAAGGAAGAAGCCACTTCTCCAAAACCGCCATAAGAAAAGAAAAGCTTTGCTGCAGGAGGGACTGGTGCACTTCACAAAATAGTTGGCATCATGAGGAAAGAAAATGATGTGGATATATTGAAGCAACATCTCAAGACATCAGTCAGAAAGTTAAAGCTTGGTCACAACTGGATCCTGGACTTTGACAGCCTCCACTGGTGGTAAGGGTAGGCAACAACACATCTGAAACGCTGATCGTCAACACGGGGGCCCATCAGGTGTGCGTGCTTAGTTCCCTCCTGTACTCCCTGTTCACCCACGACTGGAAGGTCTGATCACAGACAACATTGAGACAGCCTATCGGAAGGAGGTCAGAGACCTGGCAGTGTGGTGCCAGGACAACAACCTCTCCCTCAACGTGACAAAAGGAGCTTATCGTAGACTACAGGAAAGGGAGGGTCTACCACACCCCCATTCACATCGACGGGGCTGTAGTGGAGAGTTTCAGATAACTTGGTGTCCACATCACCAACAAACTATAATGGTCCAAACACACCATGACAGTCGTGAAGAAGACCAGTTGCATCACCGCCTGGTATGGCAACTGCTTGGCATCCGACCGTAAGGCACTACAGACGATAGTGCGTAAGGCCCAGTACATCACTGGGGCCAGGCTTCCTGTCATCCTGGACCTATATACTAAGCAGTGTCAGAGGAAGGCCCAAAAAATTGTCAAAGACTCCAGTCACCAAGTCATAGACTGTTCTCTCGGCATGGCAAGGGGTACCAGAGCAGCAAGTCTAGGTCCAAAAGACTCCTTAACAGCTTCTACCCCCTAAGACTGCTGAACAATTAATAAATTGGCCACCCTGACAATTTATATTGACACCCCCCCCTTTCTTTTTACACTGCTGCTACTCGCTGTTTATTATCTATGCATAGACACTTTACCCCAACCTACCTCGACTAACCTGTACCCCCGCACACTGTCTCAGTACCGGTACCCTCTGTATATAGCCTTATTGTTATTTTATTGTGTTACTTTTTATTTTATTACGCAAGTGTATTTAGTAAATATTTTCTTAACTCTATTTCTTGAATTGTTGGTTAAGGGCTTGTAAAGTAAGCATTTCACAGTAAGGTCTACACAATATATATTCGGTGCAAGTTACAAATACAATTTGATTTGATCTTTGATTGTCCGAAAATGATGGGCTATGATTGACAGCTAAGATGGAGAGATAGCCACCCTAAAAGGATTTTGGGGAAAGTCCCGTGCACAGGCATGGCCTTTTTTACAAGTGGTGCTTTTGTTTATTTACCAAGGGCATCAAGGACGCCGACTGGAGCTTTTTCTAAGTGAAGGTCAATGTCCTTGGGAACTGTGAGAGGCTTGCTGTCCCCATTCTGTCTCCTACAAAACAGAAGTAGTCAGCAAACATTTCCTTTAACAGCCAGTCTACCACCATAAGAGTGATACAAAGGCAGCAGACACCAGTTGTACTGTATCATCATGCCCCCTCCCACCTGTCCCCAGCTCACACCTGTCTCTCTTGCTGGGCTTGCTGGGCATCTGTTTTCCAGCTAGGGCACACAGCTCTCCCTCAGAGGGGTGTTTGAACCGGAAAAGACTGAAAGGATAAAGTTAGATTTGTTTAAAAAATATATACACACCCCAAGTAAGTTATTAGCTAGTAGTAGGGTCACAGTTGTTCTTTCAAATAAATGGCCCCTGATAAGGTCTAAGAGTTTATCATGGCCTTATGATCATACCAGGAATGTCAGACCCTTACCATGAAGTCAACATTACCAAGACATAGCTACACCCCATCTCCAAAGCCACTTCTGTATATGACATTTGTGTACATGACTTTACCTGCCATTGCACAGGAGCCAGCGGGCAAATGAACAGTGTGGAGCCATTCTCTGCATGATGCTAGCAGCCAGCAAGCTGACCACCAGCTGCACTCCAATCAGCGCCTGGTCAGTGAGAGAGAAATTACACACACTTGGTTAATCAAACTAAAGTACAAAAATGTGTTAACCCAACTTTTATAGACAGCCAACATGGAATTTCCAGATACATTTTTCATCTGACACATCAGCTGCTATGCATTTCAAAGGAGTCGCTACTAACGTTACATCTGCCAAAGGGTGGGGGGCGCACTCCCTACCGTGTCAGTCATTCAACTTTTCAACGAAGAAACCAAATCCTCTACAGCCAATGAAATAAATTGCCCAAGATAGCCACGACAGGAGGTATAGTGGCTGTGAAGGTTTAAGTTAACCATCCATGATAGCAGCCCAAGCAAGATAGCTAACTTATTGTGCAACGTGTACATAACTAGTAAAATGAATGGAAAGAGTCATTTATGCTGCTAGCTAACTTCAAACTGATACCCAGCCAGCTATCAACTTGCAGGGAACCTATAGCTAGCTAACTTCGTTACCTTACAGGTATTTGATCATGCTAAGCTAGCTAGCTAGGCTAACTATTTTGTAGTCAAATACGTGTAACAGTGGCTAAAAGCTAGCTACTAGCATTAGCTAGCGAAGCTTTACATGCTGGGTGCAAGTGGCTACAGCAAAAGATTTAGCTACTCACCATCTCTTCAATTATCCGAAGTTTTTTTCGTAGTGTTAGCTACACACGCGTGTAGGTAGCTTTCAGTGTCTTGACAGCTGATGACATGTGAAACTCGGGCTGCATTCAGTACATAAAAACGTAATAGAACGTTTCATTTGAACCAAAACGGGTCTGTACACTAGGAGCGCGTACGTATCTCAAAGTCTGTTCAGGAACGTAAAAGAACGTTTTGGGAAAACGTGTGTTCAATACAAACTGTTCCGCAACGTAGCAAGCGGTCATGCTAATTGAACGCACCCCCGGATTTGGGTTCCACGATCCTCAGAAAGACAAGCGTTTTCACTGGATCGAGAAGCCTGTTGACGATTTAATTGGATACCCTTATAAAATATTCAAAAAAAATTGGAAGATTTCCAGTAAAAATATTCCTCGGTCACAATGGCTGTGTTCGAGAGCATCAAAACCGTGATGTATCTTAGGTAAATTGTGACTGACTGATCTTCAAATAATATTGAGTAGTTATTTAGACTGCAAGGTGATTTGTAGATCAGTCAGTCTCGACTCTCATTTCAAGTCGGCTACAAGGTCGAACGCACCCAATAACAATAATCATGTATTTTCTCATGGAGAAAATCAATTGTTTCACCACCTTAGCAATAAAAAGCAGTGGTGGGAAAAGTACCCAATAGTCATACTTGAGTAAAAGTAAAGATACCTTAATTGAAAATGACTCAAGTAAAAGTGAAAGTCACCCAGTAAATTACTACTTGAGTAAAAGTCCAAAGTGTTTGGTTTCAGATATACTTCAATATCAAAAGTTTCTAAAATATACTTAAGTATCAAAGTATAAATTATTTCAAATGTGTTATACTAAGGAAACCAGATGGCACCTTTTTCTTATTTTTATTTACATATAGCCAGGGGGACACTAACTCTCAGACATCATTTACAAACGGAGCATGTGTGTTTAGTGACTCCGTCAGATCAGAGGCAGTACGGGTGACCAGGGATGTTCTCTGTTTAGTGAGTCCGTCAGATCAGAGGCAGTACGGGTGACCAGGGATGTTCTCTGTTTAGTGAGTCCGTCAGATCAGAGGCAGTACAGTTGACCAGGGATGTTCTCTGTTTAGTGAGTCCGTCAGATCAGAGGCAGTACGGGTGACCAGGGGTGTTCTCTGTTTAGTGAGTCCGTCAGATCAGAGGCAGTACAGTTGACCAGGGATGTTCTCTGTTTAGTGAGTCCGTCAGATCAGAGGCAGTACAGTTGACCAGGGATGTTCTCTGTTTAGTGAGTCCGTCAGATCAGAGGCAGTACAGTTGACCAGGGATGTTCTCTGTTTAGTGAGTCCGTCAGATCAGAGGCAGTACGGGTGACCAGGGATGTTCTCTGTTTAGTGACTCCGTCAGATCAGAGGCAGTACGGGTGACCAGGGATGTTCTCTGTTTAGTGAGTCCGTCAGATCAGAGGCAGTACGGGTGACCAGGGATGTTCTCTGTTTAGTGAGTCCGTCAGATCAGAGGCAGTACGGGTGACCAGGGATGTTCTCTGTTTAGTGAGTCCGTCAGATCAGAGGCAGTACGGGTGACCAGGGATGTTCTCTTGATAAGTGCTTGAATTGGACCATTTTCCTGTCCTGCTAAGCAGTCAAAATGTAATGTGCACTTTTGGGTGTCAGGGAAAATGTTTTGAGTAAAAAGTACATAATTTTCTTTGGGAATGTAGTGGAGTAAAACTAAAAGTTGTCAAAAAATATAAATAGTAAAGTACAGATACCCTAAAAGACTACATAAGTAGTACTTTAAAGTATTTTTACTTAAATAATTTACACCACTGATAAAAATATTTTTTTAGAGATACTGTATCATAAAGCTAAGTACATGTAGCATACATGAACAGCTGTTCAAGCCAATCACACTGGGCTTATTATTGTGGGAGAATCTAAAAATCTTGGTGTCATAGTGTGCTCCAACATATGGAGTTTGTCTATATTCTGAAATACACATTTTCAAATTAATTTATTAAAAATAAAAATTTATATTAATATCTCAGAAATACCCTTTTTGAGTTTGTTTATTTTAAGACATATTGTTTGGAACAATATACTCTACAAGTACATTACATTTCCAGAGTTGGCTTTATGCTAATTCTAAGGTTATGATACATTTTAAGAGCACCGCCAACAGTGACTGGTACATGGATTCCAAGGGAACTCCCTCTGCTCGTGATTTGCTGGATGCGCAATCCTAAAGGAGGACTGTGATTCATTGTCTATAATGTCCATTTCTATGTATAAAATGTGTCATATCATTAAAAGTACCAGAGAGCCCACTCTGGAAATGTGATTTGTTTGAAGACTATATTGTTACAAACAATTTGTCTAAAAATAAGCTAAATCAGAAAGGGTAGTTTTGATATATACATATACACATGTTTTAATGTTGAATAAAATAATGGAAAATGTGGTATTTTAGAATCTAGACATACTCCATACATTACCAGTCAAAAGTTTTAGAACACCTACTCATTCAAGGGTTTTTCTTTATTTTTTACTATTTTCTACATTGTAGAATAATAGTGAAGAAGTCAAAACTATGAAATAACACATATGGAATCATGTAGTAACCAAAAAAGTGTTAAATATATCTAAATATATTTGAGATTTGAGATTCTTCAAAGTAGCCAACCTTTGCCTTGATGACAACTTTGCACACTCTTGGCATTCTCTCAACCAGCTTCACCTGGAATGCTTTTCAATCATCTTGAAGGAGTTCCCACATATGTTGAGCACTTGTTGGCTGCTTTTCCTTCACTCTGCAGTCCGACTCATCCCAAACCATCTCAATTTGGTTGAGGATGGGGGATTGTGGAGGCCAGGTCATCTGAAGCAGCACTCCATCACTCTCCTTCTTGGTCAAAGAAGTTAGAGCACAGTATAAGGAGTATAATGACACCAAGATGTTGTCTGAATCATGTACGGTGCATATTTCCATTGGGGAACGCCTACTCTGTGAAGTGCGCGTATGCAATAACTAAATTCGCATTTTCAGTCCTGCTAAACAAGGCAATATTAAGACACTTTAGCAAGGGGAAAAGTCCACAAAACTTAGTCCACTCTGTTTGTAACAGATTATAGTTTTGGGAGCAGAAAACTGTATTGAGATCAAATGTTTAATTGATGAGTAAATGTGCAGAATGTCAGCCAAAATCCATCTCCTTCTATCTTCTCCCACTGCCGGCCACTGGGCTTTCTCTCATTACCATATTTGGTAGTGAGTGGAAACGCCAACCCTATGCTTCACATTTATACTTCTGATGAAATATCTGTCTCATTGTTCCATCTGTTCCTTAGCTACTGAAAGTGTTTCAAGGACATTTTCAACTAACCTGTTCTTGCCGATATTTTCCTCATTCTTGATTCAGGAAAAATGTGTATTTGAAAAATGTCCGTGTCCAGTTGCAGGTTTGTTGAACAATTCCTTGCTACACTTTATAGTAAGGTGTAACGGCTGATTGGAAGCATTCACATATTACCATTACAAAGTGTAGCTAGAGAACACCCTGTATACTGCAGCTTGCCCATGTTTTGTACAGTTTACAGATTTACAAGGAAACCAAAACTATTATATATTTTAATACATTTTAATAGTTATTTTTATATCTGCCTCCCGACTGTTTGCCTATCAATGGGCCTAGAACCTGTAGTTTTATTAGATGTTACATTTGGATGATGGGTGGTAAATCATGTTGAATAATAACTGTCTGATTCTTAAGTTCTGTCGGTCTGTCTGTCTTTCTGCCTATGTGTCTTTCTATCTCTCTGTTCATGGCTAATTATCACGTTCTTTGTCTGTGCAGTTTTATCCCTGACTTAGTTCCACCCCATGTCTCCTTAAAACCCTGAATGCCTCGCTTATAGGATCTCCCTAATGATAATCTCCCTGTTGCATGCTTTGAACACGGTGGGTCCTACGTCTGGAGATAAATATTATGGGCAATTCCATGGTAACATGAAGATGCTGAGACTCTGATTTTATTTTCACAAGTATGCCAAATAAAGACTGTTCATTGCAAAGTTAAACAAACCATGAACCTCTATGCACATGAACTACTAACAATTTCCACAGAAAATTTTACAAAAACACATTTACTTGAAGAACAATGCAGATGTAATAACAGAATGAGGTAAAAATCGCCCTCAGTCTTTTATGTGACCACGTTTTCCAATATCTTAAATATTTCTTAAATATACACTCCGAATTAAGATTCAAAGATGTCTGCAGAAAGAATGGACTGTCAACTATGATACAATATGATTTTTTTCTTCTATTTCTGTTATTGAACTAAAGTAAGTAAAGTGGATTAACACTCGGAAACAAAATGATGGTAACATGATCATGGATCCCTGATCTGTACAAACAAGACCACATTTGGTTGGTCCGGACCGCATCATGTCTGTACCAATCATAGATGTCTATGTTTCATAAGTTTGGACATCACAGTACATCACCGTAGAGTAGAGCAGAGTTCAGTAGAGTAGAGTTCAGTAGAGTAGAGTATAGTTCAATTCAGTATAGTTCAGTCGAATAGAGAACAGTTCAATCGAGTATAGTTCAGTTCAATAAAGTAGAGTATAGTTCAGTTGAGTAGAGTTTAGTTCAGTAGAGTATAGTTCAGTAGAGTACAGTAAATTATAATATACTCTAGTGTGCTCTATTGTACTTTACTGTACTAAACTAATCAGATGATAATGGCGCCGAAGGAGATGACCAATTGTGCTATTGTGTAGTTTTTTTTGCATTGTTTGTAACTTATTGTTTCTGTCACCATGTCTTATTACCGAAAAGAGCTTCTTGATATCAGAGCAGCGATTACTCACCCCATACTGGAGGAATTCTTCTTCTTCAACGAGTTGGATGGGAAGGATTTACTCCAGACACAAGGCCCTCATCCCCATCATTCGCAGGAGGAAAAGACAGAGGTATTGTGGACGACGGTCCGGGTGCCTTGTAAGGATCCATCGCCGAGAGGGTAATCTACCTTTACCATCGGTCCTGTTAGCAAACATACAATCAATCGATAACAAAAATAGACGAACTACAAGCACGTATGTCCTACCAACGGGACATTAAAAACTGTAATATCTTGTGTTTCACCGAGTCGTGGTTGAACTGCGCAGTTTGGACATCATGATTAACATACAGCTGGTGGATATTAAGCTTTAACGGCATGATAGAACAGTGGCCTCTGGTAAGACAAGGAGCGGCGGCCTATGCAACAGCTGGTGCATGAAATCTAAGGAAGTCTGGAGGTTTTGCTCGCCTGAGGTAGAGTATCTCATGATAAGCTGTAGACCACACTATTTACCAAGAGAGTTTACATCTATATTTTTTGTAGCTGTCTATATACCACCGCAGACCAACGCTGGCACTAAGACCACACTCGATGAGCAGTATACAGCCATAAGCAAACAGGAAAACGCTCATCCAGAGGCGGCGCTCCTAGTGGCTGGGGACTTTAATGCAGGGAAACTCAAATCAGTTTTACCTCATTTCCATCAGCATGTTAAATGCCATCCTGGTTGCATCACTGCATGGTATGGCAACTGCTCCGAACACAAGGCACTACAGAGGGTAGTGTGTACGGCCCAGTCCATCACTGGGGCCAAGCTTCCTGCCATCCAGGACCTCTTTACCAGGCGGTTTCAGAGGAACCATACACTGTTCTCTCTGCTACCACACGGCAACTGTACCCGGAGCACCAAGTCGAGGTCCAAAAGACTTCTTAACAGCTTCTACCTCCAAGCCATACGACTCCTGAATAGCTAATCAAAGGATTACCCAGACCCCTCTTTTACGCTGCTGCTGCTCTCTGTTTATAATCTATGCATAGTCACCTTAACTCTACCTACATGTACATATTACCTCAATTACCTGGCCCCGCACATAGCCTCTGTACCCCTTGTTATTTTCTATTTTTTACTTTTCAATTTTTTTTTACTTAACACTGAATTTTATTTTTTTCTTAACTTCTTAAAGCATTTTTAAGGGCTTGTAAAGTAAGCATTTCACTGTTGTATTCGGCGCATGTGACAAATCAAATTTGAATTTATTTTATCTTATTTCAACTCTACTGTGCAGTTCTGTACTGTATTGTATTGACCTATACTCCTATACTATACTGCACTGCGCTGTCCAAGCTTTTGAAACAGACATCTATGATTGGTTCAGATTTGGACTGACCAAATTTAAACTACTTTTAACATCCATGGACGTCCGGTGTCGGTCGGTGTTCAGTGGGTGAGAGGGCTGATTACAGTAAATAGAAAGAGAGGGGGCTCATGGGTAGGTGTAAGTAAGAGCCAGGAGCGGTGACATTAAAAGGAGAGAGAGAGAAGAGAGACGGGGAGAGAGAAAGAATGTTTTCATACCTTTTGTTTTGACCACCACACTACAGAAAGTGAAAGAAAACAGTTATGAGCTGAACATACAGTACCAGTATCCCAGTGGAAGGAAGGACAGTAGCAGGTGACCCAACTCTGGTTTGTGATTAGAATGAATTCCCATTGTAGCCCGTTCAGTTGCAGTCATTCTGTTTTTGGTTTTAGATTTTTGGTTCGTTCTGTTACCGATTTGGTAACAGAATGACATGTTTTAATCACTTAATAAATCATAAACCAAATTGTTATCATTGAAGACACACTCACTAATTGGCTGGTCTACAGTTACTTGTTACTTCTGTGAACATTATCCTCCCTCCTCATGAGGGAGAGAAATGATACAGTCAGGTCCGCAATGATTGGAACCCTTGATAAAGACGAACAAAAAATACTTTATAAAATAAATCATACAAATACTGAGCTGGATTCCATGCTAAAAAATGTATAATAATACAATTGCTCAGAGAAATAGATTTTGTTCAACAAGTAATTAAAATGATTAGCACCCATGTTTTCAGTGTGCCTGGCTACCCGAACTCTTTGCTTCGACCAAACGCTACACCACGCCAACGGACGTTAGTTTCTTCTGCACAATGAGTCTGGATCTGAGTACCCTACCCAAAGAGTTTTTAAACGCAAACACATTCTAACCGTTCTGATTGGTCCCAGAATCCGATGGGTTGGGCCAGAGCCAGAACACACGTGGGTAAAGTGGCATTTTGAGCATTGGCTTTGATACTCTGATTGGTTAGAGATGAGCCAATTACTGATGACTTTGTTTTGTGCAACACCCCTCATTTTGAAGTCACCACAAACAACTTCAACAATGGCAGTCTTAGACTGAAGTTTGTAGCGAATTAGAGCAGCGGAATAATTCAGTTAGAGTCATCAGGCAAATTTTTAGTACTCCAGTACCACAGCACCCTACCTTTCATAACGACACTGAGCCTTTTCTAAAAGGTTTTATGAGATTGGAGAACACATTGGGAGAGATCTTAGATCATTCCTCCATACAGAATCCGTCCAGATCCTTGATATCCTTTGTCTGCTCTTATGGACAGACCTCTTCAATTCAAACCACAGGTTTTCAATCAGGTTCAAGTCTGGTGACTGAGATGGCCGTTGCAAAATATAGATTTTTGTGGTCAATGGGTTATCGTCTTTGGGTTATCGTCTTGCTGGAAGATCCACTTGTGGCCAAGTGTCAGCCTCCTGGCAGAGGCAAGCAGGTTTTTGGCTAAAATGTCATAGTACTTGGTAAAGTTCATGATGCCATTGACCTTAACAAGGTTTACAAGACCAGTGAAAGCAAAATGGCCCCATAACATCAAAGATGCACTGCCATATTTTAGCGTAGGTATGAGGTATTTTTCTGCATATACTTCTGTTTTTCGATGCCAAACTCACCACTGGTATGTGACGAAAGAGCTCTATTTTCATGTTATCTGACCATGGGATTGTTTACATACGACAACACATCATACATTATTTTACATGCGAAATAATGCACCTTAGCTAGAATTGCGCGACTAAAATCTCCTCTAAATTACAGATTTCTTGAGTTATCTTAGATTAATTCTGACTATTTTGAGGAAGTTATACTAACTTTGTTCCAAATGTGTCTCATGGGGGATAAACATCAGTAACTGCCACACTCCCCCCCCCGCCCCCTCAGAAAAACACATGTAGTCGCTCTTTAAGGCGATTGTCTTGCAGCTATTTTTTGTATTGCAATTCATGTTTGATTGCAGTTGCTAACTGTTCTTTCTTTCAATCAGAATTTTTTGTTTGTCACTGGTTTTGGTCGTTCTTGTGGACTCAGTCAATAAAGTTAGGTCTCTGTGAAAGCACTGTAGCCCTGGAGTCATCTTGTGACAAATAATGTGTCATCCCAGCATTTGCATTCACACCTTATCCCAGGGCGAAGAGCCTTCTAAGCCCTGGGCTAAGGGAGATTTTAGCCCTGGGAAAAGCAAGTGTTCACACTTGCACATTCTAAAGTGGGCAAACACCTATGTTAGTCCAGGGCTAGCTGGCCCTGCTCCGGAGTGGGGGGCAGACAGAGATTCGGGATCCTTGGGATGTCCAACTTTGACGTCACCACATTGAAGATGAAACGTAAAATGGTTAAGGTAAGGGTTAAGGTTAGGGTTACAGTTAGGGTAGAATATGTTTATTTATATTTGTCACATACACCACATACGCCCCTTGCACAAATTAGGGTTAAGTGACTTGCTCAACAGCACGTGAACAGTTTTTATACCTTGTCGGCTAGGTTATTCGAACCAGCAACCTTTCGGTTACTAGCCCAACGCTCTAAACAGGTTAGGGTAAGGTTACCGGTTAGGATTTAGGGTAGGGACATCCCAAGTATCTGGGGATTGCACAAACCCATTTTCTAACTAACGGATTTCAGTTCGAGCAGGGCCTGAACGTCATTTGTATGGGTAGGGCTTAAATCCAATGCCCATGCAGGACTCTACGTATTGGGCTTGTCCATTAGCCCTGGGTTAACAAATGCTTGTGTGAACACAAGCTAAGCTAGCCCAGGGCCAGTCTGGAGCTAAGAACAATGCAGTGTAAAAAGGCTGAATGTGTTTTACTGTAGCCTGTTTCAGACAAACCTTAATTCATTTCATTTATGTTTTTATTTTATTTTATATAGAAATATAGTGGTATAGAATGCGTGATTTGATCAGATGTTACAGATTTTAAAGATAATGTCTGAGCCTGAGCTTGTCTAGCTAAGCCACTGCTGGGGGAATAGTTTGGCAACAAGGACGTTTGTACGTGCCTCTAACCTTCCGCAGTGTGGTTTGCTTGATCGGCTGATAAAGCATGGCCCACCACACACACACACACACACACACACACACACATACAGGTCCAGGCCATGCATAGAAATGACAGATCATCCTCTATAAAGCAGTCTCCTGTATTCCTCCACTGGAGCATACAGAGCAGAACCTCTCAGATCTTTTGCTAAAGAGCCATTCATTGCATTCAAATCTGAGTTTAGCATGTGTGTCCACTTGTTTGTGAGGATCTTTTAAAAAGCTGATACAATTTCCACTTTTTGCTAATTGGCAGCACCCGTCTTGCTGAATTTGTGTTGGATGTTTTGCCCACAGAGCTTGTGCACAAGAGCATGTGATTTCTATCAGAATGGTGAACGACAACAAAAGAAGCATTGTGGAAGATGGTAACATCTCGCTTAAGCAAGTATGCACCAACGGGCCTACGTCTTTGCCTGTAAATCAAGACGAAAGGGCTACCCAGTGAAAATGCAAACAATTTCCTCTTGAAAATGTGGTGCAAAATTGCATGTGACAGTTGACTGTAGTGTTGTACAATCAGTGGAGAAAGTGGGTATCTGGTCTACAGACCTGTACATGTGTGCTGCTGTATAAAGAACTGCATTGTCCATACTGTGTAAGTAAAATCTTAATCTGCAATGTAGGCCTATGTGTTTCAAAGATTTGAGAAGGAGGTTGATGTGTCTTTGAATTGTGTCCCAATGTCTTCTATGGTTGGATGTTGAACATCTTTATAATAGACACATTTCAGTATGCAAGAAAAAATGGCACCTTGAAAAACACCTTCACTATCATCTTTGATACAAATTGTAACTCCTCAGACATATTAACCATCTCTGTCCAGACATTACTGGGAAATGGGCACAAATTGAATGCTAATATTCTGGGGGCCACAAGTGTCTCCCTCCTGCATCACTCAGGGGCCGCTCTGCTCTCACACCACTTCCCTGTCTCTGTCCCAGGGTACGGCTGTGAATACAGTGGGCTTGTGGGCTGGCGGGAAAGAGGCCTTCTCATTGGCCCGTCTTTGTTTGCTGCATGCATGTTATTCATGCTTTATTTGAATACATGCAAATGTGGCAGCAGTGGCCCTGTCAGTGGACCCTCCCACCTCCTGCACCTTTCTCTCCACTCACAGGCTGCCTCATCCACTCTGCATGTGCATGGCGCAGGGATAGCTATGGAAACTGAGGAGACTGGGACTGATTTGTCAGAGGGATTTAAAAGAGGTGTGAGATTCATGACTATGACATTTCAGACACTGCCATATCTCAGGGGGGAGTCTTGGGCAGGGAGGGAGGGAGGGAGGGAGGGACAGGGACTGGGCTACAATGCAGAAAAAGTAGAGACACTGCGCACAGTGCACAGCCCATCCCTATAACATTCATCATCTATACTGTACCGAATTGAACAGAATCTAAATGCTCTGACGTGCCAGATATGGTGGTGCCACAATACATGGCTTTTCAAAGAGGATTGATTAACCAGTTGGCATCTGACTAGCACAGTGAGGGTGACATGTGGCAAGCAGCACATGAAAGTGTTTGCCTCCAAATCAAGCCTGTCCTATCATATCACACTTTAACAGATCATAGATTCTCTCTTTCCTGGTGGTGCCTTCTTCACTCATTGGCAGACTGGTGTCTTCAGTCATTTAGTCAATAGCAAAATACAAATGTATAATTCTGCTTAACATGCAATTGAAGAGAGGAAGTCAAGCTACAGTCTCAGTTATGATAGCATTTTGTGACTAACTGATGTGGGCCACCCTCAGTCTAACTAGGCCTAATAACATTGGAATGTATTGACATTTCTGCATGTTCAGGCAATTATTCATATTCAAATGGAGGTACATAGCTTTGGTCATCCTGGATGGCCATCCATCCACTTCGTTTGATTCAGACTGGTTGGAAGAAAGGGATAGCATCAGCTTTGTGTACATGTGAGTGTTATCCTGCTCTTTCTCCCTTCTTTATTACACAACAAAGAGGTCCAAAGGGCCACATCTGCAATAGGATGCAAGTATTTCATAATCCTGAACAGTGAGAAATTAAATTAAACCATCAAATGACCACGTATATTCACATTCACATATTCCCATAGTGTTCCTGATTAGGGATTTAGGCTACATAAATGCAGCTAATTCGGCTGAACCAAGCCAAATTGGATTGGCATGACTCTGAGGCACGTTTGCTATAGCTTGTCCTCATACTGATTCAGGATTTTGACTACATGAATGAGTGCACATGTACACGCATAATTACTTAAATGTACAGCGGTAATTATGTTGTGCTGAGTGCTTCTCGGTGTTCATCGCATCTGGCAGGTAATCTTTTGTAGCGCACGCGTGTTTGTGTTTGTGTGTGTCTCAACATGAACGGCTGTGTTCTGAGTAATTGGAACTACTGTACATAGGACTATGATATTTTATCAGGAGCTACATTTATATACATATTTTGTTTAAATTGTTTTTATCTAAATGACCATTTAGACATTATTCGTTTATTAAAAATATTTTTTTTAAATGTTATTTCCAAGCCATTTTCTGTCCGGGTATATATCCTAAATCTTCTTGTGCTTCATACTTCTCTGATACTCTTCTCTACTGTTACCCTACCGTTCCCTTTACTGACCATATTATAGGCCTACTGTATGTTGAGACAGGGAAACTAAATGGGAATTTTAGAGGTATCATATGGTGGTTGTGTTACTGTACCTCGACAAAACATGAAATGGAGCTGGATTGACCAGATGTATGAACTTTAAATGATGTGCACTTATTCTTTTCAGGAGGGAATGTGATGAGAATAAATAATACATTGAGAAAGTGAAGCAGTTCAATTTAATTGCAATTCCTAACACTTACCTACTCTATATGTTTGCGACATGTTACCAGAATGTAGGCCTCCCTCTGAATTCAAATGTTCACTGATCATTAGAAAAAGAAATTGAGCCAAATCTGTTCAATGTCATGTTTAAGCTATTTCATTTGACTTTATGGTTTTAAATCTGGCTATTGATTATTTTCGAGATACCTTGATTTCATCTTCATATTCCACAAGGGGGGTAGGTAATTATAGCAAAATGGCTGGCTCTACCAAAATGCCAAAATGGTAAAGAAACCTTTTGAGGACTACCTCCCCCAACGAATTTTGCACATAGGCTATGTTCCTATACACATACGTGTTTTGAATGATAATTGTCTGCACAAGTCTCTGCGCTTGAACTTGACCGTCGGAATTGCATGGGAAAGGAGAGGCGAATTTGGCCCTTGCTCCCTTCCTTTATGCTGCGCGAGTTGTTCTCATTAGCATAAAATTCATCCCGCTTGTAATTAAAGAGGGGAGGCAGATAGAACCCAGTCTTTTTTCTCATGGCAGGGAACGAATAAGCATCTCCCTCTCTGCAGGAACTCTCCAGGACACACACTGTAAGTTTATCAACTATTCTTCTTCTTGCGGATTTAGGCCTCAACGCAGGCTACTTTACAACCTTCATTTCACAGACATTTTTTTTGTATTATTCATTATGCATCGACTACCATCTGTGGATTATTGCTTATAATTTCAGAGTAAACATTTTGCAATTTAACAATGTACGCTACATGAATTACATTCCATGGGTATAATGTTGAGTCGTGCGTAATGCTACTAGCTAGATAATGTAATTATTCTGAATGTACATTTCCTTCACACATGTTATGTTATGCATATAAAAGGAATTCCACATTTGATATGTATCATTGCTGTGGGGAGACAAACGTAGAGGTTATACCTTACCTATCGTACCTTACCTATCGTACCTTACCTATCGTACCTTACCTATCGTACCTTACCTATCAAGTTAAGATTATTAGCCTTTTTCCATTTGTTATCATTCTGATAGGCCAGCTCAAGTTCAGAGCTGCGCAAGTTGAGGCTGTTTATTACATTACACGTATTTATTGATGTGTCATGGATATATTCACGTTGACATATGCCATGTGTTTTCATCTCATGATTTATTGTTTCTGATGTCAGAATGGTGTAGACATAATCCAGAATTTGCCCAAAGTGAATGTGCTTGCTCCCGTATCAAACTTGCCTCTAGACCTCCCTCCATTGATGATGTTGATTATATATTTATTGATGATACAGGTGGGCGTTATCCCTCCGAGAGCCTCTGCGTTAAGTCAATTGGAAATGTCTGCTGATAGTATACTGTACATTGCAGGTCACAGGGCATGGCGTCGGTGCAATAACTGCTACCCTGACTCACTTGTGTTGCTGGCATAATGAGTGTTGATGTTAGATTTGGCTCAGGTTCTCCTTACTCAACTGTTTAGGTGGAGGGTGGTGGTAGCTGCATCAGGGTAGAGAAGGGTGAATAGTAAAGGTTACTAGACCTAGACCCTGGCAGTAGTAGTCATGGGTGCTATCTATGCAGGTTTTGTTTTCTGGTTTATAGGACGTTGCATAACAATTAATATGGTGTAAATCAAACTTAGCTACATCTCATATGTGTATGAATCTTAAGTGGATTGAAGGGGCACGTGCTGTTCCCTCTGCATGCCATGCTCTGTAGATTGTTTGACTGATGTTACACTCTTGAACTCTGGCATTTCTCTGGGAGTACCTTCCAAATGTCTTCTCCCTGAATAGCATGCAGGGATATTTTCAGTTGATAATGGCTGATTCTATAGGTCATGCATTTGTGAGCATAGCGATGAGGCGGTTTCCTAGACTCATTTCACCCAGCAGTTAATCTTTTGATAATATTCTGAAGCTAATTTAGATTTTAAACTGAGCCCTGTCATCAAAATAGCTCTTTATAGGCTATAGGCAGTTAGTACTAATTGGTGTAGGGTTAGCGGGCTACGGTGCCCTCAAATATTTGGTCTCTCTTTGACTTGATGCATGACCCATGAGACTCCTTAATGCCCTGATGTTAGGTCAAGCCCTTTGAAGTATGGCTATTGTAATTCTCAAAAGTGGGACCCTTGATTTGGTCACTTGTAAACCATTGAACCTGACTCTAGCGATTCAGTGGTGTTATGCGGTTATATCTGGTAGTATACATTAAAAAAATGTGATTTATGGATTATGTTACATGCAGAATATTATGGCAATTTTGTAATTCTGTGTCTATAATTAAGTAATTCTGTGTCTATTGATTTGAGGGTTGATTTGAAATTCTGTCTATCAATGACTGATCAACTCACCGCTGAGAGGGGATTGATAGACACAAATGTATGGGACTAATCGTTGTGCATGCTTTTGCATAATTTAAAATGGGATGTTTGTGTTTGTATAACTCACTGTGTCAGGCTGGACGATATTGCCTTCGATTCTACTATCATGCATTCAATTATAACATTTACATATAGCAGTTTATATGCTCAAATTATAAGATAATTAAAACATGCATATATGATGGAAGGAAATTATATGATAATAGTAATTTATAGTCTAATACTGCAGTGTGGCAGTTAAATGATGTTTTTCGTTCTCTTTCTCCTCGTCAGAGGGAGACAAGATAAAATCATTGTTTATTAAATTCAACTCCAAGTAGCCCTTTCCTGCAGTCAAATGACCTAGTGGCCTAATGGGTGGAACGTTATTCATATTTTTCATAATTTCATAAATATCAACCTTAAAAAATAAAATAAAAATCCATTGTTTCTATGCCAAACGGTTTTGTTATATTTCAGTCTTCTGTAATGTATATAAAGTCTAATATTGGGATGCAAACTTAAAATTGAATACATTTCAACTATATATCTGACATGGTACAGGTGTCTTCCTTTTTTTAAAGCCCATAACCATGTGTGTGAGGTATATACTTTTGTTTCAAAGTAGATGTGTTTAAGACTACCGAGAAACACTGTGCATGACCCTGAATTAACCCACTGCAAATTAATTAAAGGACTCTCTGTCATAATAATATGCTGAAATACACCTAGTGTACATTTGGGATATTTATAGCAAACCATATACAGACCATTCATGTGCAGTCGGTTAAGGTACACCAGAGGTATTCCACCAATAGCATCATCCAACAGAAATCCAGTTACTCCAAAGGAATTGCTGCAGTTGCAGATATATTACAGATATATTACAGATATATTACAGATATATGAGTTTAATACTGTACAATACGTCATATATTTCAAAACTCCAAATGGTCATGAAATTGTTATTTAATCATGGTGGTGGTAGGATAGGGTGGCAATAGCCCGATACAGTAAGAAGATGCTATTAGAGTGGTCCACTGAATTTCCTTTCAACACGTGATTACCAAGATGTTTTGACTTTGTTTACATAGATAACATATGACTCTTTCAAAAGCATAGAGATGTATACTGCATAAAGACACTGCAACGAGCACAATCACATTCTCTCTGAGGCACAAATACATTATATACACACTGCAATATGTTTCATTGTCCAATCAGGCAATAGGGCTTTTTATTACTATATTTTTCTGAATGATCTTAGTGAATCCTGCTCCTCTGTCCAATCAATCCTACGAATTGTATGCTCATAAGCAAGATTCTTTTGAGTTTAGCCCTGAAGGAACTTTTCCTGTGAGATTATATGCCCCATCAAGACTCTTTTGAGTTTAGCCCTAAAGGAACTTTTCCTGTGAGATTATATGTCCCATCAAGATTCTTTTGAGTCTAGCCCTGAAGGAACTTTTGCTGTGAGATTATGTCTCATTGATAGATTGTTGATAGATTATTGATAATTCAGATAATTATAAATATATTATATTAGATTGATCATATACTCCTGTATGTTTCACTTAATTGGAAAACATGAGAGTGTTCTTTGATAAATAGAAATGCAATTACTGGATAAGGTGTTCCACACAGATCACATTTAAAACGGAGTCTCACTCTAAATGCACCTTTAATTTGAATGGCAATAGTGAACCTCTTTTTTCTGTAGTTGGGCAGCACGTGTCTAATGTATGTGGCTCTCATAGGTTTTACCACACCCTTTTTCAGCGAAAAGTAATATTGCTCTGCTCTTATGCCCTGGTTGAAACATGAAAACAACAACGCTTTATAAGCATATTAATAATACACCCCTCAGATTTTAAATCTATGTTAGCATAAAATTGATAAAATAGTTCAAATTATTCTTCACTATGTTAAATAAAAGTCAATGCAGAATCATATAGTTAATGTTAGGCAACCACAATTTCCAATTTCCAAGATTGACATTCAATTATCGGTTGTTAGCTTTGTTTGATTCACTTTCGATAAATGCATAGATCTCGTCACCAACTGTCTTGATAGAATTTGATTGTGGTCGGGTCCAGTAGGCTACAGGTTTTTCAGGCGTTGTGATCTTCTAGCTGTATATGTTCTTATGGGGATTTTTCAATAACACACAGCATGACTCCAGTTTTATCTTCTTCATATTTAAAATACCGAGGATAATCAAATGACGTTTGAATTGTTCTCTTGGGTTATTAACATCATGTCACCTGGAGTCTTCTTCCAGCCTACCTTCTAAACATGTAATTTATGATTATTCTTGTATCTGTTTTATGTCATCCACATTATTATTTAAGAAAACGTTTAATTGAGTGCAATTAAATAAATTACCAAATGTGATTAGGTCTATAAAAATATTTAAAATTATGTGTCTCGTCTGTTTATAGACGGCTACAAATATACTACTAATTGCTACGACTAATAATGATACTTTCTTTACAATGTAATGAAAGTGTGACCAATAGCCATTTCATTTTGTATAATAGGTTATTCATAAATATTAATCAGATGTTGTGCATTCCATGGACTAGTACTTTCGTCCGATGGGCGTCGCTGTTTCTGCAGTTGCTTCAGTCCTTGCTTGAATCCTTTATCTTGGGGTGGTTTAGGATTTAAACAAAATTGCCAGTTTCGAGATAGCCTACTCAGATACATGCTGAAATTCGTGAGTCTCAAAAACGGTAATGTAGGCTTATTTTATAGGATTGTATTCACACTCCTTTATCAATGCCTAGTAGTCAATAGGAGCCATTAACGCCAAAAATCTGCCTTTGCCAGGCATATATAGGCTTATAACTGATTTTTACAGTGAGATAAATTAAGTCTGCTACCACGCGATGCCATGAATTAGGTGAAATGCTGCATTTTCAGTTTGTATAAATTTACAGTTCAAATCAGGTTTATACTAAATATTACACCTATAATTCAATAAAAATACGTTGTTAAAATTATAATAGTAATAATAGATCCTAATATGTTTGATATGTAGGTTATTTAGGTTATTTCAAGCGTTGCGGTTGTGTGAAGTGTAGGCTGTCTGGCATTCCTGACCAACAAAAAAACGAGTTATTCATTATCTTTCATGGATAAACTATAGATTACATGAATGAGTTCCATTTACCTCCAAGTTATAGCTTGCTGATATTTAGCTAAATTAATCTGTGGATTTACGTCTGTTAATAAAAGTATCCTATATTCTTTGTCCAATTGGTTCCTTGTATACACTGAGACACACCGTTACAAAATGTAGAGGCCCAAGTTAGGGGCCAGCTCATTCAAACGAGTTCTGCTGCCCTTGACATTGATCGTTAAAGATTATGGTTATTATCAAAATCAAATTGTTTCTCAAAGGGACATTGAGTTGCAACAAAGATTTAAGTTTTTACTTCAGATTTAATCGAAAGATGTAGGCTATGACATTATTATTATTATACTTTTACCACTTTTCTTTGCGTCGTTAAAACTATATCTGGTCAGATGAGCTGCGAAAAAGACTGTAAAGACAGTCAATCAAACGAAACGCTTTGATATTAATTTTTAGATTATCTAAATAAATTAATGCTAAACATAGGCAATGCTAAACTACTCTCGTGCAGGTGTCTATAGGCCTATTCCGTAATTAATTTCACCAGAAGCTTTTTTGTCTGATGCCTTCAAAACTGGCAAAGGTTGTCATTTGTTATTACCATGGCCTAATTGATCAATGTGATGCCTATTATATTCAGATATTCAACAGACATAAATGAAGAGAAATTTCAGAACCACAATAGGATGTAGTCTTCGTACATCAATTTAAATCATGATCAATGCCATGATCAAATATGAGGAGAACCCAAACAAATATGTTGAGGAAAGCTGATCAACTTGTTGCACACACACACACACACACACACACACACACACACACACACACACACACACACACACACACACACACACACACACACACACACACACACACACACACACCTTAAAGTTATGAAAAATAAATATTGGTATGTATCAATGAGTGTGAAAGTGCAATACTAAAACAGTAGGCTCTCAAAGGCAACCAATGGACGATGTTTGATTCAGACTTACAGTAGTGAGTTACATACATCTTCATGTGTTTTCGTACTGGTCCCCCGTGGGAATCGAACCCACAATCTAGACGTTGCAAGTGCCATGCTCTTCCAACTAAGACACGTTATTTGCCAAAATATCAACCATAGCTATACACTAAAATGCACAAAACGTTGTTTTTGCTAATAACCTACTGAAACCTCTCACGATACCATTGAATCGTCTAAGGAGGGTAACGATCCCGGTTCCTGACGTAAGCACGTATTCACTCACGTAGTGAAATACGAGGCGCTTGGACTTGCACGTATCTTTCAACTCAACGCGGAATCCACCTGCAATCAGGCTATCCGTCGTGTTTTCGAATGAAGTACCTGCTCATTTGTTACAAGCGTTAACTCTGTGGTCGCATGAGAAAACATTATTCAACAGCACACGGTTGTGCGCGGTCTGAGGAAGGAGACGTAGCCACCGAGACCCACGTAAGGCAACGTGACCCAGAACCTACACAGAACCCAGAGGAAATCATCCTTTCTCATAGCGGTCCTCGACAAGAGGAGGCTTGTAGTCAGTGCTCGGCTGAAACGGTGTCTTATCCACCTCTAATAATTGCGCTTGCATGTTCCTTGTTATTTCTGAACGGGACTAAAGGCTTGGCGCGTATTCACTCTCTCGCGTTTTGACTCAGTGACTAGGCAAGCAGTTGACGCAAGTGTTACTTCAAGCAACAAGGCGCAGCACGGGGACCCGTGGTTGCAGTGACGGGTCCCTCTCCGCTGATGCGATGGTGCCGAAATGTAGGCCAGCAATTTTTAGAACTGTGCCATCCAGCCTTTCTGCGAGGATTGCAAGAGAGTCGACTTAAAATAATGTGGAGTTGGATGATGGAGTTGTAATTGTAGCCAATGTTAAGTGGGAAAAAAGGAAACATTTGATGGGTAAAAGTTAAGATTCACTTGGAGACGTAGCTGGCTGGCATTTGGGTGTATTGCGTCTTGGCGAGTGATGGGAAAAGGCTTTCAAGCATTCTATTTCTCTGCTCATGGATCTAAGTCGTGTTGGATCCCTTCTATAGATCTCTCTACTTCTGCCTCCACACTAGCCTACATATATCTATGTCTCTTGTCTAGCGAGTGATTCAGAAAAAGATTATGGGCGTAACTAAAAAGGGTAAAGGAGAATTCACACAGAATTGGAACAATAGACATCAATTCACAATGGACAATGAATAGAGGAGCGGAACTGTTTGGGTTTCTGGACACGTCCACGCCAGGCGGGCTCGTGACGAGGCCAACGACATGTGGTGCGGGACTGACTGGCAGTCTGGACACTTGCACAAATTAGAGAGTCGTTTGGCCAGTTTTCTTGTCTCAGGCCACTCAAGCAAAAGTAGACTAATGCCAGTGTTTGTAGTAAACTGCTCCGGATTGGATTGACTCAGTACATACCTTTGGTCTCTTTCAAAGTGTATCTATGCAAGATAGCTCCGGGTTTATTTCTCGCTGGCTCAGTTCAAACTCGTATAGCTGTAGCAAACTCTACACTGCTACTGCAGAACTCGAGTTTTTCTATCATCCAAAATTCTATAGCCTAACTGAAATTCAATGTGGACATCAGTAACGCCTATTTTATTGGATTTACGGTATGTAAGTATGCATGACAATTATTATTATAGCAACGGGTGTCAAGCCTACTTGAGTTGGTTATAAGATCTTAAAAAATGTCATTTTGGTGGTACTTTGGAATTGCTTAGGTAGGCCTACTGCTTTTTATTTTTGATTGTTTTATTGTTTTACTTATGACAAAAGTAGTCTATAATAATAATATTTGTCCTAATAGCGGAATAACAGCATTATAATCCACTTGCATTTATTGTTAGTTTAAATTTTTTTTTTATTGAAGTGGTTTGAAATGATATAGCCTACACATTTTTACCTCCATTGAAAAGTAAGAAAACATTAGCAGTATGTCGGCGTTAATATGTCACGTCTTAACGGAATCGTCCATTGTGCAGTCCGCGGAGTAATGATGGGGTGAACCGAGTGGCCCCAGCGCTGGCGTTTAAAGCAAACAGTTGTGCGATTGTTAGGAGAGCCTGGGAAAATGTTCTGGGGTCTGGGAGGTGGAGTGTCTTGACGCCAGACCCTCTTGTTAAGAAGACTTCTGTGCTCCCAGACACCATTGTCATGCTAATGAGCGCCAGCACGTTGTTGAACTTGATGTTGACTTTCTTTGGGGCTACATTTTTCTCGGTCACTTGTTTGTGGGAAAATCTTCTCTGGAGCTACAGTGTGAAATTAATTAATCAGCCTTTGCAGCGGACAACAATAGAGCCAAGAGAATCTTGGCAACACACAAAATACTTGTATTATTTTAGATAAACTTTATTTTTCCACGCCTCAAGAGAACCGAGAAAAATACTATCTATAGATATTCTCGGTTTATATTTTTTTTATGACATTGTGACCAGTTGAAATAGAGTTCAGCTTACATTTTTTGTTTTGTGATGGTAGGCCTATATTATTTCTCTTAGTCTAGCTGCCTGTACTTGTTTTTTTTCTGAACTTTATTGGTGGATCAAAAAGCTTAATTGCGTTATACATGGGCAAAGGTTTTTGCAATTGGGTGGTAGCAGGTTTGCGTGTGTGTGTACTCTCTCCTCTCCCCTCTCTCTCCCTTCACCCACTGGGTAAAGGGATGCATGTTACTGTCATTTTCATATCCAAAGCCCGAAAATATTTATAAGTAGACTAAGCATGTACAATGCTGCCAATTTTCCATCACAAAATAGTTGTGCTCTTGTCGTTTAAAATCAGCTGCTGAAATAGGCCTACCTATATGTCATCTTCGGTGCATTTTGGACTGTGCACCATCTGAATAGATTTTGTTCTGATATTAACAATGTTTTCTTGCATAAGTACACCTGTTTATGTGTAACATCAACTTTATATATATATATATATAGGAAAGTTAGGGAGGTATATATATATATATATATATATATATATATATATAGTATATATATATATATATATATATATATTTATATATATATATATATATATATATATATATATATATATATATATATATATATATATATATATATATATATATATATATATAGTTGACATTGTATTTTATGCATATATTCAACAGGCAACAGGTGCTGAAATCTGAGAAAGACTCATACAAGCAAGGTAAATTATTTCTATGCAATTTCTTTGCGGTAAATGTGTCCGTTTTAAACTAGTAGGCTAACATTGCTTTAGCTGTGATCTGTAGCGTTCATTCATTTCAGAAGAATAGAAGAAACATAAGTCATGTTGGATTTTCTGCACCTATGGTAAATGGTAATATTGGCATTAGCCATAGCTATACTTATGTTATTTTATCGATGTGGGGTGAAAGTTAAAGGGTGTGAATAATGTTAAGTAAATTGTTATTTTGTTCTCAATATAGGCTACCGTATGGCATAAAGTCAGTTGTAGGCCATGCCTTTTGGTAGCCTATTCAGTTCATGTTAGGCTACAAATCCTTGTGAAGCAATGCGAGTATTGGTATATACAACTTTGCAAAGTCCCAATCTATCTCTAGACCTGTGTTATCATTGTATAAATTACAACGATGTATGGGGTGGATTTATACGATAGTGGACTATTCGTACATTCAAGTCAAAGCAGCTATCAGCAACAGCAACCTACAAGTAACAGGCTTATTCGTTTGAGGGCCTACAGACGCTTTCATTCTAACGGCTGATTTTATAGTTTCTATAGCTAGCCCATCAAAGCCATATTATTATTTTATAACTACATTTTAATTATTGTTAGGAGGAGCCGGTTATTCGATGATAAAAAGACATCGGAAATGGGCTACTTTGCCATGACCAATGAGAAATATGAATAGTACACAATATTATAACTATTTACATTGTACATTTATAGATGTTATCATAACATTATTGATTTAACAATATGGTGTAGAATACTATTAATCATTGTAAAATGTATGCAACCTTTATCAACTTAGCCTAGGCTACCTCTATTATTTAGGCCTACTATGTGGAGATGACATTACACATTCGTCAAATAATAGTTCAAAGGTAAGGCACTGACGAAAATATTTTCCTCTATAAATGTACAGGCTACCAGAAACCTGCGTCCAGCCATACAGTATAGGCTATGCCATGTGGACAGTGCACCTATCATGGAAGCCTATAAAACAGGACATGACGCAGGAAGGGGGCGTGCCTGGTCCTTTGATGGTCCATAATGAATTCACCTAAGGCTGAATTATGAGGTGGTTTTGCACCAAGGAAAGAGGAGGGGCTGGAAGTATTCAAAAACAGTACTTTAAAAAATATACTGTTAACTGTGCCCAGATATAGGCCTACAGACCGTCACCTGTACAATGTTAGGAAGGTAAGACAAAAAGAAAGATGAAATATGAATCTATTGTCATAATGCTAACTTATACTATATCTGACATTTACAGGTGCAAATGTTGCTTTATACTGGTTTAGAATGCCTAAATCAGGCCCCATGCATAAATGACCGTCTCAAAACATTTCAAGAAAATAAATTTGTCAATTTCTCAGCTATGGTCTACCGAATCCCGGAGCCGACTAGGTGAAAAATCTTCCGGTGTGCCCTTGAGCAAGGCACTTAACCCTATTTGCTCTTCGTCTGCTAAATTATGTAAATGTAGTCTCCCATTGGCCAAAAGTTCACCTATAATGTCAGGTATTGAGGTTTACATGTTACTCAAATTAAATATGATTGTTGTTGTAGAAAAGTAATTTATAGGCCTGTCATCACTGCTGAACATGCTTCGATCTACTTGCTTCAACAAAATCAAAGTCTTCAACGATCTCATCTATAGCTGGGTTGCCTTGTTTCTTTGGTTAATATTGTACATATATTGATTGCAGTCCCAGAACAGCAACACATCTACCCCTACACAAATCCAATTTAACCAGACCGCTAAATAATAATAGGCCAAGAGCGCGAGCTCTCATTGGCTAGCTCAGAACCTGTCAGTCATTTTAATCTGTGCCGTGGTAGATTAACAGAATAAATAGATGTCGTGAATATTCGCTTTGTATGAGGAGACACGGTAAAGTCTAGGGCGGGCTGAGCCCAGCTCCTGTTAACGGGGAATTGGTCTTCTGATACATTAGTGATAAGGGTTTATATGCTACTGTAGCCCGCAATGACCATGCACAAAATACAATATTTTTTTGTTTGACAGAAATCTCAGTACCAATTTCTACTGTAAATGATTAACCTTGTGTGTGGTGTTTTTTATAGGTAATAATGCAGTAACTTCAATTAATTTCACACCATGCATTACATGTAAAGGTCTTTTATATATTTATTGATGTTTTTGTGAATATTTAAATTATTAACTGTTATCTTGAAGTTCTCCATAGTAGCCTAGATTGCTAACTGTTTCCAATGGCTATCAAAAATTAGGGCCTATTATGACGACTGGAGAAATATGCTATATTTTGACCTATGAGAAAATATTTTGGCTAATAACAAATCCTTGTGAAAAATCCAAGAATTTTACCCTAAATCATGTTAAAGGCTATTACTTGACATGCCTATATGATACGTTGACTCTAATGATCTTTTAACCTTCCAATAATGAAACGAAGATAAATGATTAAGTATGGATTGATGACAGTGGTTATATCCCTTGAAAGAAAACATTGTTATAACTTTGTCATAGACTGGTTTGGTCTGTTTCTGTAAAAATCAACTAGCCTAATAAGTTTATATTATAATAATCATAATATTGGCAAACCAAGTCATTTCTTCCATTGTTGGTGCCCCTATAATATTGAAATGATAGCTTTCTGAAAACAGTTCATTTGACGTTAGTACAAAGTAGCTTCAAAGCCTATATATTCGTAACAGCATATGAATCATTCTCACCCTTGTATAAAATATAATTCAAGTTTGGGTGTTATTGAAGGAGTAGCCAAGAAGGCTACATTATAGATCATATACCTTTTCGAATGCGTGAACAACGAATCGAATTTTGGTTTGTTTAAGAGTAATGCATAAAGCTTTGTAACGAACTGTACGTGATGAAATTTCACACAACATTCACATTGTCATACTGTACTGTAGTTTTAGGCTATACATAACTAGGTACGGTCTGTGTTTTCATTACGGTCATGCATGAGACGGTTTCGAGGTTTGAAATTCAAGTTAATGTGTAAGCCTAATATCAATAGTGGGTATTTGGCCTATAGGATGAGGGGTAGCCTCAAAATATGAAAACCGATTAATACTTTTTAAATACGCGCTATTATTCACATGAATGAAACATGGTTGTAGGCCTACAGTAGAGTCAGACATGTGCCATGTATGAGAGACTCGTTATAATGCTTTGTAATTTTGATTCAGTGAAATGGTTCATTCCATTGTCTGGCCTCGGTTTTACATTTCGCATGTGGGAGATTCCATTTTCTCATGAAGAATAGGGGATGTCTCAGCAGAATCAAACATCGTCCATTGGTTGCCTGTAGCCTACTGTTTTAGTATTGCACTTTCACGTCATTGATACACCAATATTTATTTCATAACTTTAAGGTGTGTGTGTGTGTGTGTGTGTGTGTGTGTGTGTGTGTCTGTGTCTGTGTCTGTGTCTGTGTCTGTGTCTGTGTCTGTGTCTGTGTCTGTGTGTGGAGACTGTCATTTGTGTGTTGTAGATATTAACATCTAGTTATGTAGACGCTCAGTTAGGCGTACTATGAAATGATCCCTCACAAACGAAATGACAGACTTCTCAAAATGTATCCAGGTCTAATTGGTTTAGTTTATTCTTAGCCATGTCCTTAAATTGATGAGTTGAGGAATTCAGATAAAAACACTATTTCATATAACTAGCCTACCATTTTGACTGCGATGATAGGAATGATAGTATGAATACAGCTATTTCTTTTCACTGATTTAAGAGCAAACTGTATTTGAGGATTTATATAAAGCACATAATCATTAGGCTAAAAGAGCAGTAACTGGACTAGTGATTAGGTTATTATTCAAAAAGAGAATTTATGTTAATTTGGCACCAAATACTCCAAAGTTGGTCAAA
The DNA here is from genome assembly GCF_018296145.1 of Oncorhynchus tshawytscha. Classification (NCBI taxonomy): domain Eukaryota; kingdom Metazoa; phylum Chordata; class Actinopteri; order Salmoniformes; family Salmonidae; genus Oncorhynchus; species Oncorhynchus tshawytscha. The sequence continues at coordinate 52,656,423 of NC_056433.1, forward strand.
TTATGTTTCACATGATCAAATAATGATGATGAATGATTAAGAAACGATTCATCTTTCCAATCTTTATTACACATTAATCCGTTGTTTTATCTGGTCTATGTCTTCAACTCTGTAACATGATCCAATACAATGCACATTACGAGCATAGCCTAACTCCAGCAACATATATATATATATGCTACTGATTTCGTATTCATATTCAACAAGAATGGGTGTGGCAAAGAAGTATGGTGACCTCCAGAGTGGAAAGTGTCATATAGGCCTATAATGTTATTGAATGGCAACTCGTTGTCATTGGCTTTTCATGATAATCTGAGATTGGAGTGACTGGCCTGTTCCTACCTCGAATAATCAGATGAAAGTAAGATTGCGTGTTGACCTCGATCAGATAGGCCTAAGTATTCTCTCCCTGCATTGTACAATAATGGCATTGGCGTTTTATATGACAAAATGAGCTACATACTGGCCTAGTTTATAAGATTAATATTTGTTTTGTTGTTGTTGAGGGGAATTAAGTTTTGTGCATTATGATATCCAATGTTCTTTTGATAGTGGAATGGATTTTAAGCCGGCTTTATTCAGTGAGTTGCAATACATCAAAAGAGAGAGTAGTTCTTTTTTCACTGATGTCTATGCACTGTGAACCAGAGAGGGAGGCTCTGGTGTTATGCTATTTTGGAATCTGAGGCTATTGCAGAGCGCTTGGTCACGGCCGTGTTCACCACAGTGTCCCAGGGTTTCTCAACCCTGTGTGTCAATAAGCATACCTAATGCTGGTGACATCACATTTCTATTGGCCGGGTGACCCCCGTGGCCTGTGAGAGTTTCTCCCTGCCCCAGCCAAGCTCCCGGTGCCTCTGACCATGACAGTTGCGTCTCTTTCTCCTCTCCTGGTTTTGTGGTGAATTTCTCGATAACGTGTTATGACCGGTGTACTTCCATAGTGCTCCCGTAGACGGTGTGCGTACAAGCTTTGTTTGATGAATGTACCGGAAATGTATGGAACATCTTTTGAGCATTTGTGGATCCGTGGCTCTCACTCTACTGACAGAATGGCTTCGCATCAGGAGTTGAATGGGAATTCAGAATTTGCTTGTTTGCCTATGTGAGCCATCATGGAATGTTTATGCAGGCCTATAGCCTTTAGTGTGCCATTTGATTACTAAAGATGAATCCCTAGAACAGAGGGTTGTATCATTATTTGAATGTGAGTATTACATTTTTTAAAATAATGCCTTGTTTATTAGCCTATATTGTTGTGGTGTCAGAAGTGGCCTTGTGTTCTTAAACGAATCATCAGCCAGACAGTGTTGGAAATGAAGGACAGTCTGTACCGTATAAAGACTCGTGGATGCTATGTGTAGAAATCAATAGACTTTTGCTCTTTCATCATATAGAACAAAGTATTTCTATTAGTCGGTGGATACTTTCAGATATTATCAAGACGTTTCCATTTATTTATATGAATTTGATTGAATCCAGGGCCAATGCCTGAATATAGCCTATTATTCATGTCCTCTTTTCCATTTAATTCAATATCCATTCAAGATCAAATTGTCAACAGCATGTGCTTTTAATGCAGTTCATTTAAAGGTGAACTGAAGCTGCTCTCTGTCAAGTATGTTGTTGACATTTACTTGTAGTCCTTACAGCAAGCTGCAGCTCATGCTTTTATAGTTTGTCATGTTTAGACCCCTTTCTCTAGTCATTTACTCAACATCGAAGCTAGTCTATGGTATGAACTGATCGATTGGAGCTGGCATTTAAAACGACTGTGGTTGTTTGGGTTGCATTGTGATTATTTAAGGGATAATGTAGAAGCCTTTCTGGCCTTACCTATCCATGACGTTTCTGTTGCAGACTTGGTACTGTTGATATGGTCGGTGTTGATATGGCTTGGCATTTGTGAGTTCAAAGTTAAGCCTTTGCTGTGTGAAGGACTTGTAGGCGGGGTTATACTGTACTAGGCCTAGATGATTAAGAACAACTAATTGAATTTGGGATGGTAGTTTTGGGAGCATGTGCATGTAGGGAAGCATGGCTTTTTCTCTGATGACTGCTAGTTTACGCATGATGATATTGTGTACACTGTCCACCACGCTCATTTCAGCCTATTCAAAACATTGTAATATTACAGTCATAAATAATTAATTCGGGTATACATAAGCAAGCTCTTGAAACCGGGCCTTATAGCGTAACCTATTACATTCGCACGCGCGCATGCAAGTGTGTGTGTGTGTGTGTGTGTGTGTGTGTGTGCGTGCGTGCGTGCGACAGAGCGTGTTTGATAGCGAGAGCTCGCGTCTGCATACAAGCGAATGTAATGGCTCCATGTGACCACAACAGAAGCACTGAAGCAGCATCGGGCACGCGGCGGTCCCTTTAAGAGACGTGGGTTAGTTTCTCTCTTTGGTTATCTAGCTGTATGAGTTTATGTGATATCATAAAGCTAGAGAACCGAATGTATAAACTAATTCTGCAGACTTCAGGAACCACCAATGGAGCGAAGCGAATCTGGACCGGGGGATGTCGGAGAAAGGCACCGAGCCCTGGAACTAAAAGCAGGCTGTGCCCGCTGAAAGCACCGGAAAACGCCGCTGTTCCAGGGGGGGTAAAGATGTAATAAATGTTGCCTCAAATCGGATTAATAGCCTGGAATGGCATTCCCAGGAAATGTATGGGGAGACATTGGACATAATCGTATAATCGTTTCTATCGGAGATGAGGGGTGGTCGCGACAGTGGTACCCGGAATCTATATATGCGGATACTGTTGCCTAATGATGATTAATTGAAGTGATTTTGCATGATGTGTACTTCATTAATTATGTAATTGGGGTTCGGTGTATGACCCGGGGGTGAGAAGAAACGGTAAAAGAGAACAGTTTCAACCGATTGGTCCTGTCTAGTGAGTCACGTGCCCTGCTGAGCAGTAGACTATAACAATCGGAATATAACAATCGGACCTAATGCACATATGGCTGGCCTGTAGCTACAGTATGTTGGCAAGCAGCTGTGCCTCTCAGATCAGAGAGCAATCTGACTGCATGCCCTTTTTATTTTCTGTCTTAAAGTTGATGATAAGGGGCCACAGTGGAATGCCTAGACATATTAAAGAGTTGCTTTTACTTTCAACCCACAGGAATGAGGTCACTGAGGCAGTGTTGCTGCATTGCTGTTGGATTAGGCTGGTTTGCATCTTGCCAAACATTGTCATCACCAGCATTATTCTGTATAGTCTAATAACTGATAGGCCTATGTTCATTTGGGCTGAAGGAACAATGTGAAGATGTTTGTACCATCCTAACCGTGGCCTTGTGTATGATGCTCTCATTAGAAAAGTCTCTCAGACCCTCAGAGGAGAAAACAAAATGTCAGTTTTCTGTGTGCCCTGCTTCCAGAGATAACATCTAGCCCTCCATGTAGCCTACAGATGGGTACAGACAAGGAAACATGCATTCTTCTACACACAATACACATTATGATGATGCTGACCCATAAGTAGGTCTACTAAAACCAAGATGCAGGGTGGTCCAATCCGAATGTTCTAGGAAGTGTGGTGAGGAAGGGAGGCACATAAACATGTGTTAATATGACCGTATAAAGGTAAAGCAACCTTTATCATTGGGTAACTCACTGTACTTTGAGTTGTGTGTCTTTTGCTTTGGCAATATACTGTTTACAGGCTGGTTACTGTCACTGACAGCTGTTGATTTGATTAAGGATGGCCATAACAGTGAGGCTTGCATGGCAGTAAATACACAGAGGAATGTGTATAATTGACAGGTAGGCTGTGAGTGCTCTCCGGACTCCCAACGTTGACCGCTGAGTGAATCGGAGGTGATTGTGAGTGCCAGATAATGCCGCCAGGGCCAGGGTTGGCTGGGTGGTGAGAGATGACCCGATTGCAGGGCGTATTTATGTCAACCTCTTTTGGATGGACAAGTGTCCGTCATCGATCTCACTGATGCTCCAGTCCAGTCCCATGCACTCCCTGGTCGTGAGATGGGATTTACATTGGCCCGTTGAATTTGAAACAAGCTAGCTACCTTGGCTGCCGTTCATTCACTCCTAGTCGCCATGTACAGGGGTGGAGAGGAGAGGAGGGGAGACTGCACCACGGTAGAGGGTTATAGCTAGGCCTACCTGCCTGGCCCATCCTGTTGCAGTAAACCCAGGGCTTGGCCCAGTGGTTATAGCTGGGGAGTAACCTAGGATACTCCAGGCTCTTTTACAGGCCTTTGTTTATTAGGCTGTGGGTTGTTCATTGAGGATGTAGGTCCAGATTTGAATTATATTTTCTACATGGAACTCTTCAAGTTTAACTCTGACATGTGGCTGTGTGATACAGGTTACTCTTGTGTTCACTATGTTTAGCTCTAGGATACTGATTTATGGATTTTGCTGCTTTGGTATGTTCGTTGTGCACTGTTTCAGGTATGAGCAAAGTCACCCAAAATATAGGCAATGGTCTATTTTTTGAAATTGCAGACTGATGGGACATCATGCCAATTGGGCGGTTTAAATTCAGTTATTCTTTGTCTGTAATATTACACATTTGAAAATAGGTCACTATTTACACATTACCAATGGTACTAAGATAAACCATCTATTCCAGTGTCTATACGTTTATGATAAATCATTCAGCGGCATACCTCTCTGGACGCAACCCAACTCATGTACGTTGAATCACCTCTACATTTAATACCATATTTACATCTTATCAGTTTAATGCGGCTTCCTTCCTGGTTCCAGCCCAGACACCTTAGTAGTCTGTGATTTAAGGCCTAAACAACCCACACCACACCACCCACAGACAAATCATAGTGAAATTCATGTAGTGCTGAGGCCTAATAAATGAGGGATCTAGGCAGGGCTCCTTTGAGATTGAAATGCAGTGTGTGGTGTGCCTGAGAGCATGGCTAGAAGTTTTCCCACATGAATATGTGTCTGTATGGTCTTGTATGTCTGAGTGGCTGCCACCAGGGCCCCCAGCAGATGGAGGCTTGTCTCTGTCTCGGCACCTGGCATAAGCAGCCGAGATGAAATCTAGATGAAAATACATTTGTACTCCTCTAAATCCATGCTGCATTTGATTACACTGGAGAAACAAAGAGATATGAGAGTAGATGAGAGGGTTCCAGACACATAGCTGGAGACCAATCAGAAAGGAGGGGGAAGATGGTTGTGTATACATGAGGTGTATTTCTAACCTCTGTTGTAGATGGGAAATTTGTCTATTAGCCTACGTTTGGTATGCAGCCTTACAGGACACTGATAACACAATGCATTTGGTGGGGCCACGTCCAGTATCTTGCTGTGTGTTTACCTTTTGCAGATATGATGACTGTCTGAATGTATGCTCAATACATTGTATGCTCCGCCAGCTTTTATTTTCTTATTGTTTGGCGTGTTTGAACAAGGTAGATATCATATTTACAGTGTGGGACAATTGTTTTAGGTTTACATTAGGATGTAAAGCCATGTCACCATCTTGAAAAAACAGACCTATACAGTAGATACTATCAGTAGGCCTATAGTGTCATCATACATTATACTATACTGGACTCTTTAGCTGGTGAGGGTGGGTGGATGGTGGATGATCAAGGGTTGGTGGATGTACCCATAGTGCTTAATTGTTTGCATAACAATGTCCGGATCATAGTTCTGTGTAGCAAATAAATCCTATATTGTTCTGGTTTATTCTCTCCCCATGGTGTACAAAAAGGATCCAATGTGCATATTCAATATACCAATAGTTGAATTGTTTTTAAACGCTACCTATTGTCTGTAATCACCAACTCCCCGATGAGCTGTCAGAGGACGAATGTAAGCAAAAACTCTGTAAAATTGTCTAATAACTGAATTCCCTGAAATGAGTCCATTATATTTTGTTTATCCTCAAACCCTTGTACTGTAAGTTTACTCATAGGAAGTTATTTTATTTTTTATTTTATTATTAATTGTTATCATTATTATACCCCTTTTTAATTGTCTGCATTGTTGATTGACATCAGCCACAGGTTCACATTGGTGCCATCATGAATTTACAAAGTCAATGTTTGTTTTTATTTTCACCTCAAGAAGCAAGCAAATGACCTATTACTTTTCTCTATGAACTTATGAATTCAGAGTTTGGTAGCTTAGCAACAGCCTCTGACCCATGCAACAAAATGGAAAAAATGAAAGGCTGATATGCTGTTCCACTGGCAATGCTAAGGATGGTGCCACATTTTTTGAAAGCTGGATGCATTGTTATCTTTCAGCATTTTATGTTGGATTAACAATAGGAACTAACCGTGTGTGTCTCTGTGCATAGCTTGTGTGCGGACCTTGTGTCCAATGGAAAGGTTGAAGATTACCATTTTTTAAATATCTATGACAGGGCCAACTTGACAGCCTAGTGCCTCAACTCAAATGCAAATTGTCATGAGGCCCTTAAACCATGTTTCACACATTACATAGACCTGTTACTACATTTTATTTTACTGTTTAAAATCGAAAAGGTTATTAGAATATTTTTACTAGTATGGAACAATTGATGTCACTTCGGCCAATTTTAGGCCTGGGTTATCACGAAAACGTGTAGAACACCTGACCTGCAGTGGCATACAACAATAGAAGACTATAACATGCATCTTTCTGAATAAACAAGAACCTGTAAATGTAAGCATCCATTTTAGTATGCCCATCGAAATTGAATGTGTTGTGTGTTGCACAGTGTGGGCGAGCGTGCTCTCGACATAATTAAACGTGTGACTGTGATGGGGTTGAAGTAGCCTAAAGTTTGAAACACGCGGGTCAGCTTGAATTCAATTTTCAATTTTAAACCAGAACAAACTCCTCGTTATGTTGCATCAGTTCTCAGAGTTTAATTGATCATGGCTAGTTTGAAGGGAATACTTTTTCTATTGGCTATTGAGAAGTATCCTGGTATCCATTATCTGATAAAGAACACACTGAATATGCCTGTAATACCGTTTACATTTGATGTTGCTTAGTGTTCAAATGTTGTGGATTACTTTTTAAATTTCCCCAAATATTCTGTTGTTCTGAGAAAATAGTTTATAATTCACTCAAGCAAATAGCCAATATTTCAGCATTATTCTCATTAAATCTTTTTTTGCTTGTTATACTTTCAACGCTATTTCCATCTCTGTCGAAGATGTGGCATTTCTTGTTTCCTCCACTACAATATTGCGGTAGCCTACATTATGGTTCGATTGTAATGTTTTAACTTGAAAAGTCGATGTGCATATAGGACGGTAGATATTTTTGCGACAGATCGCCTAAGTTACCATTGTTTCCATGAAATGTAGGACTACATCGAACGGATACTTTCGTTGTTCCTAACCATAGCATGTGCATTTGGTTACTTGATGTAGCCTACATTTGATTTTGTCTAATATTTCAGAGGCTGTAAGTGTAAAGGGTCCAACAAGTGAATAATTGTGTCTTGGTCTGTAGTGGAAGACAATCTTGTGTGCTTCTACACCTGCATTGCTTGCTGTTTGGGGTTTTAGGCTGGGTTTCTGTACAGCACTTTGAGATATCAGCTGATGTACGAAGGGCTATATAAATAAATTTGATTTGATTTATAATTTCACATACATCTCAGTAGGCGACTTGTTCTCTAAACGTTCAATATGTTTTATTATTTTGTTCTGAGAATAATGTACACATTATTATTATTATTAAATTAACAAATAGTATATTACATTTGATAATAACTAGGCTGCATTATACCAACGCAGTGGAGATAATTACTGGTCCTGTATGTACAATTGAGGCTATATTGACATGGAAACATATGTAATTAAACATTATTTATTCAAGATGTCTTCTATAGCTACTCATGGAGTCCATGTTCAAGAGCTAGGTCATCTGATGACTGAAGGCTCAGTGTCATTAAGCAATTTATTGTTTTGTAGTGTGTGTGTGTGGCATCAGAGGCATTCTATTATAGGTGTGTAATCCCTAAGGTCTCTCTCCAGTACTGCTAAACAATATACCCCTTATTCAGACACCTCAAGACCTGAAAATATGCCTGCTGTGTCATACAAAAACAACTACTGCAGAAATTTGACTACATGCATCACCATCTCAACGGAATTTTCTGTGTTTGCAGGATGCAGGACCTTGGACAGATATACCATCTTCTGAAGCCAGAAAAACAAAAAAACGCAGAGAAATCATTTGAGTGAGAGAGATCAGTAGCTGTGTGGGCCTGGACAAGGAGAACAGGTGAGAGTCCTAATAGTAGCGACAATGCTATCTTAGCATGCATAATGAGTTTTTTTTTGTTTTTTTTTTGAGGGGGAGGGGGGTGAACAGTTTATATTCTGAAGAGGGCCTGTAATTCTCATTCATGTGGGAACATTTCACACTGTGTCAGAAAATGTCTCTTAGAAACAATAACAACATTTTTACTTGCTAGTCTTAACAAATACTGTATGGACACGTAAAAAAAATAGTATATAGGATTTGGAAAATTACCAATTGTAATGCCAGCAGAGTTGAAACACACCAGACCTTATGCTCATTAGACCCAGTGAGGCAGAAGATGTTGAAGTCTGTAGACCAACAGCTAACTCCTGATGTAAATTCAACTGTTTAAGTTAGGCCAGAGTCTGAGGTCGATCTCGGCTCGGGAACTTCACAATAAAAGAGAAATCTTGATTTTTGTTTTCTGATTACAGATTAATTTAGTCTTGGATAACTTTTGTTTGGCCATCATCAATTTCCCATGATTTTAGTCATATTAACAATATTTACACTGCCTTCAGAAAATATTCACACCCCTTTAATTGTTAATAAAAATAGTCAACGATCTACACAAAATACCGTGTAATGTCAAAGTGGAAGAAAAATTATAATATTTGTAAAACATTAATGAAATATAAAACACTATATCTTGATTAGATGAGTATTCAACTCCCTGAGTCAATACATGTTAGAATAACCTTTGACAGTGTTTACAGCAGTGAGTCTTTCTGGGTAAGACTTTAAGAGCTTTCCACACCTGGATTGTGCAACATTTGCCCATTGTCCTTTTCAAAATTCTTCAAACTCTGTCAAATTGTTTGTTGATCATTGCTAAACAACCATTTTCAGGTCTTGCCATATATTTTCAAGCAGATTTAAGTCAAAACTGTAACTCGGCCACTCAGGAACATTCACTGTCTTCTCGGTAAGCAACTCCAGTGTAGATTTGATCTTGTGTTTTAGTTTATTGACCTGCTGAAAGGTGAAATCATCTCCTAGTATTACTTTAGTGCCTTGTTACTAACAGGATGCATGTTTTGAAATATTTTTTATTATGTACAGGCTTCTTTCTTTTCACTCTGTCAGTTAGGTTAATATTGTGGAGTAACTACAATGTTGTTGATCCATCCTCAGTTTTCTCCTGTCACAGCCACTAAACTATAACTGTTTTAAAGTTACCATTGACCTCATGGTGAAATCCCTGAGTGGTTTCCTTCCTCTCCGGCAACTGAGTTAGGAAGGACGCCTGTATCTCTGTAATGACTGGATGTATTGATACACCATCCAAAGTGTCATTAATAACTTCAACATGCTAAAAGGGATAATGGATGTCTGTTTTTGTTTTTTTACCCATCTACCAGTAGGTGCCCTTCTTTGCGAGGCATTGGAAAATCTCCTTGGTCTTTGTGGTTGAATCTGTGTTTGAAATTCACTTCTTGACTGTGGGACCTTACAGAAAATTGTATATGTGGGGTACAGAGATGAATTAGTCATTCAAAAATCATGTTAAACACTATTATTGCACAAATAGTTAGTCCATGCAACTTATTTTCTGACTTGTTAAGCACTTTTTTTTACTCCTGAACATATTTAGGCTTGCTAAGGTGTTGAATACTTATTGACTCAAGACATTTCATTTTTTCATTTGTTATTCATTTATTAACATTTCTAAAATATAATTCTACTTGGGGTAGTGTGTGTAGGCCAGTGACAAAAAAAAATCTAAATTTAATCATTTTTGAATTCAGGCTGTAACATGACAAAATGTGGAACAAGTCAAGTGGTGTGAATACTTTCTGAAAGCACTGTATGCCAGGCCCTCATCCATTTAGCCCTGGCAACCTTGTGAGTGTGGTTTTTACACTCTCATTCCTCCACCCTCTCTCACTTTTACCCCTTCTTTAAAATGTCTCATCCAATTTGTTTGATTCTTGAGTTTTGGCAGATGAGGCGTAGGGTGGCCTGGTTGTGTAATCTATATTTTAATTCCTTTGTCCATGCTCCTTATCCCTTTAAGATACTTGGGGGACCTTGGCAGAGTGTGTGTGCAAGGTGTGCTCATGTGGAAAAGGCTGCGAGTGTGGCTAAGTCCCTCACCCCTCTAATTCCCCCACTGCCCCCTCCTCCCTCCTCCCCTCAGCCCAAGCCATGCCTCCCCCTAAAACCCTCTCCCTAACCCACTTCTGCCCCCCTCTCCCAAACACACACACCCCCTCTCCCTCTCTCTGTCCCTAACAGCACAATCTCAAGTCAGAGTTCAATGGCACTTATTTTATTCCTTCTTTCTTTTCTTTCTCTCTCTCTCTCTCTCTTCTGTTTTTACTCTGGAGAGTTTTTTTTGCAAGACGGGGGTTCAGTCACCTCCCTCCCCATGTGAACTTTAGCAGCAATTCTCCAGACACACATGCATTGTGAAACACAGATTGAAAAAGAAATGAGTACTTTTTTCAGCACATCAAATTCTGTGGCTACCTCTCTCTCTCCCACGCTGGGCTCAGCCTCTGTGAGTAGCGTTGGAGTCGCTCCAGGATGGGATGGAGTAGTGTGTATGTTTTTCCACTGTGATTGTAAAAGTCATGAGATGTTTCATTGGTGAAAACGAAAGTAATGAATTCCCTCAGCAGACCTCTGTGAGGCTTTTGTGTGGTGGTATTGAATATTCAGTATCATATTAGACAACACTTAATTATTTGACACTTTACCTAGAGACATGGCTGCTCAGCTGTCATATGCACTTATAATTGCTAATATCTTGACTTGAAGTGATAGTCCTTGTGAGGCACATTTTGTTAGAGGGAAATATGTTGACCTTTGCCCTTGAAATGTACTACAAAGATTACATTTTATACTACGCTCCATGCACCAGTGGATGGATAGAAATAGGACCAGCTACTTATGTGAGTCACTCTATATACTTTTCCCCTGTTCACTTCCTAGTTTTGAGTGATAGCCCTGAGATTTGCCACAGCATGCTAACAGCTAACAGGTCAGTAAATGGCAGGGAGCCACTGAGCACAGCTAACCCTCCTGGAGAGAACAGAGTAGACAGAGGCAGGAGAGATGGAGCTCGTCCACAGAGAAGTGAAGTTCTTCATCAGAGGAAAGAGAAATGCATTTTTCCTCCAGGCTCTAGCCACATTCTATGACATGGGTCTGGGTTCTATATCAGCATTGCCCATAGGAAGACTTGCATTTTAGAATCAGACACAGAAGATCAGAGGAACGTTTTCAGAGCCTGTGGGCTATCACCCATACTATCCGACCACCTCTCAACCTCGCTCCGCTTCCGCAACTCAATGGAACTGCCCGTGTCATAGCATATGGAGTCAATATCATATTTGCAAAATAGATAGATCGATGAAGACCTGCTTTGGTTTAAAAGATGCTCGGGGGCTAAAAGCGTAGGCAAAACTTCAGTACATTTGAAGTAGAGACAATGTGCATTGATATAGCTACAATTAGCTAGCTAGCGTACAGCCGTGCAAGTACACGTGCACATCACTCTACTTGCCTTATATAGCCTTTACGGCACATGTCTCCATATGTGTCTTTGTTACAATTGTACGTAGGAAGAGGAGTAGGCCAAGGATTTGTGATTTTACACATAGCAGCGTTTCCACACCCAACCACTCTCTCTTATGTTTATGGATAAGCTCCAGGAGGGAAGCGGTAATCCTCTCATTTACAGTGCCTCAGATCCAGCGAACCATATCTCCTCTTTCAGCCCCCCTCTCCTCCTCTCCATCCCTCCACCCCCAACCCAATTCAGCCATGCTCTACAACGTCATGGCATGTTGGACAGAGGAGATGGAGTCCTTTCTGGTTCTGTGGAACAAGCCCTTCTCACTCAGAGCACTTATTTTACTTCCTCAACACGGTTAGACCATCAGCAGGTATAGAGACAGTCTGATATGCCCACCGGCAATCTCTAACTGCAACCTGAAATAGTACTCACATGTTGTTAACCTGGAATGCCACAATTACACTATTTAAGATAAAGCAGTTGTCCTATTTTGTTACTGTTATTCAGAAGTACATTCATGATGGTATCCAAAACAAATATTGCATGTGTTATGGGTAGAAGGAGATTGAGCAGAGTTTTAGCAATAGCAGCTAATCTCAAATACCCATGGTTCTCAAAGTTAACATCCGCTTGAAAGCCTGCTGTTTGCAGAAGATGTTCCCAAGCTTTACATATTTGTTGCATAAACTGCTCTGCTGGGCTGTTCTGAAAAGTTGATTTAAATTATACCCTCCACATTATACGGCTTGATAGGAAATAAATCTCTTCAAATGAATTCAAGTGAATGGAGTGAAGCGAGGGCGGGGTAGCAGGCGACTATATGGGGAGTAGTGGCGTATGTTAACATAAATTAAAGTCTATCTGCAGCAGGGTTGGCTGCTGCTGAGGGAGGGAGGGAGAGAGTGAGGGAGAATGGGAGAGAGAGAGAGTTCTGTTCTCTTCAAAGAAAAGGATGGCTAATGACAGTAAGGAGAAGTATCAAAACTGAGTGGCTGGCGGTGGGTGTGGATGTGAAGAGCTGGGCAGGGTCAAGGAGCTCTAGCTTTCCCAGTGGCTGAGGGAGATGTAGAAGATTGTTTTTTTCTCTATCTCTCAGCTGGAAAACGGCATGCTCTACAAGCCGAGTAGGCCTCTGGCAGCATTTCTATACAAACCGTGGGGCTGAATGGTAAGGTGCATTTATTAAGGGGGGTTTAGGAAGAGGGGGAGCCTGCTGCCTATTCTCTGAAAAGGCAGCAGGCTGCGGACTGAATAGGAAAGGGGTGGGTGGGCGGGGGGGGCGCAGGGTGTCCAGGCCTCCATTGGTTCAATGCAACGGCCAGAGCATCTGTGAAAAGAGGTCTCCCCTTTTCCCACGCCCAGTGCATCGCAAAACATTGGCTCAGGGAGCCAGGGTCAAGTCACATTGCTAATATATACACTGGGCCTGTGTACTTATACAATGCATACACACAGCTCATTTAGTTTATGTGTGCACACAGAGCAGATACACACTCGTACGCACACACACAGACACCAGCAGACAGAGAAGGGGGGTACAGAGTGCACCCTGACACTAATTTCTATCACATTGGAGCCATTGTCTAGTTCTAGACCAACAGTCTTAGATTCTCCAAATTAACAAGCTGTCTGTGAGTAGACACACAGACGCATACAGCCCTGAAATAGGACACACCAAGACACCTGCTCTCCTCATCGTCCGATGACCATCAATTGGTCAATACGTTAGAAGTGAGAGATGCAATTCGTATCGGATATGAAACAAAAAAATGAAGACACATTTGCTCAGTTTCTTCATAACTTTTGATAAGAATCATCTGTTGTTATTTTTCTGTTGATTTTGCATCAGTACTAAACCTCACCAAAACTGGTTCTTTATCCACTGTAGTCTTGACAGACTGGCATCCTCTCCTATACCCCTACAGTTACCACCACTGAATCATTCTTTGATTCCTAATCTGTTTTGCTCCTATTTCTTTAGCTCTCACATTTATGTCTCAACCTCCATATAAACTATAAACATATTCTGGGGGATGTAAATGCTTTGTGCTGCCCACCGGCAATCTCTAACTGCCCCCTCCCGCCAGATGCCCTGTATTGTGTTGTCCAGGGTGCTGAGGCGACCCCCTGCCTGCCTCTCGGTTGTGATGTCACCCTGTCTGTCAAGGCCTTGGCAGGAACTTGACTGTGGGAAGGAAAAGGGCTCAGATTGGCCTGGGGGCCTAGGGAGGCTGGGGGGGTCGAGGGGTGCATGTGTCTAGCGGCTAGCCCTGGAGTGGAGTAGAGACTCAGACAGACAGTCCAGCCCTGGTCTAAGGGGTGAAAGACTGCTGCAGCCCTTTAGACAATGGAAAGAGAGGGGGAGATGGGGAAACACACATAGCAACTCTCCTAGAAAGTGGAATTTAAATTAGACTGCTGATCTATGTCCCCAATAACCTAGGCTAGTTGTGTTACTCACAGACTCACTGATCACCAAGCAAGGATATTGAATGGTGTGAGCAACTGAAAAAAGACCACCTCTTTCCTGTGTTGTAAGAAAGGCCTGTATTGTGTTAAGAGCACATTTAGTGAAGTCAGTTTCTTGACTAGACTAGTTAAACAAATAGCTGTAATTGAATGGTATGAAAATCAATGTTGCGCAGATCTGATTGTAAAGCGGTCTGATTTGACTGTTTTCAAGGTATATACTGACTCCTATCATTTTCTAAAATCTCAGTCCTCCAACATTAAACAATGACCACAGCTATGTTGTTTTGCCTTATTGTCCCTTTAGTAGCAGTGTGCCAGTAGACTCCCTAGTGTCAGTCAATCCGCTCCCCCCTCCACCCTGTCCTGTTTACCCTCTTTTTTTCTTCCACATGTCCCCTGATTGCTGAGACAACAGGCCGCTATTGTCCCTGTAAACAACCAGAGGGACACAGACACCAGTCCTGACGATCCTCTCCCAGCTCTCTTTCCTCTCCCTCAAATGGTGCTGGAGAGGAACAAGACATAGGAGGGACTCACTTAATTAGCTGGGCGAGAAAATGCATGGTGGCAATTACCCAGCACAAAGAGGCAGGAACGTATAGCCTGTTCATTTGGCGAGAGGCGGCGGGACTCAGCCAGGAGTGCAGTTTCCTGTTGCCTGGGCTCCCCTGGCCTTTTATGTGCAGAGAGAAGCAGCAACAATGGAGCCAGAGATGTACTCCACTGTAGAACCACTTCCAGTCCTTTCAGAGAAGGGACACCGCATTCTAGCCTCTTATTGGTTGAAATGCATGTCGAACTGAAGCCTAAAAGCATGGGGCTGTGAATAAGGTTTCCTGTGGTAACTCACGCATCTGATATCCTGGTCATTCATTTTCCCTACAGTGTTATTTCACTGCAGATTTGGACTGGCAGGAACAGGTACAGTAATACATGTTCTAGGATTCTTTTCCCCCCCGTCACTCCATCACTTCATGTGGTGCTCCTGGACCTGCTATTTCTATTTCTACTGCCTCTGAGTGGGTTGGTCAGCTGATTGGTGGGTTGGCTGTCTGGCTGTGATTGCATGGTGCTTGTATGGAGGGTATCTACTCTCTACCGATAAGAGCATCCTCCTCTTTTTCTGGAGTGCCCAGGGGTGATTTCTTTCATGAAGTCAGATAAGATCCTGGCGACCACCTCTTCCTTTTTTTAGAAGAGTTCCTTAACTTTGATAAATGAAGTGAGGGGAGAGCAGGGAAAAGTTGTGGAGAGCGAGAGAGGAGCTCCCCGGTCCGCTCGCTCTCAGGATCAATAACGGTCGGAGAGCTGCTGAGCACTCCTGTCTGGCAGCCCTACCACTGGGGATGTAGGGAGGAGGGGGGGCTCCCTCCACTGCGGACGGCAGAGAAAAAGAGGGTAGGAGAGAGAGAAGGAACCCACACCCACCCATCCTCTCCTGCATGTCTGTGTGCCTGCTAGCAGCACACACACCTGAGGTCTCTTTCTGTGGAGCCACAAGGTTACAGCGTGTCGATACAAACGCGTGCACCCCTCTGACAAATGGGATTTGGCATGTTCAATCAACTGGGCTGCCAAATCCCTGTTAAGTGTTGCAGAGCCATATCTGTCTGTGCCCTTGTTGTGCTATGTTACCTGGATTCCTTAACTGTCCCCTAAATATCCTCTATAAAAGTACCCCCTAATGGAATTATCTGGTGCATTTGTCATTGGATTTGAATGGGCGGGTGTGCGTTGGCATAATGAGAGGACTTTGATTTTGAAGTGCATGAAGAAAGGCCTTCGGCTCACACACTTTACCTCCAGTACCTTCAGGGTCATCCTCACCTAGCTCACCATTCTCCTCTTTTCTCTCTCCACTCCTTTATTTGTCCTCTTGTTCTTTGAGCCACTGGTCTCTCTCACCCTTCGCTCCTCCTTTCCCTCCTGCCGTCCCTCACACCTGATCCTTTCATCTACTCCTCCCTAATCTCCGACTAAAACCCCTCCATCCTCTCCTCCCCTCTCCCCTCTCTGTTACCCTCTACCCCTCGTTAAGTATCACCCCATGCTGCTCATCCCTCTCTCTCATTCTCTCTCCTCCGTTCTTATCCTCCTTCTTTCCCTTTCCTCCTCTCGCTCTCTCTCTCTCTCTCTCTCTCTCTCTCTCTCTCTCTCTCTCTCTCTCTCTCTCTGTTTAATTGAGTCAGTGAGCAGTTGACTGCCCCCGTCATTGGTGGGGAGCGGGTTGACCCAGCCCTCCCAGGAGGGGAGACATTGTCTGGGCTGTCCCGCCGGTGTAATCCCCTCCACCGGGACAAAGACCTGGTCCCCCTTCACCACTGAAGGGCATTGGCCCCCCTAACAAGAGCCCAACCCTGCAATGCCTGGCCTGGCCTGGCCTGGCCCAACACCTCCTCATCAAACCCCCTGGCCCCCAGACCTGGCCTGGGTTTAGACTCTGGTCAAAAGTAGTGCTCTATTTGAGATCCCCAGCCACAAATAACACCCTAAGAGTGGTCTCTGTCTCATCAAAGGCCTGTTTATATACTCACTGACTGAGATACCCATGGAGGTGGCATTGTACATTGTGTGGCTGCGTTTGGATGTAAGTTCCAGGCACTAGTGATGGTGGAATAAGGAGCTTTCCAGGGATGATCCTTTAGGCTCAAGCATATATTCATGTTTGAAATATCAACATAAAAAAATATTATTAAAATAATTTACTAATCATGTGAGCTTGTATCACAAGTAGTATTATTAATAGCAGTTCTGTAGTAATGAGGAAGAAACATTTATACATGTTCACCTTCATTTTGATGTAGGCTGTGCATAGGTGTGTAAATACACACACATGTACATTTACACAGTTCATCTGAGATACTTAGCTCTTAAGCTCTTGCAGAACAGCCCCCACTCCCTGCTAGCCTTCCACGATCCCCTGTTCATCTCTCTTCCTCTCTCTCTCTCTCTCTCTCTCTCTCTCTCTCTCTCACACACACACACACACACACACACACACACACACACACACACACACACACACACACACACACACACACACACACACACACACACACACACACACACACACACACACACACACACACACACACACACACTCAGGGAGAGAGGAGGCAAGGTTGCCATGGGAACCACTGGTCAGAGTTTACCAGAGGGGAAACAAACAAAGTACTGTTCATAAAAGCTGGATATATATAGTGTGCAGATATCCAGTGTGTGTGTCCGCATGCGCATTACGATCCATGTCCCTTTTTATAGTGACATCACTTCTACCACGCATTCACACACTGCCATCCTTCGTGATTCCGTCTCTTGGAATTCTGAGGTTTTGAATCAAAGGTTGATTTTTGATCTTTCCCATTGACCTCATATAAATGCATTGTCATTGTTTCCCTACCTGCTATTTGAATCCTCAGTGATTTGGTTACTCAAACACAATGGTATCTTCAAAAAACATGAGCATTGACAGAAAGATGTGTCATATGCACATGACATATCTCATCATTCACTCCTGAGCCTCTTCCGCTTTCACTCTCATATTCTCTGTGTGTGTGTGTGTGTATTATCATAGCGAGGCTAGCAAAGTGTGTATCTGTTCCATGTTTCTTTAAACGGGATCTCCTAGTCACAGCGCTCTCTCTGCCATGCCCACTGTGCTGCTATCACACTCTCATACACACACTCTCATACACACCTGTCACTGTCACTTCTGTCACTGTCCCTCCTGTCACTATCACCTGTCACTATCACTCCTCTCCACTCTCTTGGTATTGTCTCAGTTCTGGGTTCGTATAGTAGCCGTGGATTGGGGAGGAAACATTGGGTATCTACCGAGCTGGAGGAAAGTATGTCTCGCAGTAGTTGGACGTTGGACATCGTCACCTCAGCCCTGTGTCAAAACACGCGGCAACCGCTGCAGCTACATTTCACGTCTCTCTCTCTATCCCCTTCTTTCTCTCTCTCACTCCCTCTCTCATTCCCCTTCTTTCTCTCTCTCACTCCCTCTCTCTCTATCCCCTTCTTTCTCTCTCTCACTCCCTCTCTCTCTATCCCCTTCTTTCTCTCACTCCCTCTCTCTCTATCCCCTTCTTTCTCTCTCTCACTCCCTCTCTCTCTATCCCCTTCTTTCTCTCTCTCTCTCTCTCACTCCCTCTCTCTCTACCCCCTTCTTTCTCTCACTCCCTCTCTCTCTACCCCCTTCATTCTCTCACTCCCTCTCTCTCTACCCCCTTCTTTCTCTAACTCCCTCTCTCTCTATCCCCTTCTTTCTCTCACTCCCTCTCTCTCTATCCCTTTCTTTCTCTCACTCCCTCTCTCTACCCCCTTCTTTCTCTCACTCCCTCTCTCTCTACCCCTTCTTTCTCTCACTCCCCTCTCTCTACCCCCTTCTTTCTCTCACTCCCTCTCTCTCTACCCCCTTACAAAATGTGTCTAAACACTATAGCGATATGCAAACCACATGTCAAAGCCCCCTTTCTTAGGAAAAAGCGTCATGCCTTCATCGCTATGTTCCTTGTGTTTCCCCATCCCCTTCTTTCCACGGGTCTTTAGTTCTGCACTTGGCTGCTTCAATAATATTTATAGCATGATTTCTAAACACAAGTCCAATGCCATGGGGCGAAAGCTCCCCCTGTACCACCCCATTCCCCATGTACCCCTCCCCTCTGCCTCTGCCCTCTCCTTCAGAGCTGACAGATAGACAAACGCCCTGTTCTTTCTTTCTTTGCCTCTCAAGCCTCCCTCCATCCATCCTGCCGGCCCGGCACAATGCGTCCGCTTCATCCCGCGGCCGGGGGAATGCAGCCCTGAACTAACAATATCACCAAGGCTGTCTGAATGTCGGGGAGCCCCATTGTGTCCTGGCAGAGGGGAGTTAACACCCATGTCTGAGCCCAATGAATAGTATTATTGTGTCTGAGACATGCACCTCTCCCCCGGTCTCCCCCTATTCGTACCCCTAACACAACCCCCCTTCTTGTCCCAACAGCTCAGTCCCCTCTATGTCCCCCTTTCTCTCCCCTCAACGGCCAACTCCCAACTTCCAAACGCCCAGCGAGTCTCCAAAAGTGTATTTCTTTATTTTCTCAGTGTGGAATTAAGCCTGTGGACTTTAAAAATATATATATTTTTGTCACAGTAGAGGTGGGGTGAGGAGGAGAGAGGAGGCCTGTAGGTTGTGTCGTGGTAGTGGTGTGATGGAGGTATGGGGTGGAGGGGGTTCGGTTTGACCATGGTCTTTCACAGTTGAAGGACACAATGGAGCCGAGAGTCCATAAAGAAATGTTCCCTACTTCCATTAACATAATAAGAGGGCGCTGAAACCATTTGAATAATTTTAGACAATACAAAAAGCACGTGTTTTTTTAACAAAGTTTAGAATGACACTGGCAAACACCCTCACAGTCTTCCATATTCAATATGTGCCAAATAGCTAAGGCCGTGAAGCAGAGTTTTCCTGTCTCTATTGCACAGTTTTTGTTATTTGGGGGGGGGGGCAATAGCAAAATACCGCAAACTTGGTGAACCTTTGTGGTTGGGGATATACTGAAGGTTGTTATTGGTAAAGACTGTATTTTGTTGAGGATCATTTTTATGAATTCCACCAGCGCTATGGTGATTTTTATAATAGGCCCAAATGCTGTCTGGCTGCTGTGGAGGGGCATCATCAGCCAAATGCTGTCACTGGCTACTGAGTGGAGGGGCATCATCAGCCAAATGCTGTCACTGGCTACTGTGTGGAGAGGCATCATCAGCCAAATGCTGTCACTGGCTGCTGTGTGGAGGGGCATCATCAGCCAAATGCTGTCACTGGCTACTGTGTGGAGGGGCATCATCAGCCAAATGCTGTCACTGGCTACTGTGTGGAGAGGCATCATCAGCCAAATGCTGTCACTGGTTGCTGTGTGGAGGGGCATCATCAGCCAAATGCTGTCACTGGCTACTGTGTGGAGGAGCATCATCAGCCAAATGCTGTCACTGGCTGCTGTGTGGAGAGGCATCATCAGCCAAATGCTGTCACTGGCTGCTGTGTGGAGGGGCATCATCAGCCAAATGCGTCACTGGCTACTGTGTGGAGAGGCATCATCAGCCAAATGCTGTCACTGGTTGCTGTGTGGAGGGGCATCATCAGCCAAATGCTGTCACTGGCTACTGTGTGGAGGAGCATCATCAGCCAAATGCTGTCACTGGCTGCTGTGTGGAGAGGCATCATCAGCCAAATGCTGTCACTGGCTACTGTGTGGAGGGGCGTCATCAGCCAAATGCTGTCACTGGCTGCTGTGTGGAGGGACATCATCAGCCAAATGCTGTCACTGGCTGCTGTGTGGAGAGGCATCATCAGCCAAATGCTGTCACTGGCTGCTGTGTGGAGAGGCATCATCAGCCAAATGCTGTCACTGGCTGCTGTGTGGAGAGGCATCATCAGCCAAATGCTGTCACTGGCTGCTGTGTGGAGAGGCATCATCAGCCAAATGCTGTCACTGGCTACTGTGTGGAGGGGCATCATCAGCCAAATGCTGTCACTGGCTGCTTGTGTGGAGAGGCATCATCAGCCAAATGCTGTCACTGGCTACTGTGTGGAGGGAAATGGGAAATCGTCAGAGTAATAGCTCAGAGTACACTTGGCAGGCAGTTTCTTCCTGCCTGACACACTTAACTCAACATTCTCCCATTTCAGCTTTTCTTTACTCAGGGGGTGATGAAGTTCACATCACAAACTGAGAGGATGCCAAACCCCCTCCCCCCCCGACCTCCCTGATCAAAGCACAGGATTGACATCTGTATACTGTGGGCAAAATGCTGCAAGTTAAGCTCAACTCTTTCTCTTTCTCCCTGTCTCTTGTTGTTTGCAGGAGGAGGAGGAGAAACAGAGAGAAAAATAGGAAGAGAACGAGAGGATAGGATTGATGCCTGTTTGGAAGCAGTGAATGATGAACCAGGGAGCAGGTGAACCCAGCTGTCGATGGCCATGGGCTCTCTGGCTCCTCTCTTCCCGTGGCCCTCTGCTCCGTGCCGGGTTCTCAGGGAGCCGGCTGGGGCCAGCCAGGCAGCGGCAGAGTGGGCAGGCGAGCCGAGGCAAGGGGAGGCGAGGCAGGCTCTCATCCCCGCTAGCAAGATGCTCCTCAGAAAAGCGGAGCAGCAAATCAATATGGAGGAGAGAGGCTAGCAGAGTTCGCCCATCACTGCCCCCGGCCCTAGAGCCCAGGGACCCAGCGCTGCCAGCTCTCGCTCTCCTCCTCCTCTAGTAGCAGGACCAGAACCAGCCACTGTATGGAGCACATCAGTCAGATCCTAACCCTCAACCACCCGCTTTCTCTCTATCTGTGTGTGTGTGTAAACATGTCTGTATGTGTGGTTCTGCCGTAGGGGCTTTCCTGGTCCAAGACCATTTGATAAAACTTTGCCAGCGAGAAAGAGAGAGAATAAAAAACGGACGTCAAAGGTCTTTTTATTTATTTTTTCGCTGATTACTCATTCTTACTCATTCCACCTGACTGTTTGAGCGAGAGTTCTTATATTGAATTGAACAGGGCTCTCTCGTCAGTCCCCCTCCAAGCATGTACTGTACAGTCACCATGCTCTCCACATCTGATGAACCAGGATAAAAGGACAATTTGAACTTTTTTCTCTCGTCTGCAGATTCAGAGAAAATCTTTTTTCGCCTCCAATCTTTTTTCGCCCCTCAGGTTACTATCAGAGGAGGTGGCAGAGGTTATTGATCTGTATGGAGATGGAAGAGGTGCTGGTTTTGATACAGTACAGTTCACTGTCTGATGGTTATATAGTAGTGCCTGATAACCCATTCACTGTACAGCGGAACTATATTCAGGAGTGAACGAGTCCTGAGTGAGAGATGAAAAGGACGGTGAGCATATAGTGCCTGAACAGTGGCCTGAACAGTGGGCCTGATCAGTGGCCTGAACAGTATCCACTATTTCATGTGACTTTTCTCCTCCATATTTGAACAATTCTCTCCCCACAAGGAGCTTTGAAAAGACCTTCTATACAAGAAGCCCTATCTTTAGATACATAGAAATAGGAAACATTTGATTAAATAAGAATGACTTAAAGTGCTTTTTTTTCGTTGGAGAAGAAAGGGATTGAAAACTTCTGGGCTGGAGAGGACAAAGGGGACAGAGATAGTTTGGACCTGAAACAGGAACGCCTTTACACAGAGAGATCTACAAACAACACAATGTTGCAGACTTCACTTGGTAAGCAGGCCTCCAGCTTCGCTGTTCTGTTGTTTGAGCTTTTTACACAGACGTGACAAAGTCATGTGACAATTGCTGGGTGTATATTCAAATGGTGTGTGAAATGTGTGAGGACTATTCATCGTCTTAAACAAATAAAACCGTCAAAGACAGGCTACAGTTAAGCAATAATACATGAGAGGCCTACAGCGGACAATTGTGCGCCACCCTATGGGACTCCCAATCACAGCCAGTTGTGGTTCAGCCAGGAATCCAACCAGGGTGTCTGTAGTGACGCCTCTAGCACCGAGGTGCAGTGCCTTAGACCGCTGCGCCACTCGGGAGCCCTGTAAAGTATTGACTGCCCTGTACCCAAGCGTTGGTTGAACATTGTAGCATACAAAAATGGTTGCTATGGAGGGTCTGTCTTCCACCCTTGCTAGCTAGCCAACCACACAGCTAACACAATCACTTCAGACTGAAGCTGGAAAGACCGAAAACTAGCTGCATTTCATTTAGTTTGACCTCTTTTTGTATTGACATTTCTTTGTATATATCCATGAAATGATGCTGATTCGTGATTTCGGCTTGCTGAGAAAAGATGCGGAATACATTCATTACTATGGGACAGAGTAGATATCTAATTTGAAATATTACAACAATGTTGCAAATCCTGAGATAATGTCTAGATGCTTTTTACAGTGGAGATCAAGTTTTATAAATTGCATGGCTGGGCAGATGACACAGTGGATCTGTAAAAGTAGTAGTCGGAGTAGTAGTGTGTTGCTAGGTAACAACATAAATGTTGGAACTTTTTATGAATGCACTGGCCATGTGTATGTTGTCGAGTATATCATGGGCAGGATAGGCTCTAGCAATGGGAATTCCAAACCACCCGTTGTATAATCGCTATTGAGTAATATACAGTATACACAGCAATGTAGCACAGACAATTCTCTTTTATTTTTGCTGCTTACCTTCAGCAAACATAATGCCTTAGGGTGTGATAATGCTGTAATTGAATTGTGGAGTAGTTGCGTGGCTTACAGATTAGTATTAAGAGTCCCGCGTCAATCTGCTGGCACAGAGAGACAGGCGCCACGCTGTGTCTCAGCCTGGCAACGCCGTGCCGCGCACCTACAAAATGGCTGCCGTTGTCTGCCAGCTGTCTGCTCAGCCAAGATGGCGACTGCGGACTGCTTTTAACACACGCCATCTGCTTAACGGGTATGCAAATGGCCCTAATTGCATTTGCATACGCTTGAGTCTTAACCCCCTCTGACTTGTTCTCCTAAATAACTAACACAGAGTGTTCAGAGAAACAACGCAAGCCGCTGCGTTAATGAAGGCGCTCAGGAGAATTACAAAACAAATGTCGCTGGTTGGTTGAGCTTCCTCTCTTTGTTTCTCTTTCACCCCATCTTTCTTTATCCAAGGCCTTGATAACGTTACTGTTGCTGGTTTTGGTGTGAGTGAAATATGGGGTGGCAGTCGGCGTCTGTCTGTCTGTCTGTCTGTCTGTCTGTCTGTCTGTCTGTCTGTCTGTCTGTCTGTCTGTCTGTCTGTCTGTCTGTCTGTCTGTCTGTCTGTCTGTCTGTCTGTCTGTCTGTCTGTCTGTCTGTCTGTCTGTCTGTCTGTCTGTCTGTCTGCACATTGTGCCA
This sequence comes from Oncorhynchus tshawytscha, assembly GCF_018296145.1. Taxonomy (NCBI): domain Eukaryota; kingdom Metazoa; phylum Chordata; class Actinopteri; order Salmoniformes; family Salmonidae; genus Oncorhynchus; species Oncorhynchus tshawytscha. The sequence goes on from NC_056433.1 coordinate 52,680,538, forward strand.
TATGTGACATTGGTGACTGGCTGCCGTTAGGTAGCCTCCTAACATACTGTTAAATCCCCACTGTAAAGGCAATAAGAGGAGGGGAGTACACGCCCGGCCGGCCCATCTCCACCACATAATGGCCTCATTAGCATGCACAGCACTCCCCGCTATAGGGCCTGGTGCGCTGCTGCACCGTGGGACCCAGCAGTGTACGCCCTTCACACAGCGCTCAGCATGCAGCACTGTGTTCCCCCGCACAATGCTGCCGCTTCATACTCCTTTTATTATGCCTTGTCAAAGCACTGGGGATCAGGGGTATCAGGAGGGAAACAGCGGGCGGCACGCTAAACGTGGATGAGGCAATATATTTGTGCTTTTTGGTCTTAATGTGGTGTTAGTCGGGATGGATGTACTGTTGCCCTGGTGTTTTACGCTGGACGGTTGCACTGTTACAATCTCAGCCTTTCACAGACATTTTCACCTGTCAAAGCTAATTACTGCACTGAGTCCTCTGTGAATGATCTGTGTCCTGGAAATATGCTATTATCTGCTCTAAAGCCCTTTGATGTGTTTCTGTGTGTGTGTGTGTGTGTGTGTGTGTGTGTGTGTGTGTGTGTGTGTGTGTGTGCGTGCGTGCGTGTGTGTGTGTGTGTGTGTGTGTGTGTGTGTGTGTGTGCGCTGAGCAGAGGGGGGAACATAGTACACAACAGCAGCCCCACCATGCACACACACACACACACACACACACACACACACACACACACACACACACAGGCTCGTCTCCATGGGGGAACCACGACACGGAACTGAAGCCAAAGTAATCAAATCATTTTTACTCTCGCTCTCATAACTCACAGCAATTGAATCACTCCAGAAAACACTGGTTAGCATTCGGCCATTTCACGACCATTTCACGATCAGACCACAATGCAGTGTATGAGAGTGAAATATGTTTGACAATCCAGAGTGAGGGCAGAGAGGATCCATTGTTGTACATAATCATATAGAATAACACTAGATACTGTATACTACTATACTGTATAACTAAGGCAAGCAAGATGGATGATGCAATTCATTGTGTGAAATCCCAGAAAATTCATGTTCATTAACATTTCCCATGTCATTGTGGCAGCACCTTGAAAATGTATTGTGTTGTTTTCCTCTGACGTGTTTTGAAGGTTTGTCGCCTAGTTGTCATATTACAGTTAATAAAGGACGTAGTACCCATCAAGGGAGAGTGACTTGTGCACTGGCAGTGTATTAAATATGGGTGACACCATAGGGATAAGAAGCTAGCCTCGCTAGGCTATATGCACGTTTACTTATTCAAAGCAGTCTCATCCCTCTATCTCCCTCTTTATCAGGTCGGTTTAATCAAGCTGCCTGTCTAATCAGCTCAGACTCTGTGGGGAGGAGAGCGCTTAGTGGTTAACTTAGCTTTGACCAGGCTAGTTAGAAAGCTCAAACGCTAGCCCGACACCCAGGCTACTGTATCCCATCTCCTTTGTGGGTAAAATGGCAGCCAGGTTAATGGTGTTCTGTGCAGCTGAGACGGCAGGCTATGGGGGTGGGGGTCTGACAGGAGGGGGTAGGATTTGTTTGGGTTTGTCAGGATTGGGGGACAGTAGGTCCTTAAAGAGGGGAGTAAGAGAGAGAATAGTGTGTCTGGGTCAGTGGGTGTGTGCTGGTCCCTCATTTGCATATTGAGAACAGCTGGGGAGCCCATATGTTTTCAGCAGCGCCAGACAAAAATGACATTCAGACATACACGCAAGCCCACCAAACCCCAAGGCATAGACCCCCTCTCAACACACACAAATCAACTGCCATTTGGGATTGCATCTGGACATTCACGCTCTTACTTGAAAACACAAAAACACCCGTACCCCCTAGCTCTGCTCCCCAAAAGAGAAAGCTTTTATGGTAATGATGCCCATAGCCATGTGTGTAAGTACACCACTGCAATTATGCATAATTCAGCACAAAGAGAGGAGGGACGGAGGCTGGGTACAGTACATCTTGCTAGAGCTGGAGCTGGTGCAGGCAGTACAAGGAGGAAGGGAGGCTGGGTACAGTACGTCCTGCTAGAGCTGTGGAGCTGGTACAGACAGGAGGGAGGGAGGATACAGTTTGTGTGGGTGGGGGTGGGGTTCAAGTTTTATTAGTTGTATGTACGGGATCCACATGGTATACACCGTCCAACGAAATGCTTACTTGAAGGTTCCTTCTCAACAATGCAGTGTGTGTGTGTGCAGATCGTTAGTTGGCAAAGTTGAAGGAGCACACACCTCTATCATTACACATACAGACATTAACCCTCCATTCCTTACCATCCTTACAGATAGGAGGGCAGACCACACACACACACACACACACACACACACACACACACACTCTACACACACACTCTCTCTTTCACTTCTTATTTGGCTTTGTCCTCTTCCATGACCAAGGCATGACATGGTAATTCTAACCCAAAAGGAGATTGGCAGCTCAAGCTGTAAGATGTTTTATTTAATCAAGGTATGAATTGAGTGAGGTGGTATAATACTAGTTTTGTATCTTGGTGTTACTAATTCCCAGAATAAGCATACATTAAATACAGAAATGTCTACCCATACATTTGTAAAAAATGTATTTATTTTTTAATAGCTAGAAATAGTGGTGATTGGATGTATTCATTTCAATCAGCATATCAGGCAGAAGAAATATGAAGACATTTAGCTGATTGAAGCATACTGTCACTTCAAACATAAACCATATACAATATCTATAGGACAAACCGTTCTAGCCACAGAACCAGAGTCATTCTCTTTCTATGCTTCTAGAATGGTATTCCTGGTTTTAGTTATTGTGTAGGATTTGAACTGTAGACCATTTCACTGGTAGGGCGAGTGGTGGTGGTGTTAGTGGGCACATGCTTCATTTGTGTCAATGCAGCCTCGTCTCATGAAGCTTCCCTCACTGTGAGTACCCGCTGCTTTTATTTGCTTGGATATTGATTGAATGTGTTCCACCCACAGAAGTAATAGTTGCTGAAAGCATTTATAGCCGTTGTTCAATTCTCCTAGACCTGCTTAGCATTTTTTTTTTGTACATTGCCCTACTTTCTAATTCAAATGAAAAATAATTCATTTGCATACATTCTGTGTATAGTTCTTTTCAAACATCAATGACGAAATGGGATAAATAGGATGTTTTTTTTCATGCTTTCATCCCAGGCATTTGGAAAGACACATCTGTGCTGATTTGCGATAGTTAAAAAAATTATAATTTTAAAGCAGAAATAAAAGCATACATTCAATAGATTGTAAGTTATCAAGGTTATTTTCATTTATTTTATTATCATTATTATTATATTATTAAGAAGCTGCTATGAAATGTAGGATTTACTTGCGATTTATTTTCCCCTTTTGAGACCTACTGAATATCTTAATTTTTTATTACTATATAATTGTTCTATAATTCTAGTTCTAGTGTATGTTTATTCTAAGCCTGTATCCTCATGATAATAATCTGATATTTTGGAGTGTTTTGTGATCATGTACCTGAGGGAGCTATTGTATCATTGAGCTGGCACATTTATTAACCTCAAACAAAACGGCCCGCATTTGTAATTGTGGAGACCAGTCCTCAGCCATTAGTGAAGGACTAGGAGCACTTCCGTGAGAACAGTCTCTTAATCAGTATCATTGTAGACATCACTCCTCAGGCATCAGAGAAACTAGTGAACAACTTCCAAGAGTTGCTTTAGTAACACAGCACTGCTTCAACGCTCCGGTACGGAGAGCTGGCTGGCTTCTGATTACAGGGAGCAGAGGGAAAACAGGCAGGCATTTATCCAAGTCACTGATTATGTCATTTCAAAGGGCCCAAACACTCAGCCACACAGACAGCTCTGAGGGCAGAATTATGAAGCAGTGGGGAGTGGAATGTGTGTGTATGTGGGGGGGGTTATGAGAGGGAAATTAAAATGGAGTGCTCTATGTGTGATTAAACTGGTGGCTTGGCTGGCAGAGGCCAAGCTCAAGTACAGGCCTGCGATTTGGACCATAATGAAAATGTGAGGGGCTGAGGCGGTGTTCTAAACCCCGCAACACAACACACACTGATCAGCACCAAACATACACACACCACAGCTTAACACACGCAGATCAGCACCAAACATACACACACCACAGCTTAACACACGCTGATCAGCACCAAACATAACACCACAGCAGATCAAACATACACACACCACAGCTTAAAACAGATCAGCACCAAACATACACACACCACAGCTTAACACACGCAGATCAGCACCAAACAAACAAACACACACACGCTGATCAGCACCAAACATACACACACACAGCACACGCAGATCAGCACCAAACATACACACACCACCTTAACAGCAGATCAGCACCAAACAAACACACACCACAGCTAACACACGCAGATCAGCACCAAACATACACACACCACAGCTTAACACACGCAGATCAGCACCAAACATACACACACCACAGCTTAACACACGCTGATCAGCACCAAACATACACACACCACAGCTTAACACACGCAGATCAGCACCAAACATACACACACCACAGCTTAACACACACAGATCAGCACCAAACACACCTTACAGCCCAACACGTTGCTTAACCTTTTACTGCAGTGGGCTAAATCAGTGTCATACAGAGTGTTTCTCGGTAGTCTTAAACCAATCTGCTTTGAAACAAAAGTATACACCTCACACACATGGTTACGTTCTTAAAAGAAAGAAGACACCTGTACCATGTCAGATATAGAGTTGAAATGTGTTCAATGTTGAGCTTTCATCCCAATATTACACTTGATATACATTACAGAAGACTGAATTATAACAAAACCGTTTGACATAGAAACAATGGATTTTTGGCAGGTTTTTTGAAACAATGTTTATTAATGATGAAATTATGAAAAATATGAATAACATTCCACCCATGAGACCACTAGGTCATTTGACTGCAGGAAAGGGCCACCTCGAAACACTAGCCAGCATCCGTAGAACACACAAAGCTCAACTCAACAAACAGTATCCACAGACTTCCCTCTCTATACTCTTTCAAAGAAAGGGGGACGTTGAGAGGAGTGCGTTGTGGAGAAAGAGAATGAGCTGAAATAACTGGTACTTCTGGTACTTCTGGTGGTGTGATGGGAGGGTGAAACCTAAAGCCAAGGGGAAGAATAGTGTGAAAGAAAGGATTTTATTTTTGCTGGTAAATAGAAAGAACCTGTTTGATGATTTCGCTGAAACGTATAGAGGCCCTACACCTCCAAACTCTTGGAGGCAGCAGAGATGGTGGTCACCAAGACACTCAGCCTACTGACGGCCAGTCACGATGCGCCACATCAATATTATATTTGACCATTTAGGCTCGGAGCAACCCCAAAAAGGGGGATGGTAACCAAGCGTGGGAACGGGGTGAAAATGGGGATGGTAAATCCAGTCAGGCAAATGGCTAGACTGCCCAGCTGCACTGACTTCCATTCAGGAGCAGGTGAAGAAAGACCCTAAGGGTCAAGGTCAGAGGAGGGATGTCGTCTGCTGTGCAGACTGGCCTGTTTGGGGGCTGCATCAAATGTGTTTGCTTATTTTATAAGCTGCTACTTATTGCCTCCCGGGGACCCCCTCCCCCAGATCTCCACCTCACCCAGTCTGGTAGAGACAGAGCATGTCCCTTTTGGCTTGCCGTCTCGGTGTACGTGGCTGGTCCACAATCAAACTGAGGTTGTCTACAGATTAAGATGCGGCTGTTTTAGTCGGTATCACTGCATTAGCAGACACACACTGATGTCGGTTAGCATATGATAATTGAATCTGAAAATAGGTGGTATTGTGAAAATAATTTGGGGACCTTTTCTTTTTTTGTAATGATCCTTAATGACCACATACTTACTGTATTATGCCATGTTGGTAAGACAATCAATCTGCTTTTAATGTCACTTTGAAATTAGAGAAATGACATTTGAAGCAGTAAATCACTGAGAAAGGGTTAAATAATAAATAGCATTTATTAGAAATGTTCAGATACCCTATCATTGCATAATGGTGCACGAGGTGTGTAGCACCGTGCATACACACAGTATAGTATCACTACCCTGCAGCAGTATAAACAATTATATCCCTTTAAGAGGAGGGACTTTATCTCATGAGATGTTTGTCAGAGAAAGTGGTTGACGGGGAACTGAAGACACGAGCGCCTAGCCACCCTGTGGTAGATACCATTATTCACATAGGCTTCTGCTTTATTAGCCGGACTGAAAGAGAGCCACTTCTCACCCATCACTTCATCAATAGACCTGTCCCCCTGTTCTTTCCTCTGGAGGAACCGTACCCCCTCCTCTCCTCCCCTATCCCCCCCTCTCCTCCCCCATCCTCTCCCCCCTCCTCTCCTCCCCTATCCTCCCCCTCCTCTCCTCCCCCATCCTCTCCCCCTCCTCTCCTCCCCTATCCTTTCCTCCTCTCCCCGGCCCTAATCGTCTCAACTCACGCTGAAATCAAGCTTAGTAACGGCACGTTTGTCAGCCCCCTCTCTCGTCCCCCTCCCCACCATGCAAAGCTCCCTTTCTCCCGTCATTCTCTCCCCTTGGTCTGCCCCCCACCCCCCCCCACCCCTCCCCCACCCACCCTCCCACTGCTTAAATCCCTATCAGCATGTCAACAAAATGTCTGCTCAGCTGGGGTTGACACACACACAGTCTCACACATTGAGCTTCGTCCCTGCTGAACCCTTCCTCTCCCCACTCTCTCCTCGTTCCCCCTCTCTCTCTCTCAAGTCCTTCTTATCCAGCATGGCAAGTTGTGCTGTATATCAAAACAGAAGATGCAACCCGTTTGTTGTTTGCATGTTTTCTTGTATGGTAAAAGCTTAGCAGAACTATTAGTGAATAATATTGCTTTACGATGATGTTCTGAAGTGAGTTGGGTAAAGTTCAGTGTCCAATTTGCTGATTCTAATAGAGACTTATTTTCCTTGCCAAGTATATTTAATCCATTCTAGAAACATACTTACCCCTTTAATTGCTGGGGAAAATATGTATAACTTGGAATGAAGTAGATTTGAACATAAGATTACTACATCACAAGAAATGGTTGTTTGACGTCATGATACGTTGGTAATATGCTACTAGTTTTTTCCGTTTACTCCAGTGGAGGCTGGTGGGAGGAGCTATTGGAGGATGGGCTCATTGTAATAGCTGGAATGGACTCTATCAAATGGCATGGAAACCACTTTGGACTCCGTTCCATTTATTCCATTCCAGCCATTACAATGAGCCTGTCCTCCTATAGCTACTCCCACCAACCTCCACTGATGTACTCCTATAGGCCCCTCTTGTATTGGCATTGGTTCACAAAGATGTATATTCAGTCATATCAGCTAACATGAAGTTGCTGCTGCTGCTTCTTGTTGTTATTCTTGAGGTAGCAGCCATTTTTGGCTGGCAAAGCTAGATGGCTGCCTATATTTATTTATCAACGATGCGAGAGATAAAGCAGTTGTGTCTCGTCAGATGTGTGTATATATATATATATATATATATATATATATACACTGCTCAAAAAAATAAAGGGAACACTTAAACAACACAATGTAATTCCAAGTCAATCACACTTCTGTGAAATCAAACTGTCCACTTAGGAAGCAACACTGATTGACAATAAATTTCACATGCTGTTGTGCAAATGGAATAGACAACAGATGGAAATTATAGGCAATTAGCAAGACACCCCCAATAAAGGAGTGGTTCTGCAGGTGGTGACCACAGACCACTTCTCAGTTCCTATGCTTCCTGGCTGATGTTTTGGTCACTTTTGAATGCTGGCGGTGCTTTCACTCTAGTGGTGGCATGAGACGGAGTCTACAACCCACACAAGTGGCTCAGGTAGTGCAGCTCATCCATGATGGCACATCAATGCGAGCTGTGGCAAGAAGGTTTGCTGTGTCTGTCAGCGTAGTGTCCAGAGCATGGAGGCGCTACCAGGAGACAGGACAGTACATCAGGAGACGTGGAGGAGGCCGTAGGAGGGCAACAACCCAGCAGCAGGACCGCTACCTCCGCCTTTGTGCAAGGAGAAGCAGGAGGAGCACTGCCAGAGCCCTGCAAAATGACCTCCAGCAGGCCACAAATGTGCATGTGTCTGCTCAAATGGTCAGAAACAGACTCCACGAGGGTGGTATGAGGGCCTGACGTCCACAGGTGGGGGTTGTGCTTACAGCCCAACACCGTGCAGGACGTTTGGCATTTGCCAGAGAACACCAAGATTGGCAAATTCACATGTGGCAGACGTGACAGAGTCTGGAGACGCCGTGGAGAACGTTCTGCTGCCTGCAACATCCTCCAGCATGACCGGTTTGGCGGTGGGTCAGTCATGGTGTGGGGTGGCATTCCTTTGGGGGGCCGCACAGCCTTCCATGTGCTCGCCAGAGGTAGCCTGACTGCTATTAGGTACCGAGATGAGATCCTCAGACCCCTTGTGAGACCATATGCTGGTGCGGTTGGCCCTGGGTTCCTCCTAATGCAATACAATGCTAGACCTCATGTGGCTGGAGTCTGTCAGCAGTTCCTGCAAGAGGAAAGCATTGATGCTATGGACTGGCCCGCCCGTTCCCCAGACCTGAATCCAATTGAGCACATCTGGGACATCATGTCTCGCTCCATCCACCAAAGCCACGTTGCACCACAGACTGTCCAGGAGTTGGCGGATGCTTTAGTCCAGGTCTGGGAGGAGATCCCTCAGGAGACCATCCGCCACCTCATCAGGAGCATGTCCAGGCGTTGTAGGGAGGTCATACAGGCACGTGGAGGCCACGAACACTACGGATTTTGACATTGACTTCATTTTGACTTGTTTTAAGGACATCACATCAAAGTTGGATCAGCCTGTTGTGTGGTTTTCCACTTTAATTTTGAGTGTGACTCCAAATCCAGACCTCCATGAGTTGATCAATTTGATATCTATTGATAATTTTTGTGTGATTTTGTTGTCAGCACATTCAACTATATAAAGAAAAAAGTATTTAATAAGAATATTTCATTCATTCAGATCTAGGATGTGTTATTTTAGTGTTCCCTTTATTTTTTTGAGCAGTGTATATATATATATATATATATTATATATATATATATTTAGGTGATGGATAGTGTGTGAGTTCTTCAGGTCTTATGCTGTATGCTGATGAAGGTCTGATTGTGTCTGTGGGTACATGTGTGTTCATATTGATGCGTGTTCCTTGTCCAGTGTTGTCCCTCAGTATATCTTACTGCAGAGTGCCCAGCTGGTGTCAGCCTCGCTGGCAGTAAAAGTGTCTTTGTTCAGTCTGTGTCTCTGTGCTATCGTGTGTCTGAGCTGTGTTTGCCTGTGCCCCAGTCTCCCCCATCTGCCACTGATGTCATTAGCGAAGAGGGAACATGGGCACATTGGGAGCCCGGCTTATTTGACAATCCCCAGCAACTGCCTCCTCTTCCTCACTGCAATATAAAGCCTGCATCCTCACCTCACCTCACCTTTTTTTTCTATTTCAATCATTGTGATTTTTTGCACGAGGACTTGGATGCTGCATTCTCAGCAGTGGCCAGCCTCTGCCAACGTAGCACAATCTCTATGTAAATGTATTCAGATTAATGTGTTGCCCAAAGACCATCAGCTCGGCTGGCTGCATGGACCAGGCTGAGGCTGGGAGGAAGGTGTTTCCACACTAGGGTAAAGCTGGCTGGGCTTGTGTTAGATTGCTGTTAATGCTAGCGGCTACGAGGTGGACCCCTGCCAAAAAGGCATAGAAACCCCTGTTAAACACTATGTTTATATTGGACTGTGATTTGCAAATGGGCCTTTGGCGTAGCAACCCTGTGTCACTCTGCTTTTTCATCAGGCACACAGCAGACAGCTACAGATAAAATCAGGGGGTCCTCACTCGGCGAGCGTAGGGAGACGGGGAGAGGGAGAGGAGGGAGGCGTGAGCATTTACATGTTTGTGGGGGCTCCTCTCTAGAGTGCAGTTTGGTATTCATATTGAGATAGTCCTGAGTGCATCAACACATCTCACATACAGTACACATACACTTTCCCTCTCTGCTATGCTTGCTGTTCTCCCCATCATCTCTACCGTTGTGAACTTCACTGTGAGCCAGTTCATTGTTATTCATTTCACTGTTATCCTGGCTGCCCTGTGAGACTGACTAAGACTCCGTTCAGCAGTCGTATTGTATAGGAGACAGGACTGTTGTTTCCACTGAAGGATGACATACCTCAGGTTGACGCTGGTGTTCCTATAATGTCTGCTGTACTGTAGGAGTTCCACAGTCCTGAGAGGACACGAGCCAGTGCTGACTGTATCACAGACAGTCACCGTGACTGCTGCTTGGCGAATGTCTTGGGTTTGATATCACAGATACTGTAAACCTCATCCCCACAGTAATCAGAAGGTCATTGTTGTATATATTTTGGTTACCTTTATTTTCACAGGGAGTCCCATTGAGACCAAGGTCTCTATTCACAAGGGAGCCCTGCATACAATATATTAAAAATGAAAATTACAAATATATTAAATAAAAACAATCACGTGACCTAAGAACCAGTACTATACGATGTGGCTGCTGGGGGATTTGAAATTATTTCTATTATGTTCAATAGGTAGATGTGGGAAAAACGGAAATCCTAAAGTTGTACTATGAGGCAGTCCACTGAGAGTAGTTTGCTTTTGATCGTGGTTAAGAGAATAATCTTAACATATTTTATACTTTCTTTCTAACTTTCTCGCTTACAACTTTACTTTCTTTTTTCACGCTCCTCTTTTGCCTCTTTCCTCTGTCCCCCCCTCACTCTCCTTCTGACACTTTCTCCCTATGGCTGCGGGGACATGGGCTGAAGTTTGCTTTGCTGAGTCCATAAAGAGGCATTTTAAAAAGCTGTGTTAAAGAGAGGAACAATGGTTAAATGAGCCCCCCTCGGTGAGGGGCTGGTTCCCATGGGGACTCAGCATGGGGCTCTATTGGCCCAGCTCTCCCTGGCCCCCATTCACCACTCAGTCATGGTCCCTTATGGCGGGAGGGAAAATCACACGATTCATGCGAAGTGTGATCCAATGACATGTATTTTTAATGAGGGCTTACGTCTTTGTTGGGATGGACTGGACGGACACACTACTCCAGGTTTCACCAGGTTTCTGTCAGTCAGGCCTGCCCAAACTCTCTCTCTACCCGTCTTGCTTCACTCTCTTGTTCACTCTCTCTATATTTCCTCTCTCCTCTCAGGCCCTCTGTGGCCTACCCGGACCAGAGACAAAGCTCCCACAGCCCAGGAGCAGCCTTAGAATAGCCTCAGTGAAAGGCTTTATGTTGCTCCTCTAAACCCACTGCTGGTAGTTACCATGATGATGTCATCAGACAACAGCCCTTTCTGCTGCTACAACAGTTTTAACAATGAAAATATTGATATGCATGAAAAAAAAGTAAGATTTGATCTAAATTGAATTTTGATACTTGAGGGATTAAATACAATTTACCAATCAACATTTTGAAATGAGACAACTTAAACTACATGACTAAAAGTATGTGGACACCTGCTCGTCGAACATCTCATTCCAAAGTCATGGTCATTAATATGGAGTTTGTCCCCCCTTTGCTGCTATAACAGCTTCCATTCTTCTGGAAAGGCTTTTCACTAGATGTTGGAACATTTCTGCTGGGACTTTCTTCCATTCAGTCACAAGAGCCTTAGTGAGATTGGCACTGATGTTGGGGGATTAGGCCTGGCTCGCAGTCGGTGTTCCAATTCATCCCAAAGGTGTTCGATAGGGTTCAGGTCAGGGCTCTGTGCAGTCCAGTCAAGTTCTTCCACACCGATCTCGACAAACATTTCTGTATGGACCTCACTTTGTGAACGGGGGCATTGTCATGCTGAAACAGGAATGGGCCTTACCCAAACTGCTGCCACAAATTTGGAAGCATAGAATCGTCTAGAACGTCATTGTTTGCTGTAGCTTTAAGATTTCCCTTCACTGGAACCAACCTGAACCATGAAAAACAGCCCCAGGCCATTATTTCTCCTCCACCAAACTTTACACTTGGCACTATGCATTCGGGCAGGTAGCCGTCGGACTGCCAGGTGCTGAAGCGTGATTCATCTCTCCAGAGAACACATTTCCACTGCTCCAGAGTCCAATGGCGGCGAACTTTACACCACTCCAGCCGATGCTTGCCATTGCGCATGGTGATCGAAGGCTTGTGTGTGACTGCTCGGCCATGGAAACCCATTTCATGATGCTCCCGATGAACAGTTATTGTGCTGACGTTGCTTCCAGAGGCAGTTTGGAACTTGGTAGTGAGTGTTGCAACCGAGGACAGACGATTTTTACACGCTACACGCTTCAGCACTCGGCAGTCCCGTTCTGTGAGCTTGTGTGGCCTACCACTTCGCGGCTGAGCCGTTGTTGCTCCTAGACGTTTCCACTTCACAATAACAGCACTTACAGTTGGCTCGGGACAGCTATAGCAGGGCAGAAATTTGACCAACTGACTTGTTGGAAATGTGGCATCCTATGACGGTGCCACGTTGAAAATCTTATACACTTGTCAGCAATTGGTATGTCTGAAATATCAGAATCCACTCATTTGAAGGGGTGTCCACATACTTTTGCATATATAGTGTATATAGTATTGGTGTACTGTAGAGTATATCAGAGTATTTTCCAGTCTCATTTTCAGTTTTTTTTTGTTGTTGTTGTTGTTGTAGGACCATACATTCTCTTTCAGAGGCATCCCACCATGTATCACACTTATGTGGACATTTCACATGTCATATGCTGTGTGTACATCTGGAGCAATATGTCAGCCCTATCTGTGTGGCATGTCCATGGCTGAGAACAGTCGTTAAACTGTCTGACCACATCACCACACTCAACCATCATCTAGCCCTCGTCCACACTGCAACAACCAGGCTCACACCACAGGCCCAAGGCCAACAGCCCAGCTGCACTCACACACATCCAGCATATGCCACTCTCTCCATCTGCAGAGCCTTTTTCACTGAGCCGGCTGCCTTTTTCTCAATGCACCCTTCTTCTCACGCGAGCCTCGCAACTAGCTTGTATTCATGGCTGTTGTGGGGATGCAGAATTAGTATGCAACAGAGCAGACAGGCCTTCTGTTCTAATGGGGCAGAGCAGAGCAGCAGTCTAACGGGGGGGTTGAACAATACGTTCCCCCCTCCAGCCCCTCAACCCCGGCCTGTCCCAAACCTTAATGGGACATCAGACAGACAGGCTGCACTGAGCATGGAGCCCAGCAAGCCCCCCCATCCAGCTCTTCAGCTCTGGCCTGTCCCAAACCTTAATGGGACATCAGATAGACAGGCTGCATTGAGCATAGAGCCGAGCAAGCCCCCCTCCTTCTCCCTCCCCCACCTCCCCCAAAATACACCTCCACCCCAACCCCTCTAGCTCCATAGATGCACCCTCAGCCTCAGCCACCACCCAGGGCTATTGAGGGGGTCCTAGACACCCTCCACCCCTCAGCCAAACTATGCATAAATTAGGCTGGTGTCTCCGTGCAGTCAGCAGGTTGAGGTGCGCCACACCGGCTGTCTCCCAAGCTGGTCCCTCCAACACCCCCATACTGCCTCTCCTCCCTCCCCTGCCCCCCTGTCTCTTCCTTCTCCCTCTCTCCCCTACCCCCACACCCCTGCCTCCCCTGCCACATATTTCCTCCCATGTCACCCCTGCCCCCTATCTCCCCTTCCTCCCCACCCCCAGTGTCTCCTCTATAGCCTCCACTGTATAATACCCTGATAAATCAGCCAGGCCTTCTGCTCCACCAGACCAGACCAGCTAGGTTATTGTTGATGTCTGTCTGGGATCTAGGATCTCCTGGTTGGGCTTTAATCACCGGCAGAGCCTCTTCTCCTCTCCAGACCCCCACAGATGTTCTGCTAATAAAAGGAGGTTTTGTGGTATTAACACCATCGGACTATTTTGGGTTGAGCTCAGCTCAGTTCCGTGTAAGTGCCTTGACCGTTTACTCGTTACGGGGAACGTATTGGTTATTTGGTTATTTTATAAAGATGCTCCGACAGGGTCTGGTGAGTTGGTGATATGATGTCCTGTATCTGTTTGGTCCTCTGGTCTCTTGTTGTCATTATGCTGAAAAACTATTTTTATACTGAAACTAGATATCTGGCAGTATGTTTCAATGGTGTTACATCAGCGTTACATCAGATAATTTATACCAAAGGTTAAGAGCCCAAATAGAACCCCCACATGCAGTCTCGTCATAGAGCAGAATGATAATTAGATGACTGTCCCAGACTCAGCATCCTCCCTCCATCCTCCTATGCAGCGTAAGCTATCGTGACATCAGTTTATGACCATGCAGGGACCAATGTCTAAGACGAGTGTGTGTGTGTGTTTGGGAGCAGAGATTTGGGTCATTGTGTTTGTGTTTGTGTCTGGATCCTATTCCCAGAGGTAATATTGGTCTGGGGGGGGGATTTGGGGTGGCCCTCCCCCTATAGGCTGCAGGCGCTGGGGGTCAGCCGGTGTGCCCAGACAGGCCCTACTCTGACCCTTGACTGTCTGCAAGCTCAGGGGTCACCCTCAACGCTGATACAGACGGCAAATAAACACACAGACACACACCCCCCCCAACCGGTAGTAAACAACAACACAGTGTGGCTGGGGAGTGAAGGAGACAGAGATACACCACACAAGACAGCGCCATCTAGGGCTAGGCTGACACTGCACGCGTGTACATGATCTAAGGTCAGATAGTGCTTCCTCATCTTTAACCTGTCAGACCTTGTAGATCCTTTCATTGTCCTAATCAGCCTTTTCTGTTGTCTTGTGTCTTCTCAGATGCTGAGGTTACAATGGAGATGCAGTGGAAGCATCAAGCATTATGTCCCGTGCAGACCAAACCAGACACACAGAGATGTAAAGCCGTTCTCTGTAATAAAGGTCAATACAAATACCCCACCACAGTCAAGAGGATTCAGTTCTCCAATCTACTGATTATCACCAAGTGTTTGTGTGGTCAGGTAAGTAGGAGTCTTAACAAGGGAAATGTACATGTATAAGTGGTGGTTGAAAAGTAATACATTTTTTTGAATAGTTTCATTAGGTCTTAATGAAAGATTTTGAAACCAATTTTAGGGGGATATTGGTTGAGATCCCAAGGGATCCTTTGCCCGTTTCTATTTCAGAGTAAAGTTTTTAAATGTAAAATCCTTGATTTGCTCAAGTCTTTGTATGTGTTTGCACTGCAGCTTCATTCTCTTACCTACAATTTTCATATCATTGATCGTAATAACTCTTTTTTATGTAAAAAATGAAAGACTGCTGCATGTTTTCAGTGTCTTGTGGTAACAAATACAAATAAAGTGAACGTAATTGAAAAAAGAAAAGCTGCCTCAGTAGTTTTATTTTTGTTTTTCCATTTAAAGTAATCAAATGAAATAGACCATACACTGCATATTATAGGTACTGATGTAGGATTTTAATTTGAGACAGTTTGCTACAGCAAGAAAATAATGCTGCAGCAACAGGAAATTATTATGTGGATTATAATTGAACACAACATTTTTGTAGGGGTTGATACGTGTAATGTTAGGTCAAATCAAAGTGGAAACTACAAACTTTAGAAGCAGTGCAGGAAAATTCTCACCAACAAAAGAGTGATCAAATTAAGATCCTACATCTGTATACAATATGAACATGGGTAATTTCACACAGGAGGTCCAACATTTGCAACAGCTATTCAGATCATCTCAGAGTTATCCTGAAGGACCAGAAAGGAGAAAGTTAAACCAAGTGGCCTACGTCTTTGGTGCCAATTAGGTCCCTGTGTATGAGAGCAAAGGGGGTGTGGAAGGAAGCTGCTGGAGCGGAAGAAGGAGCCACACACAGGCCTTGTTTTTTGGTGATCACGCCTCCTATTGTTTTCCCACAACAGCCGGTTCATGCGATGCCCCAAAACCCCCAGTGCGCTTCAGTGCTCTGGCTGAAATGGGCTCTCTGTTCCCTGCACTGGGCTGCCCGCCTAGCCCCTGCCTCGCCCTGACTGGTAATGACCTGAAATTAGGGCCAAGCCAGGAGGGGAGGCCCTGGGCCCTGGCCTGAAAGAAAGGAGGAGATTATCCCATTCTGCCCGGCCAGTCAGCAGTGGTGGTATTGACCAGGGCCCACCCAGGGAGAGTCCAGTGAGCTGTGAGATAGCCTGATATACATGCTTATTGAGCTGGACAGATTCCCTCACTCTCACCAGGGATAAACCCAACCGTACAAGACACTTTCTTAAACACTCCTCTGGAGATTATAGGAGTGACCCCCTCCCTGGGTGGAAACACACACAATCTGGGCAGACCTCACCCTATCCTCTGTCCAGACTACCATTGGGAGTTTGGCCAGGCTTCTCAATGTCGCTGTCCTGAGAGCCAAAAAGGGGTCATCAGGCCAAACATGTGAAAAACACTCTGAAATTATTTAGACCTCTTGCCTTTTTCCAAATTGTTTTACGTTACAGCCTTATTCTAAAATAGCTCAAATTAATGTTTTTCCTCGTCAATCTACCCACAATACCCCATAATTAATGGCAAAGTGAAAACAGGTTTTTAGAATGTTTTGCAAATGTATAAAAACAAAAAAGCAGAAATACCTTATTTACACAAGAATTCAGACCCTTTGAAATGAGACTCGAAATTGAGCTCAGGTCCATCCTGTTTCCATTGATCATCCTTGTTTCTACAACTTGGTAAATTCAATTGATTGAACATGATTTGGAAAGGCACACACCTGTCTATATAAGGTCCCACAGTTGACAGTTCATGTCAGAGCAAAAACCAAGCCGTGAGGTCAAAGGAATTGTCCATAGAGCTCTGAGACAGAATTGTGTGGAGGCACAGATCTGGGGAAGGGTACCAAAAAAAAGTCTGAAGGTCCCCAAGAACACAGGGGCCTCCATCATTCTTAAATGGAAGACGTTTGGAACCACATAAACCTTTTTTTAAATTTTATTTCACCTTTATTTAACCAGGGAGGCCAGCTCAGAACAAGTTCTCATTTACAACTGCGACCTGGCCAAGATAAAGCAAAGCAGTGCGACAAAAACAACACAGTTACCAATGGGATAAACAAACGTACTGTACAGTCAATAACACAATAGAAGAATCTGTATACAGTGTGTGCAAATGAAGTAAGGAGGTAAGGCAATAAATAGGCCAATAATGGTGAAGTAATTACAATTTAGAAATTAACACTGGAGTGATATGTGTGCAGATGAGGATGTGCAAGTAGAAATACTGTTATGCAGAAAAATAAAAACAAATATGGGGATGAGGTAGGTAGTTGGTTGGATGGGCTATTTACAGATGGGCTGTGTACAGCTGCAGCTATCTGACTGAGCTGCTCTGACAGCTGACGCTTAAAGTTAGTGAGGGAGATATGTGTCCAACTTCAGTGATTTTTGCAAATGGTTCCAGTCATTGGCAGCAGAGAGCTGGAAGGAAAGGGGGCCAAAGGAGGTGTTGGCTTTGGGGATGACCGGTGAAATATACCTGCTGGAGCATGTGCTACGGGTGGGTGTTGCTATGGTGACCAGTGAGCTGAGATAAGGCAGAGCTTTACCTAGCAAAGACTTATAGATGACCTGGAGCCAGTGGGTTTGGCGATGAATATGTAGCGAGGACCAGCCAACGAGACCATACAGGTCGCAGTGGTGGGTAGTATATGGGGCTTTGGTGACAAAATGGGATGGCACTGTGATAGACTGAATCCAATTTGCTGAGTAGAGTGTTGGAGGCTATTTTGTAAATGACATTGCCCAAGTCAAGGATCGGTAGGATAATCCGTTTTACCAGTGTATGTTTGGCAGCATGAGTGAAGGATGCTTTGTTATGAAATAGGAAGCCGATTCTAGACTTAACTTTGGATTGGAGATGCTTAATGTGAGTCTGGAAGGAGAGTTTACAGTCTAGCTAGACACCTAGGTATTTATAGTTGTCTACATATTCTAAGTCAGAACCGTCCAGAGTAGTGATGCTAGTCGGGCAGGCGGGTGCGCCAGCGATCGGTTGAAGAGCATGCATTTCGTTTAACTAGCACTTAAGAGCAGCTGGAGGCCACGGAATGAGTGTTGTATGGTGTTGAAGCTCGTTTGGAGGTTTGTTAAAACAGTGTCCAGAGAAGGGCCAGATGTATACAGAAAAGTGTCGTCTGTGTAGAGGGATCAAGGAATCACCCGCAGCAAGAGCGACATCATTGATATATACAGAAAAAAGAGTCTGCCCAAGATTTGAACCCTGTGACACCCCCATAGAGACTGCCAGTGGTCCAGACAACAGGCCCTCTGAGTTGACACACTGAACTCTATCTTAGAAGTAGTTAGTGAACCAGGCAAGGCAGTCATTAGAGAAACCAAGGCTGCTGAGTCTGCCGATAAGAATACGGTGATTGACAGAGTCAAAAGCCTTGGCCAGGTCGATGAAGATGGCTACACAGTACTGTCTTTTATCTATGGTGGTTATGATATCGTTTAGGCACAACCTGGCACAATCCTTACAGTGAACCATGGTGGTGGCAGCATCATGCTGTGGGGATGTTTTTCAGCGGCAGGGACTGGGAGACTAGTCATGATTGAGGGAAAGATGAATGGAGCAAAGTACAGAGAGATCCTTGATGAAAACTTGCTCCAGAACGCTCAGGACCTCAGACTGGGCAAATGTTCACCTTCCA
This sequence comes from Oncorhynchus tshawytscha, assembly GCF_018296145.1. Taxonomy (NCBI): domain Eukaryota; kingdom Metazoa; phylum Chordata; class Actinopteri; order Salmoniformes; family Salmonidae; genus Oncorhynchus; species Oncorhynchus tshawytscha. The sequence goes on from NC_056433.1 coordinate 52,699,275, forward strand.
ACAGGACATCAACTCTAAGCACACAGCCAAGACAACACAGGAGTGCCTTTGGGACAAGTCTCTGAATGTCTTTGAGTGGCTCAGCCAGAGCCCAGACTTGAACCTGATCTAACATCTCTGGAGAGACCTGAAAATGTCTGTGCATCGACGATCCTTATCCAACCTGACAGAGTTTGAGAGGATCTGCAGAGAAGAATGGGAGAAACTCCCCAAATACAGGTGTGCCAATTTTGTAGTGCCATACCCAAGAAGACTCAAGGCTGTAATCGCTGCCAAAGATGCGTCAACAAAGTACTGAGGAATGGGTCTGAATACTGTTTTATAAATTTGTATTAAATTTGCAAACTTTTCTAAAAAACTGTTTTTGCTTTGTCATTATGGGGTATTGTGTGTAGGGGCTCTGCACCTAATACTATTTAATAAATTTTAGAATAAGGCTGTAACGTAACAAAATGTGGAAATAGTCAAAGGGTCTGAATACTTTCCGAATGCACTGTTTTGGCATTTGCTGCATTGCGTCACATGGTGAGGGAATTAAAACTCAACCCTAGGTCAACACTATCCACTACAGTTCTGAGGTCTCTTGGCAACAGTTTTTATTTCCCATCTAGTGATAAAGTTGATGTTGGCAAACTTTAAGGGGAATCGGCTATTTTATTGAAGTATATTCAAGATATTTTGACTATGGTTCTAGAATACCTATAGGCCTATTTGTTTATTGTAAGGGATGGCAGGTTGCCTAGCAGTTAAGAGCGTTGGACCAGTAAATGGCTTAAATGTATTTCATATGTTCAGTTATATTCAGATGAACGGTACATTTCAGTGATGCCACAGTTACACTAAACACTCCAGAGGTTTTTGCCATGCAAAGTCTGCAAATTACTTACACCACAAAGACCCAACGTTGATGTCTGTCCCTGGATTACAATTGCTGTATGTTTGAGTTGTTTTTACATTTATTGTGAGTCATATCTCCCTAATGTGGAAAAAATCTCAAATCTAAATTCCATAATTCTCTATTTTTTCTATGAATTTCAACTACCTGGACCGCAAAATGTGCGAACAGACAACTCCTGTGAACAAAATCTCCTCAACCAAATGTTGTATTCTATTTGAATGAATATCCCCATTATTTTTCCATTTACTTTGGTGTATCATATGCACTGATCCTATAGCCACTACTGACACAAGAATGACATTCTATGACAGCAAATCAGTTCCTCCCTGTAGGAAAGTAAAAGTAGAGTCCCTTTCGACTCTAATCAAAGGGATAGACGTCGGCCATTGTCCTTTAATTGAGGCACTGTTGGTCAGTTAGTAGTGGTAGTTTGTTTGTAGGCAAAGTGTGGTTCCTAACAACCCCAAACATTACTGACACAAAGGACCTTTACAATGACAGAGCAGTATACAATGCATGCCTATGTCATTCATTACCAGTTACAGCAAATAAAAGAGTCAAAAGAATAACACAGGGAATTTTATTTAACAATTTCCTTTAACATTATTATTTTTTAGAAGATCCTATCAATGATTAGATTAAATATTATTCAACATGAACGGCAATTCCTCTTTTTAATTGGAATAATGTATGCTATATTCAGAGTATTAAAAGGAATAATGTATGCTATATTCAGAGTATTAAAAGGAATAATGTATGCTATATTCAGAGTATTAAAAGGAATAATGTATGCTATATTCAGAGTATTAAAAGGAATAATGTATGCTATATTCAGACTATTGAAGGAGGGAAAAGGAGGCTAAATGCTCAGGTACAGACAATTTCTTTAATTTTGACTGATAAATATTCTATTGGGTTGTGTGTTGTATCATTTTCAAGTTGAATTGACACATTATACAACCATGTAGCTGTTTAAGCCATGAGATGTTGGCATAATAGCCACAGTGTATTGTGGTTTCACAGATAAAATGACACTGTCATGTTTATAATTACAGACTAGAGGAGAGGCCCTGGTTCTTTAGGGGACGTTATCCCATTCTGCCCAGCCAGGGTATTTTTATTTATGTGTTTAGTTTAGTGCACTGATAGAATCAAAATAGTTTTTTGGCCTTCCCAATAGGAGAACCATTTTTGGTTCCAGGTAGAAGAACCCTTTGGGTTCCATGTAAAACCATCTATAGAAAGGGTTCTACACAGAACCCAGAAGTGTTCTTCATATGGTTCTGTGGACAGCCAAGGAACCCTTTTTGGTTCTAGATGGCAACTTTTGAGTGCAGGATACGTGCTCCTCATGTGAATACGTGCTACTCATGTGAATACGTGCTCCTCATGTGAATACGTGCTACTCATGTGAATACGTGCTCCTCATGTGAATACGTGCTCCTCATGTGAATACGTGCTCCTCATGTGAATACGTGCTCCTCATGTGAATACGTGCTCCTCATGTGAATACGTGCTCCTCATGTGAATACGTGCTCCTCATGTGAATACGTGCTCCTCATGTGAATACGTGCTCCTCATGTGAATACGTGCTCACAGAAAAGTGATTTCCTTCCCTGCAAAATGTCCCATGTTTACGACAAACAGACTGGCATCTGTACAAACCTTTGTATTCTTTATCAAAACGGCTTTAAAAAAAAAAAAACACACCACACAATGGCCTCATTATGGATCAAAATGAAGTGCCTCGCACAGTAATTGTGTATATATTTATTAACACTGTGTATACTAAACATATTGAGTTGCACCCTCTATTTTGCCCTCAGAACAGGCTCAATTCGTCAGGGCATGGACTCCACAGTTGTCAAAAGCCTTCCACAGAGATGCTGGCCCATTTTGACTCTAATTTCTCCCACAGTTGTGTCAAGTTGGCTGGTGGACCATTCTTGATACACACAGGAAACTGTTGAGCATGAAAATCCCAGCAGGGTTGTAGTTCTTGACACACACCGGTGTGCCTGGCATCTACTACCATACCCCGTTCAAAAGCACTTACATTTTTTGTCTTGTCTCTTGGCGGAGGGAACGCAACACCCTGCTACAACTCAACTCCCCGTGGAGTGAAAAAGGTACGTGGTCAGAGGAAAGGACGAGGGAGAGAGAAAAATACAGTTTACAGGGAATGTATTATTCCTTAACACGGTAAGGTGGGGAAAAGGGGCTGGATGGAACCAAAGCAAAAAAAAGTTAAAGATTTACCTGCATACCAACTCATTCCCTAATCTTTTATCACCTCCTGGTGCACTAACCAAAATACATGGGGTGGTCCGCCCAGGTCTTACCTAGTGTGCATATACGGAGTAAATACTACGGGTTATGTATACCGCAGGCCTCTTGCCTAAACACTCCCCCAGAACAAATACTTAAAAAAAAAAATTAAAGTGAACAATTTCAATAATCAAAACCACTAAGTCCTATTGGCACACACATACCTCAGAAACAGCACTTACAAAAAATACTTTCAACAAAACTTTCACTGACCAATAACTAACACAGGATATCAAAGACACTCCCTCCTCCTGACAAAGGAACACTGGCTTTTATCCAGCTGTAGAAGGAGTTGGTAATTGAAGACAGCTGTTTCCTCTGACGAGAGGGAGGGTTCAGAGCTCCAATCATCGATGGGGCCGACCAATCAGCTGCTTGAGGAATCCAGAATTCCATTTCCTGAAATACGCACACACATACAAACCCACAACAACACAGAAACTGGGGAACGTAACACTTGCCCATTCACCCTCTGAATGGCACACATACACAATCCATGTCTCAATTGTCTCAAGGTGTAAAAATCCTTCTTTAACCTCCCCTTTATCTACACTGTTTAAAGTGGATTTAACAAATGATATCAAAAATGGATAATAGCTTTCACCTGGATTCACCTAGTCAGTCTGTAACGGAAAGTGCCGGGGTTCATAATGTTTTGTAGGGTCAGTAAATGTTCTCAGTGCTACTGTACAGGGCCATAGAGGTAAGGTGCGCAACTCACTGCCAGCTTCAGGGTAAATTGCACTGATATCAATTTGTGGTCATATGCAAGAAAATCTGTCTATTTTGTTTACAGACCAGGACACAGCTTTCAATCGAAAACAATTCTGTTCCTTCCTTCCTTCATGTTTTTATAGTACAAGTTAATTTACTGAATACATTTTATCGCTCATGATTTTGAAAATGTTTCAATTCTTACAATCCCAAATCTTATATTGTGAAGTTGTACTGAATACATTTCATTTCCTGTGCTGTTATTTCTATTTTCATGGGGGGTAATTCTGTGTACTAGCTACTGTATCTATGGGACTGCTCTGAGTTCAGGGGTCACCTCCCTAACTCTATGGACTTGTTGGCCCAGACAACTAATGAAAAGAACAAGCTCAGCGCAGAGGCTGCAAGGATGTGCAAGGAGGTGCAAGTGGGGTGCAGGAGAAGGACAAGAGGGGCTTGAGGAGTGTGAAGTGGGGGATGGGGGTGTGTTCAGGAAAGTCTGAGAACTTGGAGGCGCAGTTTGTCATGCTAACCATGAAGCTATTGAATGTGGACGCAGGGAGCAGAAGGTTCACAGGACCCTGGCTTTTCTCATGCAAAGTCTGTCCGACGCACCGACCATCCCCCTTGGAAAATACATGGCTGTTTAAAATTAGCCCCGTCTTAATGCAGTAGGCAGGGCAGAGCCCCACACATTGCTGAGGAGTCCGCCTCTGTCTATAATCTGTGTCCACGGCATGTCAACAGAGACACAGGGGTATGTGGGGAAACAATGGTGCACCAACATTTCATAGTAGAGTAGAGTCTGGAGGGGAGAGTGACTGAAAGGAGAGAGGGAGAGAGACTGGGAGGGAAGGGAGAGAGACTGGGAGAGAAGGGAGAGAGACTGTCCAGGAAAGGAGAAAGACTGGGAGGGAAGGGAGAGAGACTGGGAGCGGAAGGAGAGAGACTGGGAGGGAAAGGAGAGAGACTGTGAGGGAAGGGAGAGAGACTGGGAGGGAAAGGAGAGAGACTGGGAGGGAAAGGAGAGAGACTGGGAGGGAAGGGAGAGGAGGGAAGTGAGATCAGATGCAAAGCTACTCCATCAACAGCAAATGTACGAGTGGGAATGAATGCATTTCAACTCATTCTGTTTCCTTTACACCACCGCCACACAGCTAAAGCATGTGTTGAACTTTTCATTCCCTAGCCATGCACCCCAACATCTTTTCTTATCGTTTTCTTTCCCCCACCTTTTTGAAAAGGCAGTGACATGAAGTTAACCTCAACTCCTGCAGTAGCCTCAATGATCTGAACGTCATGAAATTGTTGCATTTTATTGTGATATAATGAAAGCGTTATTTTCTTTCCTAACATGTATTTATTTATCTCATGCACAATACTGAATTAAAAACGGGACTTTACATTTTTTACGCAATCAGAAATATGGAGGGAAAAACACTGGTGTTTTCCTCATTACTCTGAATGTTCAAAACCTTCACAACCTCAATCCTAATATTGATTTCGCAACCCCTTTTCCCATCAGAACAGCCTCAATTCGTCGGCCATGGTCTCTACAAGGTGTCGAAAGCGTTCCATAGAGATGCCGGCCCATTTTGACTCCAATGCTTCCCACAGTTGTGTCAAGTTGACCGGATGTTCTTTGGTTACAGTTCTTGACACACTCAAACCAGTGCGCCTGGCACCTACTACCATCCACCATTCAAAGGCACTTAAATATTTTGTCTTGCCCATTCACCCTCTGAATGGCACACACACACAATCCATGTCTCAATTGTCTCAAGGCTTTAAAATCCTTCCTTAACCTGTCTCCTCCCCTTCATCTACCCTGAATGAAGTGGATTTAACAAGTGACATCAATAAGGGATCATAGCTTTCACCTGGATTCACCTGGTCAGTCTATGTCATGGAAAGAGCAGGTGTTCCTAATGTTTTGTACACTCAGTGTTGGTTTTCCATTGGTGGAGTGTCATATGGAGCAGCTGCAGTCTCCTCTCTGCTTTCTGTTTTCTCTTCTCATTCTTAAGGCTCTGTGGAGCTGCAACTCATTTGCTCTTAGTCCAGTGGATGTCAGGATTAAACAGATGTAGTTACATGTTAAATGTCTTCTATGGGGAAAATGTCATTTATATTAAACATTCAAATTCAAGAACTACATTTATTTTCATTCGTATTCACACTCTTACTATGAAAATAGACATACTTCCACTAAGGGCTTCAAGTTTAAGTTGGAATTTGGAATAGGAGCCCTATTGAAGTGTGTGTGTTTGTGTTTGTGTTTGCGTGTGTTTGCATGTGTGTGCGTGTGCGCGTGACAGAGGGAGATGAGAGAAAAAGGGAGAGAAAGAGAGAGAGAGAGAAATAAAAATGTAGAGGGTGAGTGGGGGTATATAACTAGATTTATGTGTGCTTAGTTCTAGACCAGTGAGGGAGTTTCCATTTGTGAGCGTGACCCCTCCCCTGCACTTGGAACAGCAGTATGGAGGCTGTATTTGATTGAGTGAAGCCCAGTGCAGCCTGAACACTCCCTCTAATGGAAGTATTGAGCCCAGCAGCTCCGTAATGCAGTGACCTCAGTGCTTTTACAACGCTGCCAGCCGATAAGTGGCAATATGCTGTATCTTATAGAATTAACAAGACTGAGGTAGGGAGAGTGGGCTGGGGCTGAGGTGGGGGAGGCGACATCTTATAGCACTTGAGAATATCGCCTGTGTGAATGAAGGGATTTATCCCACATTCTGGACTGAGACTTTATTGTCTTGTGCATTTTGATTTGATATTTTTTCTCACTGTCCTTCTTGATGTTTTAGAGTTTTTTTCTGGCTTCCTTTACAAGGCTATTTATGTTCCCCATAATGTTTTTTGAGGCGTTTTTAATGCGGTGGAATGTATGAAAGCTACTGTAGGAGTGGCCGTTGCTTTTGAACCTGACAGTGGCTGGCTATCAAAGCGACTGCACAGGATTTTACCCAGCATGCCTTTGCAGTGCCACAGGGTTGTCTGTCTCCACTGATGGGCAGCCATATTCGACCCCTCTACTGAGCCTCTACACTCTGGGTATAGGCTCAAAGTTAACAATACGCCGTTTCACATTGCTCCATTTTGCATTGTATCCCTACATGTCTATACCTGGTAATGTAGCATGTGTCAAAATCCGACTGCATTTTCAAGGGAGCGCAGTGGACCCAATGCACCCTCATCCGGAAAGGCACCCACAGCCGTTGTATTATTCCGTGGGAAACGATATTAACCAGACATGTTTCCTCTGTCTTGACACATTCAAATCAGATGCATTTCCAAGCAGCTTTTATTCCTGCATACCTCCCAGTATAACCTCCTCACCTCTCCCACACAGCCATGGGATATGAAGGGAGAGGGAACCGGGGTGCGGATGTGTGAACCGTCATTGTTTGCTGCCTGCGTTCCAGGGCTGGATAGCAAATTATTCATGCATGATTTGAATAAATGCAAATTCGTCGGTCTCCTTTCTGGCACAGTTACAGGTACCTATGGCAACCGCGCCTCCACCAAGCATCCCTGTCCCCTCCCCACTCTCACAATCCCAGGCCCCCTCCGCCCATTTTATTGCCTGGTTCTATTGTTTAGATTGTGGCGATACCAGGGTGGCTGCTAACTGTAGGGTGGCAATGTATCCCAGAATTCACAGTCAAGGTCAAGGGCAGAAGGAGGGAGGCAGGGAGGCAGAGAGGTAGGAATGCAGAGAGGCAGGGAGGGATAGAGACAGAGTCCTCTCTCCAGCCAAGCGGTCGGTCAGTCAGTCTGTCAGGCTGCAGCAGACACCCAGGCTTACACCCACTGGTGTATATCATTAACTGGAGGGGGGTGAGGTGGCGCCATCGCTCCACATTGGCCACAGTATCATCTCAACCATACTTTGAGGATCACAGCACATGCGCAGTCCATTTAGTGGACCGACTGAGGCAATACCACTCCTCTCATCTTTTGAAACCCGTGGCCAAAGCACACTGAAGCAAATGCATTTGCTGAATAAAAGATTCCGAGATAACGCAGAAGGTGAAGGTATACTTTTTTTGGCTGGAATTTGCCTGGTAATTTAAGGGACTACTACAATTGTTGTTTTAAATGTAGTTTAAAAAAATCTATTTCTAAAATGAATTGAGATATCTGCAATGGTTATCTGTGCTTGTGAGGCAGGTATGCCCTTAAGTGCAGCGTCAGTTCAGTTCAGCTCTGACATCGTGACACCTCACAGGTTGACTTATAATTGCTAAGCTTTGGTAAAAAGCTTTAGGGAATAAAAATATTTATATCAAAGAAAGAACTCAAGGTTGAAAGTCTCTATGAAATGATGCATGACTCGGCTGAACTGCAGTTTTTCTGTGTAACAACAAAGACTGGAATGGGTTTGAGCCCAATTACGATGTTCTAAAAAAATAAAATAGAATGTATCTTTTGAAGACGTGTAAGATATGTTCATGATATTTATTCAGCCACTGTGGTCCATTGCCATAGTGATATCAAGAGCTTGGGACTATAAGGTTCTATCTGCAAAAAGATGATTCTCAGACAGTTGGCTTTAAAGTACAGAACCCTCATCAGTTTGAAAGGTGTCAGCAATTTTCTTTATCTTGTGTTCTTTTGAACTAATCAACATGAATTGGGGGTATTTAGAGTACTATAAAGGTAAAGAACATTGAACAGAAAAAGTCTGTGTCAATAACTAAATGTTGCCAAAAATGCTTTATAGAACCTCATAGTCCCAATCTCTCAATATGTAGAATAACCAAACAGTATTTTTTTTTTTTTTTACTGCACTGCAGTTTTGCATTGTAAGTTTACTTTTAATCCATATATTTGCATATTTCAAGACGTGGCATATGAGGGTGGGACTGGACCATACCCAATGGACTGGACCATACTTTTCTCATCAATCATTTTGAAAAAAACTTTGAGGTAAAAACTGTAACTCAATTGATTCTTCATCGTTAAGACAGTGGATGAATCAAATGCACTACTATTTAAATATTGAAAAAAATTGGGCTACAGAGAGAAACATAACAGCATCATTTGAGGCCATATGGCATTGTGTTACAAGCACTGGAATGTTCCAGGGGATGAAGGGGGAGTGGGAGTGTGGTTGCGAGACATACGTGATGTGCATTGTTGGGGTAGGAACAGGTGGGTCTGAGCAGGTGTGATGTCATTGATGTTTGTTGACATTTGTGTGAGTCTGTTTATTGTCTTTTGTTTATGTATGTTCTATATTGTTAGAAAATACAATAAAAAAGATTTGCACTGCACACTGGTGGGTGTAGAAACGTGTATAAAGGTCTAATTTTAGTAATAACAATGATCGTACTCAAACCCCACAGTGACCAGTGTGAAGGTCAAATTCAGGGCAGGCAGGCAGGTTGTGATCAGAGGCTGAACTAACTAACTACTGCCATCTAGTGATACTTTACATCAACCTACTGCCTATGGCTCCAATGCCACAATCAGAGGTCAAGTCAACATATAACGAACAATGGTACTTTCTAATGATTTTCTAATGAAAAACTACAATTACTTTAATATTATTTTCCATTTGGACAGTTATTTCAGGTCAACAAATTATGACTTGACTTCCAGTCTATCAGATAATAAAATGTCTCGGTGTTCTGCACATACGGTGTACCGTTTCAGCCACAGCTTTCAGTTTGCTGAACACTTGGCTCCACCTTGTGGACAAATGGAGATATTGTTTTGTGTTACCAAAATACGTATATTTCATGCACGGTAGTGATTAAATCAAATCAAGTTTTAGTAGTCAAACGTGCCGAATACAACAGGTGCAGTAGACCTTACAGTGCTTACTTACAAGCCTCTAACCAACAATGCAGGTAAATATTATAAGCGCGGAAATCGATACTGCCGCAGACACTGCCGCTCGACCTTTGAGCCATCACCTCGGGCTCAAACGTCGAGGGTATCCATTTGATTAGATGTTCAGGAGTCTTATGGCTTGGGGGTAGAAGCTAAGCCTCTTGGACCTAGACATAGCGTTCCGGTACCGCTTGCCGTGCAGTAGCAGAGAGAACAGTGTTTGACTAGGGTGGCTGGAGTCTTTGACCATTTTCAGGGCCTTCCTCTGACACATCCTGGTATAGAGGTCCTGGATGGCAGGAAGCTTGGCCCCAGGGATGTACTGGGCTGTACGTACCCTCTGTACTGCCTTGCGGTCAGAGGCCGAGCAGTTGCCGTACCAGGCAGTGATGCAACCAGTCAGGATGCTCTCGAAGGTGCAGCTGTAGAACCTTTTACTTACCTGAAGGGGAATAGGTTTTGTCGTGCCCTCTTCACAACTGTCATGGTGTGCTTGGACCATGTTAGTTTGTTGGTGATGTGGACAACAAGGAACTTGAAGCTCTCAACCTGCTCTACTACAGCCCCGTCGATGAGAATGGGTGTGTGCTCTGTCCTCCTTTTCCTGTAGTCCACAATCATCTCCTTTGTCTTGATCATGTTGAGGGAGAGGTTGTTGTCCTGGCACCACACCGCCAGATCTCTGACCTCCTCCCTATAGGCTGTCTCGTTGTTGTCGGTGATCAGGCCTACCACTGTTGTATCATCGGCAAACTTAATGATGGTGTTGTAATCATGCCTGGCAGTACAGTTATGAGTGAACAGGGAGTACAGGATGGGACTGAGCACTCACCCATGAGGGGCCCCTGTGTTGAGGATCAGTGTGCCGGATGTGTTGTTACCTACCCTTACCACCTGGGGGCGGCCCGCCAGGAAGTCCAAGATCCAGTTGCAGAGGGATATGTTTAGTCCCAGGGTCCTTAGCTTTATGATGAGCTTTGAGAGCACTATGGTGTTGAACGGTGAGCTGTAGTCAATGAACAGCATTCTCACAGGTGGGAAAGGGCAGTATTGAATGCAATAGAGATTGCATCATCTTTGGATCTGTTAGGGCAGTATGCAAATTGGAGTGGGTCTAGGGTTTCTGGGATAATGGTGTTGATGTGAACCATGACCAGCCTTTCAAAGCACTTCATGGCTACAAACGTGAGGGCTACGGTTCGGTAGTCATTTAGGTAGGTTACCTTAGTGTTCATGGGCACAGGGACCATGGTGGTCTGCTTAAAACATGTTGGTATTACAGACTCGGATAGGGAGAGGTTGAACATGTTAGTGAAGACACTTTCCAGTTGGTCAGTGCATGCCCGCAGTACACATCCTGGTGATCTCCCCTTTGTAGTCTGTAATGGTTTGCAAGCCCTGCCACATCCAACGAGTTTCAGAGCCAGTGTTGTCAAGGGCTACAACGAAACTGTGTACTGTTGGGGGTACTCATGGACCAGGGTTGGGGAACATTGCTATGAATGAATCATTCATAAACAATATTGCAATTAGATGTCAAGTTTAGTAATTAATACAGGATGTGTTTTTAGCATAATTTGTGTTGATCAATGGTTATTTCACATATACACTGATCTCGAGAAGTATGTTTTTTAGTATATTAATATATTCAAGACATCAATATCAAGTCAAACAAATCCAATTTTATTGGTCACATACACATATTTAGCAGATGTTATTGCGGGTGTAGTGAAATTCTTGTGTAAAGTATCAATAAACATAGAAACAGATTTATGACAAACTGGATTTCCTTCACAATAAGACTACAGATAATAGAAAGACTACCTTAATATTAGAAATATACTGATGATATATTTATGCCTTAGGCTACATGTAGTGGGAAAATATGGATGATATCCATTAGATTCCAGTTAGACATTACACATCTATATTTATAGACACCAGATAGTGAAACTGTGCAGTCAGGCTGAAATGATTACTGACTGTGAAGGAGTAGCCTTCACTGTAAAATGAATGAATGTATTTATTGTGTGTTTATATATCTAGGATCCTAGCTAAATTGTCAATCCATTATCACATGCAAATCCAATAAACTCCTCTTTATTCATCAGCACAACCTTTAACTGTTGGTTTGAACGTTCGAATGAGTGACATGTCCCTTTATTGTCAGCTGACTGCTTGCGAGCCTTGCTAATATGCTGATTGCACACACCTGTGGCCTCCTGCCTGAAACACTTCAGTTTGTTTAAATGGAAGATGGCATTCAGTGTGTGTGAGGGACTGCAGGCATGTTGTTAATAAAAATAAACTATTTATGATATCACCATCTCTGTCTCATCAACGTGAGGGCATTATTGCACACCGACGGTCAGGTCCAATGGAGAATAAAACATTTACAAATGTTATACTAATGCAATTGCTCAGATAAACAAAATATAATACAAAAAAACTTTTTTTAAACACCGGGTAAAAATGATCACTAGTTTTAAAAACTCACCTTGCGAGGAGAATGTCACAGGGCCTTTCTCTAATATGTTTTATGAGATTGACACATTGGGAGGAATCTCAGACTATTCCTCCATACAGAATCCTTCCAGATCCTCGATATCCTTCGTCTGCCCTCTTCAATTTAAACCAGTCCGGAGACTGAGATGTTGATTTTTGTGGTCAATTAACCATTACTTTGTGGATTTTGATGTGTGCTTGGGGTTATCATCTTGCTGGAAGATTCACTCGTGGCCAAGTTTCAGCCTCCTAGAAGAGGCAATCAGGTTTTGGGCTAAAATGTCCTTGTACTGGGTAAAGTTCATGCTGCAGTTGACCTTAACAAGAGCCCCAGAACCAGTGGAAGCGAATTAGCCCAATAACATCAAAGATCCACCACCATACGGAACAGTAGGTGTTTTTTTCTCTTCATATGCATCATTCTGTGGAAGCCTAGTGCTTTATTGTAGTGTCATCTGACCATAGCAAAGGTTCCAAACCAACTGCCAATGCCGTTTAGCAATCTCCATTTGTTAGATGACATGACAATTGAGCTCTTTGGCCACGCACACCAGTTAATTGACCACACAAATCAACATTTTGCAATGGCCATCAGTTTCTAGACTTGAACCACATGGAAAGACCTGTGGTTTTAATTGAAAATGGTAGCCCATAAGCGCAGATGAAGGAAATCAAGGATCTGGAAATATTCTGTATGGAGGAATGGTCCAATTTCCCTCCCAATGTGTTCTCCAATCTCATCAAACATTGTAGAAAAAGGTTCAGTGTTGTTATCCTCGCAAGGAGAGGTATTGAAAACAAGTGTGGCAATAATTTTGACCTATCTTTTTTGGAGAAAAAAATATTACTTGATAAACAAAATCTCTTTCTCTGAGCAACTGTATTAGTATAAAATAGAATTCTCTCATTTTTGAGCATACATTATAGCTCAGTACATTATAGCTCAGTTATACAGTATTTGCTCATCTTTATCAAGGGTGCCAATAATTTTCCTGACAGTACATTCCATCTTGGCACGTCATAAAATTGACATTTTTAACCGTAACAAAACAGAAACAAGCTCTTTGGAATAAGACTACATTCCCAACTACCAGCAACCAAGAAACTATTTTCTGGCAGCAAGGCCCAGTAGGTGACTCTTCCATGAAACGTTGATGCTAAATGCAGAAGTGAGCAGAGCAGCGGATTACAGCTGCAACAAGCCCTGAAATAATCAAGAAGAAAAAGCAGCAATGCATGGTTGAAAAAGCAGCAGTGCATGGCTGAAAAAAAGCAACAATGCATGGTTGAAAAAGCAGCAATGCATGGTTGAAAATACAAGTGCATCTTCAGTTTAAAGCAACAGAAAACATTGTGAGCATAGTTGATCAAATTCCATACTAAAATGAACCGATTGTAAAGTTCTTCGCCTCTGATAATCTCCAGCCCCATTAAGTGTCCTCACCAGAGATAATACCACAATCTCAAACAAATATCAGGACTGGAAATGTAAAATCATTCACATTCTCATACCTCTCATATTGCAAACTCATCAAACATCTACCCTGTTTGATGACACTTATTGTAGCCTTAGTACAGACATCCCATCTATCAACAGCAAGAGTTGGGGGTCTGGCTGTGCGTGCTTAATGTGCGTCAGAGGATGTGCACTTAAATAAACTGACAGCTTCTGTCTCCTCCTGTCTGTCCAGTATCCACACTCCCCTTTCAATCCCTATCGGACTTGCAGAGGATCCATATTGTGTCTGTGACCGACGGACGACAACTCTAGTCTCAACAGTGAACCTTTCCTCTGGCTCCCTCTGCTGGCTCAGTGTGTGAAGTATCCCAACTGGTGCATCTTGTGCAGGAGGTTGTGCATGAGGTCAAAGGTGGTGAAGCTGACCCCCACAGCGATAGGCCCTTTGATCCAGTTCATACTGAGGCCCTTGTAGAGTCCACGCACCACACCCTCCTGCACCACGATCGCTTTCATGGTGTTCAGGACGCTGCCGTACTGTTGGCCCGTCACCCCGGCCGTCTGCATGCGTCGGCGAACCACGTCCAGCGGGTAAGAGGCCGACTGGCCGAGTAGGCCAGCACACGCGCCAAATGCCAAACGCTCGTAGGAGTACGGCTGGGACCGCCTAGTCCTCTCTGAAGAAAGGAATGGGATAAGGAGAGAAAGAGAGATCCAATTAAGCCCTTAATCAAAAAGCAAATCATTAAATTAAGACAGTTGTAAAAGAAAAAGGAGGCTGTACCTGCATGCAGTTTCTTGAGGGTCTCATATGTGAAGAAGGTGATTCCTGAGTATGGGATCACTCCCAGGATGGTCGGGCAGAAGCCTCTGTACAGGGTCTTAATGCCCTCCTCCTGCGTAATGCGCACAAACACGTGCATAATGTTGCTGTACCTGTAGGGAAGAAAGAGAAGAGTAGGATATTAACCAAGGATAAAAACATTACCTATATTACTCTATATACCTGTTAAACTTTCAATAAGTGGGGAAAGGGGGAACCACGTGCAGGCAGGGCTCGAAATTAACATTTTTCATTGGTAGCAATGGTGCACCCAACTTAACTTAACCAGAAAATAAGATTTTTTAAAAATTTGATTGAGATACAGCCTTTATTGGGCCTATATGAAGTCTAGTTACTTTTGAAGCACTTGTTTTGTTTTTACTTTTACACAGGGGGTCTCATTCACAATGGTGCCCTGAGTACAAACATTTTCACAATCAAGAAAATTAACATTACAAATAAAACAAAAAAAAAAAAAAAACTAAAAAAAAAAGGTACAATACTACACTTTCAACAAATAAACCATTACGAAAAATCGAAACAACTGCAATCCTCAATGAATTCCTTTAACACCAGAGTCCTAAACTGCCCTAGCAGCAAAAGGGACTCAAGATACAAGGAATTTTGCAGGTTATTTGAACAATGAAGGGCACTGAAACTAAAGGAGGATTGACTTAAATTGGTCAAGCGGGTTTGGTAGCTCATTCTTTAGCAATGAAGTTAGGTAAGTTGGAAGCTTGTGTAGTAGTGCTTCGGAAACAGAAAGGGAGTAATGAATTGATCTGCGGTACTTTAATGGGGACGAGCTAACCTTTTGTTACAGGACGCCGTGGTGAGTATCCAAACTGTCACCAGTGATAAAACTAATGGTGCTATGGTAGACAGCATCCAAAGGTTTAAGAGTAGGGGCTGTTGCAATCTGGTAAACGGTGTCACCAAAATCAAGAACTGACTGTACAATCTGCTTCCTGCTATTTAGGGAGAGGCAAGATAAAAACATTTTTTTTAAAATTAAAAGCCCCCTATAAATCTTAGCTTTTTAACTAGCTCATCTGTATGTTTTTAAACATTGTGACCTGTCCTCCACAATCACCCGACCTCCACCCAATTGAGATGGTTTGGGGTGAGTTGGACCACAGAGTGAAGGAAAAGAAGCCAACAAGTGCTCAGCATTTGTGGGAACTCCTTCAAGACTGTTGGAAAAGCATTCCAGGTGAAGTTGGTTGAGAGAATGCCAAGAGTGTGCAAAGCTGTCAAAGGTAAAGGGTGGCTACTTCGAAGAATCTAAAATATATTTTGATTTGTTTAACACTTTTTTGGTTACTACATGTTATAACATAGTTTGTCTTCACTATTATTCTACAATGTAGAAAATTGTAAAAATAAATAAAACCCCTTGAATGAGTAGCTGTGTCCAAACTTTTGACTAGTACTGTATGTACACACAGTATTTATACTCCAGACTCTGACATTACTCATCCTAATATTGCTATATTTCTTATTATTTTACTTTTTAGATGTGTGTGTATGGTTGTGTATTGTTAGATATTACTGCACTGCTGGAGCTAGGAACACAAGCATTTCACTACAGCCACAATAACATCTGCTAAATATGTGTATGTGAACAATACAATTAGATTTGAAGTGAATCAGGCCATATGTTTTATTTTTATTAGTACATCATAGATGTACAGTTGAAGTCGGAAGATTACATAAACTTAGGTTGGAGTCATTAAAACTCCACAAATGTCATGTTAACAAACTATAGTTTTGGCAAGTCAGTTAGGACATCTACTTTGCACATGACACAAGTAATTTTTCCAACAATTGTTGACAGACAGATTATTTCACTTAATCACAATTCCATTGGGTCAGAAGTTTACATACACTAGGTTGACTGTGCCTTTAAACAGCTTAGAAAATTCCAGACAGACTACGGTTTGCAACTGCACATAGGGACAAAGATCGTACTTTTTGGAGAAATGTCCTCTGGTCTGATGAAACAAAAATAGAACTGTTTGGCCATTATGACCATCGCTATGTTTAGAGGAAAAAGGGGGAGGCTTGCAAGCCGAAGAACACCATCCCAACCGTGAAGCACGGAGGTGGCAGCATCATGTTGTGGGGGTGCTTTGCTGCAAGAGGGACTGGTGCACTTCACAAAATAGATGGCTTCATGAGGATGGAAAATTATGTGGATATATTGAAGCAGCATCTCAAATGGTAGACAGCATCCAAAGGTTTTGTTTTGGATACTCACCATCTCAAAACAAAGTTAAAGCTTGGTCGCAAATGGGTCTTCCATATGGACAATGACCCCAAGCATACTTCCAAAGTTGTGGCAAAATAGCTTAAGGACAACAAAGTCAAGGTATTGGAGTGGCCAGCACAAAGCCCTGACCTCAAACCTATAGAACATTTGTGGGCAGAACTAAAAAAACATGTGCGATCAAGGAGGTCTACAAACCTGACTCAGTTACACCAGCTCTGTCAAGAGGAATGGGCCAAAATTCACCCAACTTGTTGTGGGAAGCTTGTGGAAGGCTACCTGAAATGTTTGACCCAAGTTAAACAATTTAAAGGCAATGCTACCAAATACTAATTGAGTGTATGTAAACGTATGACCCACTGGGAATGTGATGAAATAAATAAAAGCTGAACTAAATCATTCTCTCTACTATTATTCTGACATTTCACATTATTAAAATAAAGTGGTGATCCTAACTGAGCTAAAACAGGGAATTTTTACTAGGATTAAATGTCAGAAATGGTGAAACTGAGTTTAAATGTATTTGGCTAAGGTGTATGTGAACTTCTGACTTCAACTGTACATCATCATTAGTACATCATAGACATCAAAGGGTTGAAATAAAAAATAAAGTATATTAGTCTGTTAATGCATCATTCTCTACAATCTGTTTTGAGTTCATTAGATTTTCAGAGATGATCCTTTCAAACAGGTGGCCAAGCTGAGGCAAAATGCTTATTAAAAACATCACACATTTCTATTTAGTCTAGATTGGGTGCAGAGGCTGTCAAATCCTGCTGGGGAAAATGAGGGGGTGGAGTTTTGTTTCAAAGATTTGACCACTTTCCAGAAATTGGCAAAATATTTGGTCACATTTTTTGTCGCACTTTAGAGCCCCGTGTGCAGGTATGTTTATACATTCAAAGACTGACATTTATGAGTGTTATTGGAGAGCCCTACATTTGTCTGGGTGTCACTGCCATCCTGGCCCGCACCATGTCCAGGGGGTAGGTGAGCATGGCAGCTGTGGTGCCAGCCAACGACCCTGCCAGGAAACGTGGAAAAGGAGTAAGGGCTCTGAAACAGACAGATCAAATTACATTAGAGTGCAGCTATGGTTTCGACAATGGATATCATTGTATTATTATTACTTTTTTTCACACTAGAGAAAATGGTTTGTTCTGTTCAAGAAAGATCACTGAAGGGTTGCCTTGGAGGCTGATGATGACCACCAGAGTTCAGAATGGTGCTACGTTAACAAATCAAATTGTATTAGTCACATGCGCCGAATACAAGAGGTGTAGGCCTTACAGTGAAATGCTTACTTACAAGCCCCTAACCAACAATGTAGTTTAAAAATTAAGAAATAAAAGGAACAAGTAATTAAAGAGCAGCAGTAAAATAATAGCGAGACTATATACAGGGGGTACCGGTACAGAGTCAATGTGCGGGGGCAAAGGTTAGTCGAGGTAATTGAGGTAATATGAACATGTAGGAAGAGGTAAAGTGACTATGCATAGACAATAACAGAGTTGCAGCGGCTTAAAGAGGGGTTGGGGGGGCAATACAAATAGTCTGGGTAGCCATTTTGATTAGATGTTCAAGAGTCTTATGGCTTGGGGGTAGAGGCTGTTTAGAAGCCTCTTGGACCTAGACTTGGTGCTCCAGTACTGCTTCAAATCAAATCAAATTTTATTTGTCACATACACATGGTTAGCAGATGTTAATGCGAGTGTAGCGAAATGCTTGTGCTTCTAGTTCCGACAATGCAGTAATAACCAACAAGTAATCTAGCTAACAATTCCAAAACTACTACCTTATAGACACAAGTGTAAGGGGATAAAGAATATGTACATAAAGATATATGAATGAGTGATGGTACAGAGCAGCATAGGCAAGATACAGTAGATGGTATTGAGTACAGTATATACACATATGAGATGAGTATGTAAACAAAGTGGCATAGTTAGTGGCTAGTGATATATGTATTACATAAAGATGCAGTAGATGATATAGAGTACAGTATATACGTATACATATGAGATGAATAATGTAGGGTATGTAAACATTATATTAGGTAGCATTGTTTAAAGTGGCTAGTGATATATTTTACATCATTTCCCATCAATTCCCATTATTAAAGTGGCTGGAGTTGAGTCAGTGTGTTGGCAGCAGCCACTCAATGTTAGTGGTGGCTGTTTATTTATTTTTATTTAACTAGGCAAGTCAGTTAAGAACAAATTCTTATTTTCAATGACGGCCTAGGAACAGTGGGTTAACTGCCTTTAACAGTCTGATGGCCTTGAGATAGAAGCTGTTTTTCAGTCTCTCGGTCCCAGCTTTGATGCACCTGTACTGACTTCGCCTTCTGGATGATAGCGGGGTGAACAGGCAGTCGCTCGGGTGGTTGTTGTCCTTGATGATCTTTATGGCCTTCCTGTGACATCGGGTGGTGTAGGTGTCCTGGAGGGCAGGTAGTTTGCCCCCGGTGATGCGTTGTGCAGACCTCACTACCCTCTGGAGAGCCTTACGGTTGTGGGCGGAGCAGTTGCCGTACCAGGCGGTGATACAGCCCGACAGGATGCTCTTGATTGTGCATCTGTAGAAGTTTGTGAGTGCTTTTGGTGACAAGCCGAATTTCTTCAGCCTCCGGAGGTTGAAGAGGCGCTGCTGCGCCTTCTTCACGATGCTGTCTGTGTGGGTGGACCAATTCAGTTTTGTCTGTGATGTGTACGCCGAGGAACTTAAAACGTACTACCCTCTCTACTACCCTCTTGCCGTGCGGTAGCAGAAAGAACAGTCTATGACTAGGGTAGCTGGAGTCGCTGGCGTTCCTCTGAAACCGCCTGGTATAGAGATCCTGGATGGCAGGAAGGTTGGTCCCAGTGATGTACTGGGCCGTTCGCACTACCCTCTGTGGTGCTTTGCGGTCTGAGGCTGAGCAGTTGCCATACCAGGCAGTGATGCAACCAGTCAGGATGCTCTCGATGGTGCAGCTGTAGAACCTTTTGAGGATCTGAGGACCCATGCCAAATCTTTTAGTCTCCTAAGGGGGAATAGGTTTTGTTGTGCCTTCTTCACAACTGTCTTGGTGTGCTTGGACCATGTTAGTTTCTTGGTGATCTAGACACCAAGGAACTTGAAGCTCTCAACCTGCTCCATTAAAGCAGAGAATGGGTGCGTGCTCGGTCCTCCTTTTCCTGTAGTCTACAATAATCTCTTTTGTCTTGATCACGTTGAGGGAGATGTTGTTGTTGTCCTGGCACCACACGACCAGGTCTCTGACCTCCTCCCTATAGGCTGTCTCGTTGTTGTCGGTGAACAGGCCTACCACACTGTTGTGACATCGGCAAACTTAATGATGGTGTTGGAATCGTGCCTGGCAGTGCAGTCATGAGTGAACAGGGAGTACAGGATGGGACTGAGCACGCACCCCCAAGGGGTCCTTTGTTGAGGATAAGCGTGGCGGATGTGTTGTTACCTTTCCTTACCACCTGGGGGCGGCCCATCAGGAAGTCCAGGATCCAGTTGCAGAGGGAGATGTTTAGTCTCAGGGTCCTTAGCATATTGATGAGCTTTGAGGGCACTATGGTGTTGAACGATGAGCTGTAGTCAATGAATAGCATTCTCACATAGGTGTTCCTTTTGTCCTGGTGGGAAAAGGCAGTGTGGAGTGCAATAGAGATTGCATCATCTCATCTGTGGATCTGTTACGGCGGTGTGCAAATTGGAGTGGGTCTAGGGTTTCTGGGACAATGGTGTTAATGTGAGCCATGACCAGCCTTTCAAAGAACTTCATGTTTACAGACGTGAGTGCTTCGGGTTGGTAGTGATTTAGGCAGGTTACCTTAGTGTTCATGGGCACAGGGACCATGGTGGTCTGCTTGAAACATGTTGGTATTACAGACTCAGACAGGGAGAGGTTGAAAATGTCAGTGAAGACACTTGCCAGTTGGTCAGCACATGCCCGCAGTACACGTCCTGGTAATTAATCTGGCCCTGTGGCCTTGTAAATGTTGACCTGTTTAAAGGTCTTACTCACATCGGCTGCGGAGAGTGTTATCCCAGTCGTCCAGAACAGCTGGTGCTCTCATGCATGTTTTAGTGTTATTTGCCTCGAAGCAAGCATAGAAGTAGTTTAGCTCGTCTGGTAGGCTCATGTCACTGGGCAGCTCTCGGCTGTGCTTCCCTTTGTAGTCTGTAATGGTTTGCAAGCCCTGCCACATCCAAGGACCGCCAGAGCCGATGTAATACAATTCAATCTGTCATGTATTGACGCTTGATGGTTCGTCAGAGGGCATAGCAGGATTTCTTATAAGTTTCCGGGTTAGAGTCCCAGCTCTAGCCTTTAGCTCAGTGCGGATGTTGCCTACAATCCATGGCTTCTGGTTGGGGTATATACCTACAGTCACTGTGGGGGCGACGTCATCGATGCACTTATTGATGAAGCCAGTGACTGATGTGGTGTACTCCTCAATGCCATCGGAAGAATCCCAGAACATATTCCAGTCTGTGCTAGCAAAACAGTCCTGTAGTTTTGCATCGGCTTCATCTGACCACTTTTTTTTTGACCGAGTCACTGGTGCTTCCTGGTTTAATTTTTGCTTGTAAGCAGGAATCAGGAGGACAGAATTATGGTCAGATTTGCCAAATGGTGTGTGAGGGAGAGCTTTGTACACATCTCTGTGTGTGGAGTAAAGGTGGTCTAGAGTTTTTTTCCCTGCACATTTAACATCCTGATAGAAATTTGATAAGACGGATTTCAAATTCCCTGCATTTAAGTCCCCGACCAATAGCAGCGCCGCTTCTGGATGAGCATTTTCCTGTTTACTTATGGCGGAATAGAGCTCATTGAGTGTGGTCTTAGTGCCAGCATCAGTCTGTGGTGGTATGTAAACAGCTACAAAAAATACAGATAAACTCTAGGTAGATAGTGTGGTCTACAGCTTATCATGAGATACTCTACCTCAGGTGAGCAAAACCTCAAGACCTCCTTAGATATCATGCACCAGCTGTTGTTTACAAATACACATAGTTCGCCCCCCTTGTACCAGACGCCGCTGTTCTATCCTGCCGTACAGTGTATAACCAGACAGCTGTATGTTGATAATGTTGTCGTTCAGCCACGACTCCGTGAAGCATAAGATATTAAAGTTTAATGTCCCGTTGGTAGTTTAATCTTCCTCCTAGGTCATCGATTTATTTTTCAATGATTGCATGTTAGCTAGAAGAATGGAAGGCAGTGGGGGTTTATTCGATTGCCTACGAATTCTCAGAAGGCAGCCTGACCTCCGTCCTCTTTTTCTCTGACTTCTCGCAAATAACGGGGATTTGGGCCTGTTCCCGGGAAAGCAGCATGTCCTTCACGTCGGGCTCGTTAAAGGAAAAAAAAGCTTCTGCCAGTTCGTGGTGAGTAATCGCTATTCTGATGTCCAGAAGTTATTTGCAGTCATTAGAGATGGTAGCAGCAACATTATGTACAGAATAAGTTCAAAAATACGTTACAAACAACTAAAAAAAATGAATAAAAAAACACATTTGGTTAGAGGCACGTAAAATGTGAGCAATCTTCTCCGGCGCCATGATACATATGTGTATTCTCAATTATTTTTACTGAGTGGTACTTTACTCACTTTCCCTGGAAGCCATAGTATCCCCCCAGGATTCTCTTGTACTGGTCGTGGGAGCAGAACTGGATGGCAGCATAGGGGATGACCCGCACCATGGTGGCAGAGTTGCCCCTCCACAGACTGAGGAAGCCATCTTTCATGTATGTACAGTAGAGGAGTCTGAAGGCTTCCTGAAGGGGGGGGGCACACAGTAACACAACACCCTAAACACTAACTCAACAAGACATTTGTGGTCCTGAACTAGAGGTCGACAGATTAATCGGAATGGCCGATTAATTAGGGCCGATTTCAAGTTTTCATAACAATCGGAAATCTGTATTTTTGGACACAGATTTGGCCGATTAAAAAAATAAAAATAAAATACACCTTTATTTAACTAGGCAAGTCAGTTAAGAACACATTCTTATTTTCAATGACGGCCTAGTAACAGTGGGTTAACTGCCTCGTTCAGGGGCAGAACGACAGACTTTCACTTTCTTAGCTCGGGGAACCAATCTTGCAAACTTACAGTTAACTAGTCCAACGCTATAACCACCTGCCTCTCGTTGCACTCCACGAGGAGACCGACTGCCTGTTACGCGAGTGCAGTAAGCCAAGTTAAGTTGCTAGCTAGTATTAAACTTATCTTATAAAAAACAATCAATCAATCATAATCACTAGTTAACTTCACATGGTTGATGATATTACTAGTTTATCTAGCATGTCCTGCGTTGCATATAATCTGACTGAGCATACAAGCATACAAGTATCTGACTGAGCGGTGGTAGGCAGCAGCAGGCTCGTAAGCATTCATTCAAACAGCACTTTCGTGCGTTTTGCCAGCAGCTCTTCGTTGTGCGTCAAGCATTGCGCTGTTTATGACTTCAAGCCTATCAACTCCCGAGATTAGGCTGGTGTAACCGATGTGAAATGGCTAGCTAGTTAGCGGGGTGCCGCTAATAGCGTTTCAAACATCACTCGCTATGAGACTTGGAGTGGTTGTTCCCCTTGCTCTGCATGGGTAACGCTGCTTCGAGGGTGGCTGTTATCGTTGTGTTCCTGGTTCGAGCCCATATTTATTATTTATTTATTTGAGGCTAAATTAATTTTATTGATGTATTATATTAAGTTAAAATAAGTGTTCATTCAGTATTGTTGTAATTGTCATTATTACAAATAAAAAATATAAAACATGTATTAAATCGGTATCTGCTTTTTTTGGTCCTCCAAATAATCGGTGAAAAATCATAATCGGTCGACCTCTATCCTGAACCCACTCTCCGAGGGTGTCTCATTGAGTGTGGAATATGATTAAAAAAACAAATTTCCAAATCACACATGTACGTGTGTGAAATGGGAGAAATATAAGCACCTACCAAATGATTTTTACTATTATTAGTGGTCCAAGCCCTGAAAGGGATGGAACCCTATTATAATTGCTCGGATTAATATTACATTTATACATTTTTTTCCTATTTTTGGAGAGCTATAGCTCTTAAATGGTAAGACCTACAAACTTGGTGGGAGCTGTAAATTGGTGGCCGAATACATCTGGCCAAATGGTGGCGCTACAAACAACATTTGACTTCAAAAGGTTTTACATTTTTAACAGCATCTCCTCAGAGACCACTAAACCGATTTCTCCAAAACTTGGTGTAAAACATCTATAGACCAAGATTTGTAAATGTATTATAAATTAAGTTGATATCTTAAACGTCATGGCCGCTGTGAGCCAATGAAGTTGAGTGAGGTTGGGCCTGACAATTTAAGTCGCTCTTGGAGGGAATGGACTAAGGATGTTAACGGTTAACCATTAAATTCGTTAGCCGCCGAAAAAAATATATTTGACCATGCTTATCGGTCTATAGGTTCATTTGCATAATTGTGTGGAATTAAATTGGCGACTTTGTATTTTCGTTAGTCGTCATGCGTCTTATCACAGCATACACAGCCTAGTTTGAGGAGCGGAATGGCCTATCACCTGTAAAGAGCAGCTCCTCAAAAAGCTGGTACTGGAGTGAAACATGCTTTTTATAACCCAGTCATTGCGCAAAATTATATAATTCTAAATGCAATTGCGTGTTAAAAACTTTTTTTGATGGCCACGATTAAAAAAGCTACTATTTTTATTTCTCAATCTCAACTTGGAATTAAAGCGCAACTCCCATTCGCCATTCGAGTGCGTAAGCTATAGTCAATGGTAAGCAGAGTCACCCACCACTTTACCATGTGATCTTGAGGCAGTATAATTGTTTGAAACCTGGACGTTTTACTTTACCTCAAATAATGAGGAATGTTTTACCTTGCTTCAAAGTAGCCTTGCCAAAATTCAACCATAGAAATGTGAAGGCAATTATTTTATAAAAGACTTCCTCATGCCATTAACCAGAATTTCTCTCCTGTCCTATTGATTTTCATATCAACTTTATTTCATTGTCCAGATGCCAGTGGCACAATCCTAGTCATATTAGCAACCCATCCTAGTTGCGGCTATCAGATTCACCCTCTTTCTACTGCTAACTGAGATTTTACCTCTGTCACATGGAACCACTGGCATTAGGTGAGCTGTTTAGAACAGTGTTTTCAGCTCCGCAGGCATTAGGTTTAAAACTGTTTTAGCAAATTATGTTTTATTAGCTGCTTCATTACAGCAGCTGCATGTTCCATAATAGGCTATAGCCTTTTGACTAAGACAATAGGCTTATTGTTGCATGTTTTCATTAATGAAAAATGTCTGTTCCTTGTATCCATGCATAGTATTTTTTGTTGGTCACACAATTTTACTATTTGGAATTGTTTTTACCGTTTGTTGACTGATTAATGAGGGTCGGTTAGTCAGCCGGAAAATTTACAGAAATGTACATCCCTAATCACGACGCAGAACAAGACTAGACTTTCTGAGACACAGACCAAGGACCAGTGTATCGAGACCATGACCAGACCAGTTTAAATGGGGAAAAACAAGATCAGTAGAGTAAACTTGAGTACAGTACAGTACAATACATTATACTGGTAATGTTTGGGCCAATGATGCGTCTATGTTTGGGCTCTTGGAGGGTTGGACCTCCCTGTTGGCTAAGCATCTCAATAATCTATACTATTTCCTGAAGCGTGCACTGGTCCACTATTCACATGTTGGTCCTCTGTAGCTGAGTTGGTCGAGCATGGCTCTTGCAACGGCAGGTTAGTGGGTTCAATTCTTGCGACCACCCAAATGTAAAGAAAGTATACACGCATGACTAAGTTGCTTTGGATAAAAGCAACCTGCTAAATGGCATATATTACATGTTATAAGATTTGTGTAAGTGCAAGAAATGGAGTCAGGACTGGAACCTACAACAAATGCACGCTCTTCCATAGTGTTCAACCCTGACTTTTGCCATGAGGTGAGCATGGCTCAGAGGGTTGTAATACATGCCATCCCATGGCGGGCCGGGTTCAAATCTCACCAATGCAGCTTTCAGATAGACATCCCTAAACAGTGAGGAATTGTTGGTGTTGTGCCTGAACCGAATTTGATTATGTAAAATAAGGCCGTAATATTTCAGAAAGAGAAGAGGGCTAAATGGGAAAAAAGGCTTGGACCCCAGGTAATTGCTGCTTGCAGCTATATTTATTATTATTTACTAAACAAGACAGTCTACACCTTGGGGAGAATCCTAACTTCAAATTGTCACTTAGTCATGCATTGACGTCAATGGGAGACAATGTGAAAATGTGATTTAAGTGGAAGTTAGGATTCACCCTTATGGCAGCATGGAGAGAATTTGTGACTGTTGAGCGTTCTAATATTTAATATACAGGACATTACCTTTGAAATAGCAATGTTTTGAGTCCTCCAGCTTCAGACAGACAGATTAAAAAGTAACACACACCCAAGTGACCAAATAACATTCCCATCTAAGAGATAACACCATTAAATCCTGCTCTGCCAGCCTCTGCCAATTGGGAAGACATACAGTACATCAAGTACATCTTTATTATTTCAATGTGAGTTATATAATAAACTCACCTTAGCAGAGAATCTTTGTGAAGACACTAAAGTAGGAGAAGGAGGAAAATAAGTATTAAGGCAAAGATACTAACAATTAAATTAGTATATATTTACAAAAGGAACCACTACTTTATATTCTGAGTGCATGGTCTTCCAGGGAAATGGCCTTACCTTGGAAGATGATCTTGGTTCTGTCCAGAGGAGCTATGACTGTTTTGGCCACAGCTCCTGCCAATGCTCCACATAGCAGGGAGTCCAACACTGTCCATCTCTGCACACAGAAAGAAACACTCAGTGTTCCACTTCACACAGGACACAAAAGACAAACTCACTTTGAAATTATCTCAGTCATAAACATACTCCATAACTCACGACTAGCATCACTACTCTGGACGGTTCTGACTTATGTGGACACCTACAAATACCTAGGTGTCTGGCCAGAATGTAAACTCTCCTTCCAGACTCGCATTAAGCATCTCCAATCCATAGTTAAATCTAGAATCGGCTTCCTATTTCGCAACAAAGCATCCTTCACTCATGCTGCCAAACATACCCACGTAAAACGGATTATCCTACCGATCCTTGACTTCAGTGATGTCATTTACAAAATAGCCTCCAACACTCTACTCAGCAAACTATCACAGTTTTTCACCGTTCCATCCGTTTTTCACCAAAGCCCCATATACTACCCACCACTGCGACCTGTATGCTCTTGTTGACTGGCCCTCGCTTCATATTTGTCGCTAAACCCACTGGCTCCAGGTAATCTATAATTTGTGCTAGGTAAAGCCCCGCCTTATCTCAGCTCACTGGTCACCACCCGTATCACACACTCCAGCAGGTATATTTCGCTGGTCATCCCCAAAGCAAACACTTCCTTTGGCTGCCTTTCCTTCCAGTTCTCTGCTGCCAATGACTGGAATGAATTGCAAAAATCACTGAAGCTGGAGACTTATATCTCCCTCTCTAACTTTAAGCATCAGCTGTCAGAACAGCTTACCGATCACTGTACCTGTACACACCCAACTACCTCATCCCCATATTGTTATTTATCTTCTTGCTCTTTTGCACCCCAGTATCTCTACTTGCACATCATCATCTGCACATCTATCATTCCAGTGTTAATTGCTAAATTGTAATTATTTCACCTCTATGGCCTATTTATTGCCTTACCTCACTACTCTTCTACATTTGCACACACTGTACATAGAATTTTTTGACTGTGTTATTGACTGTACATTTGTTTATGTTGTTGTTTTTGTCACAGGTCGCAGTTGTAAATGATAACTTGTTCTCAACTGGCCTACCTGGTTAAATAAAGGTGAAATAAAATAAATAAACACTACAGCAGTAATGGGGACTATAATATGTCATGATCACTGGCTGCAGATACAGGCTAAAGCAGGGCTCTTCAACCGTGTTCCTGGAGAGCTACCATCCTGTAACCCTAATCTAGCACACCTGGTTCTACTAATTAGAATAGGTTGATAAACCAACCAAGTTAGTTACAACTGGGGTTGGAGTGAAAACCTATAGGAGGGTAGCTCTCCAGGAACAGGGTTGGAGACCCCTGGGCTAAAGGTATCACATATAGGTTTCTCATGCTCTTGGAGTACTGCCAGGGTGTAATTTGAACGATCTTTCAACAGATTCCTAACCCATTTTACAGTAGACTGTAGTAAACCTCTCCTCCATGAGTATACACTTCATATGATCTGCAGAGCAGTAATGCGCCATTACATCATGTAGGCTACTTAAGTATACAGCACTCCAGACATAAACAGCTTTACTTGCCTCTAACTGGAGGTGGAGATAATCTCTTAGCTGGTTCAGAATGTGTTTGTGTGTGGGTTGTAAAAGTTAATTGGACGGTGGACCCAGTAAAATCCCTGATAAGGTATGTTTAGGATGCAGAGGGAGATAAGACTTTTGAGGCCACACTGGGAATCTCCAAGCAGTCTGCAGCAATGCGTAGGTTGGAATGTTTTGACTTGAGCAGCCATAGAGGTAGGCAGATCGAGAGAGAGAGAGAGAGATACTGCTTTTTATGGTGACCGACTTCTGTACTGCTCTTTGTTGTGCTCTTGGCCACCCAAAGAATTTGCATTACAGCAACTTTTTTTACAGAGTTAAGAACAAATTCTTATTTACAATGACGGTCTACCCTAACCCGGACGACGCTGGGCCAATTATGCACCGCTCTACGGGACTCCCAATCACAGCTGGTTGTGATACAGCCTGGAATCGAACAAGGGTCTGTAGTGAAGCCTCTAGCACTGATATGCAGTGCCTTAGACCGCTGCGCCACTCAGGAGCCCCAAATTAGTGATGACTAATGTTGCCAGTGTCATTTGGTACTACTTAACAATAAATAAAGATAAAAGATGCAATCTAGTCTAGTCCACTCTAACCCCATACCCATGTCCCAGGGTCTCCCATACTAGCCAAAGGTTACTTGCTGTTCTGGTAAACATGTTTGGCAGCCTTCAGCTGGTTGGTCTTGGCCTGCATGTTCCTGCTATAAACAGCTCTGTGGTATGTAAGCCTGCCTGCTGTTAGGCTACTGCATCAGGGAAAACCCATGATGTAGGGGCTGAGGGGGGGCTCACTTTAGCCTGGCCAGAGGGAGGGAGAGACAACACTGCTGCCTGGGGCTGTGCCATCTGGTGGTCCTGCACTGTATGGGCCATGTGTGCCCTTGATGACGCCCAGTATCTGACAGTCAGTCAACACCCAACAATCCACTGCAGGAGATAGAAACATGATGATAAACAACATATCCTGCCACTGCATGCATAGATGAGCTCTGTGTCACCTTCAATAAATATACTGTTAAATGTATCAACTTCCCTATTTGCAAAGTAACAGAAAATAATTACCACGTAGCTACACACGGTTTAATTTCCTCTGTAATAAAACAGTATATCACAATTGGCTATCCAATTCATTCTAGAATATTCCCAACTAAATGTAACATGTTTACTTATTATGAACACAATATATGATCTACTATTATTATGAGACATTCACCAATCCCTGCAAAATAATCCAAATAAATAATGAAACGTTAAGTGTGAAAAAGTAAGCATTGCCGCACACCACTTGGGCTAAAAATAAAGAAGTGCAAATGAATGCGCATACGAATTCCTCGCCTTTAATCTTGATTACTGTGCCTGTGTTTGTTGCAAATCCGGCCAATCTTGAACAATCTTCAGCAATGTTTCACATTCAGTGTTCAACTCCTCTGTCGTCTTCCCGGGATCCGTCGCCACATTTCTCTCTCTGTTCGGTGTCGTTGGGTCAATATCTGTGGTCAACACATCAGTCAACTTGTCCGTCTATCTCAGCGTTTACGATTTATTCCAAGGTGATTGAAAACGACAGCTGCCAAACTGCGACAAGGAAGGTGATGGCCTATTTTTATCCAAAAATTATTGGAGTTTGCTCGCGCACGAGATTATTGTCTTTCAAGGGTTTATCAGTTTGAGGGCACGTACAATTGTTTTGGACTACAAGTCCCATATATATTTTCAAACCGAACATTGGACTCCACGCGAAATCACGCGAGGGAGACACAGCACTCAGTTTTTTTTGACACAGCGATCAGTACTTGTTGTTGTTGTTGTTTTCGGGAAAATGGCGTCCAACGTAGAGGCCCCGGAGTCGTGGTACCTCGCCCTCCTTGGCTTTGCAGAACATTTCCGCACCTCAAGTCCACCCAAAATTCGTCTGTGTGTGCATTGTCTTCAAGCGGTTTTTCAGTTTAAACCCCCGCAAAGGGTGGAGGCCAGAACTCACCTTCAACTCGGCTCGGTGCTCTATCATCATACGAAGAACAGCGAGCTGGCGCGGAGCCACTTGGAGAAAGCGGTGAGGGAGAGTTTAGGAAAGCTCGATGATGGAACCAGAGATGCGTTAGTCGAGGCCTTGAATAGTGAAATGGGAACAATAATAAGTTCGATAACTAGCGTTAGAGCCTGGCTTTCTGGTATCAGTCATAAGTCATTTGGACTCAGAAGATAATTTGCTAGCATGATAGCCTAGCCGGTAGGCCTGCGCATCTTTCACACGTTCAATGTGTTAGAAGTTGCTACTACTGTTGCTTGCTTTGACTGCATGCAACATTGTACTGTATTTTGTCTCTAACATCTCCTATTTTCTATTTTTTCAGTGGTTAATATCACAACAAGTATCCTTTTCAATGCTATGGTTTCAACGCCAACACTACAGTAACTAGCATTACAATGTCGTGCAATTCTGCAGAACATTTCTCAGTTCTGTGTTTGCTGTTCCATCTGGTACATTATTTCTCGATAGTAAAATTCTGTATTAAATGTCAATTAAGGGGTTTCCTTAACAGAATATCTCAGATCCCACAATTTGAAGATGTTAAATTTGAAGCAGCAAGTCTTTTGTCCGAACTCTATTGTCAGCAGGTACCGGTAAATAAAGCTAAAATACATTTCCTGCTTTTGCAATGTCTGGAGACCCATTTTGACAAACATGTTTTCATTCAAGTGTAAGGTCGAGTAGTTTTGATTCTGTATTTGTTGTTTTCAGAATCTGGTGGATTCTGCAAAGCCTTTACTGCGAAAGGCAATCCAGATCTCACAGCAAACTCCCTATTGGCACTGTCGCCTGCTGTTTCAACTAGCGGTATGTTGTACTGTCAGATGTACTGTAAATACTGACTGAATTGACTTGTCTCTTTTGGATGTTTGATTGTAAGCCTTTACATTGCAGTGCATTGAATGTGTCTTATTTTTTTCTTTTATCAGCAACTACACACTCTGGAGAAAGACCTTGTGTCTGCCTGTGACCTCCTAGGGGTCGGTGCTGAGTATGCCAGAGTGGTGGGCTCGGAATACACCAGGTACTGTAACCTTGCTGTGCTGAACTATTTACTTTTTCTGTCGACATTTAATCATCCATAAAACAAGATACAGTAGATGTTATGTTAAACATGCCCTCCAGTGAACTTAATGAAAACATTTTTATAACGGTCGGCTGAGTATGCAATGTGTGTTTCTTAGGGCGCTGTTCCTCTTGAGTAAAGGAATGGTAAGTCTCAAATTCTTTTATGAAAATGCAGAATTTTGTATCTGTCATTTGTGTTTTAGTAAGTATTAACAGATATCTTACGTATGCAATGCACTTATAGCATGGGTATAAACTAATATTTTGCACTAGAGAATCCATACCATAATGTTCTGTTTATCCTTTGTATCAGCTCCTACTGATGGAGAGGAAGCTGGGGGAGGTGCACCCTCTGCTCACGCTGTGCGGGACGATCGTGGAGAACTGGCAGGGAAACCCCATCCAGAAAGAGTCTCTCAGGGTATTTTTCCTGGTGCTGCAGGTCACACACTACCTGGATGCCGGACAGGTAAAGACGCCTGTCAGGCTGGATCAAAACCACCGATGCACTAACTGTGGTCCACATGGGCAATAACACCCAACATTGTAGTCATGCACCCCTGGACAAGATGGCCTATATGCTTTCCCACTCATTTGTAGTGTAGTTGAAACAGCTTCACTGGTATTGACCACCTCCATGTTATGTTGCAGGTGAAGAGTGTGAAGCCCTGTCTTAAGCAACTGCAGCAGTGCATCCAGACCATCTCTACACTCCATGATGATGAGATCCTGCCCAGTAACCCTGCTGACCTCTTCCACTGGCTGCCCAAGGAACACATGTGTGTTCTTGTCTACCTGGTGAGCCCCATATTTTCCCTTCTCATCTGATACCTGAGAACTGATCCCCCACAGACACTGGTGCAGATCTGAAAGGATTGGATAGGTAAAAGCAACATGTTACATGGTAATAACCTTGTTCTCTATATGTTCCAGGTGACTGTCATGCACTCCATGCAAGCAGGGTATTTGGAGAAGGCACAGAAATACACAGACAAAGCACTCATGCAGCTTGAGAAACTAAAAAGTATGTGATTTGAAGCCCACATGCGTCGCCTCTTTTCTGTACCACTATCAAAATCATCTGTTTAACACCCACTGTTGTCTAAAATGTCCCACCCCCCATATTTCAGTGCTGGACAGCAGTCCCATCCTTTCAACGTTCCAGGTCATTCTGCTGGAGCACATCATCATGTGTCGGCTAGTCACTGGTCACAAGGCTACTGCATTACAAGAGGTAATGTAGAAGCATCCATGGACCAATCTTATTTCTGTTTTACTCATTCACTCTGAACATAAACACTGTGCGAAGTTACAGTGGAATGTTTAAAAGTTCAGTCAAAGTAGCTACTGGAATATATGATGGGCAATTTCATGCCCATTGACAGTTGAGATGATGACTTTCTCTCTCCATATCCCAGATCTCCCAGGTCTGCCAACTGTGCCAACAGTCCCCCAGGTTATTCACCAATCACGCTGCCCAACTCCACACTCTACTAGTAAGTATTTGAAACCTTCACCCAGAATACATACCCTCAATTCACTATCTTGAATAACAGTTTACCACCCACTTCTCTAACTGGAACTCTAAAACTCCCTTCTTTTATGTGCTGTTCCATTTTTCAGGGCCTGTATTGCATATCTGTCAACTGTATGGACAACGCAGAGGCACAGTTCACCGCCGCTTTGCGGGTAAGTGACGTAAGTCGTAACGCTAAGCTTATTATACGGGTTCTCTCTGCATGCGTTCAATATGTATTACATTGTCACGTTTTGGATAGTAAGTTCATCTGTAGGTGTTTCCTTTCCAGCTAACCACACACCAGGAACTGTGGGCGTTCATTGTGACAAACCTGGCCAGCGTCTATATCAGGGAAGGAAACAGACACCAGGAGGTTAGTAGACACACACACACACTATTCATTTTTACTCAAAATAAAGTATTGTTAACTGTATTAACCTTGTTTTCTTTTAAAGCTCTACAGTCTCCTTGAGAGGATAAACCCTGATCACAACTTTCCTGTGAGGTGTGTTAATACGTATTGCATAACACAGAGATTTTAATGGTTGCTCAATTTTGCTTTGTAATCCAAACACATTCTCAGAGCCAAATACCTTCTTTTTTTTTAAGGCTAAGAATGCAGCCCGTTGCTGAGCTGGTGTATTTGACTACAAGCTGACGGGCTTGTTTGTTTGGTTGTGTTGCAGCTCTCACTGTCTCCGCGCTGCAGCTTTCTACATCCGAGGACTCCTGTCCTTCTTCCAAGGACGCTACAACGAGGCCAAGTGAGTCTCCCCCACCTCCTCTTTTACGGAGTTGCTGAGAAGTGTCCCATAAGTCCTCAAATTTTCAGTGGGAATTGGAAAATACATAATTTCATAATGATACTCTTATTACAGGCGGTTCCTTAGAGAAACTCTGAAGATGTCCAATGCGGAGGACCTGAATAGACTGACAGCCTGCTCACTGGTTCTGCTAGGCCATATATTCTATGTACTGGGAAACCACAGGGTAAGATCACTCCACAATGGTCACAAATTGATATTTTTCAAGGAACATCTACCCTGCCCTTTACAAAAATGATGTATGGGTCCATAGCTTACTGTATAGTATATATTTTATTCAACGTGTGCGGAAAAAAGTATGTGTTGAAGGCGGAAGTTTACATACACTTAGGTTGGAGTCATTAAAACTTGTTTTTCAACCACTCCACAAATGTCTTGTTAACAAACTATAGTTTTGGCAAGTCAGTTAGGACAGCTACTTTGTGCATGTAATTTTTCCAAAAATTGTTTACAGACAGATTATTTCACTTATAATTCACTGTATCACATTTCCAGTGGGTCAGAAGTTTACATACACTAAGTTGACTGCCTTTAAACAGCTTGGAAAAGTCCAGAAAATTATGTAATGTCTTTAGAAGCATCTGATAGGCTAATTGACATCATTTGAGTCAATTGGAGGTGTATCTCTGGATGTATTTCAAGGTCTCCCTTCAAACGCAGTGCCTCTTTGCTTGACATCATGGGAAAATCAAAAGAAATCAGCCAAGACCTCAGAAAACAAATTGTAGACCTGCACAAGTCTGGTTCAGTCTTGGGAGCTATTTCTAAACGCCTGAAGGTACCACGTTCATCTCTACAAACAATAGTACGCAAGTATAAACACCATGGGACCACGCAGCCGTCATGCCGCTCAGGAAGGAGACGTGTTCTGTCTCCTAGAGATGAACGTACTTTGGTGCGAAAAGTGCAAATCAATCCCAGAACAACAGCAAAGGACCTTGTGAAGATGCTGGAGGAAACAGGTACAAAAGTATCTACAGTCAAATGAGTCCTATATCGACATAACCTGAAGGCCGCTCAGCAAGGAAGAAGCCACTGCTCCAAAACTGCCATAAAACAGCCAGATTACGGTTTGCAACTGCACATTGGGACAAAGATCGTACTTTTTGGAGAAGTGTCCTCTGGTCTGATGAAACAAAAATAGAACTGTTTGGCCATAATGACCATCGTTATGTTTGGAGGAAAAAGGGGAGCCTTGTAAGCCGAAGAACACCATACCAACCGTGAAGCATGGGGGTGGCAGCATTATGTTGGTGGGGTGTTTTGCTGCAGGAGGGACTGGTGCACTTCACAAAATAATGGCATTGTGAGGAAGGAAAATGATGTGGATAT
Source organism: Oncorhynchus tshawytscha (assembly GCF_018296145.1). Taxonomy (NCBI): domain Eukaryota; kingdom Metazoa; phylum Chordata; class Actinopteri; order Salmoniformes; family Salmonidae; genus Oncorhynchus; species Oncorhynchus tshawytscha. The sequence goes on from NC_056433.1 coordinate 52,734,289, forward strand.
ATTGAAGCAACATCTCAAGACATCAGCGAGGAAGTTAAAGCTTGGTCGCATGGGCAATGGACAATGACCTCAAGCATACTTCCAAAGTTGTGGCAAAATGGCTTATGGGCAACAAAGTCGAGGTAGTGGAGGGGCAATCACAAAGCCCTGACCTCAATCCTATAGAAAATTGTGGGCAGAACTGAAAAAGCATGTGCGATCAAGGAGGGCTACAACCCTGACTCCGTTACATCAGCTCTGTCAGGAGGAATGGGCCAAAAGTCACCCAACTTATTGTGGGAAGCTTGTGGAAGGCTACCTGAAACATTTGACCCAAGTTAAGCGATTTAAAGGCAATGCTACCAAATACTAATTGAGTGTATGTAAACTTCTGACCCACTGGGAATGTGATGAAAGAAATATAAAAGCTGAACTAAATCATTCTACTATTATTCTGACATTTCACATTCTGAAAATGAAGTGGTGATCCTAAAGACAGGGAATTTTTACACGGATTAAATGTCAGGAATTGTGAAAAACTGAGTTTAAATGTATTTGACTAAGGTGTAGGTAAGCTTCTGACTCAAACTGTAGGTTGTGTAACAATATGTTGTTGTTTTTTCTCTAGGAAAGCAACAACATGGTGGTTCCAGCGATGCAGCTGGCCAGCAAGATCCCTGACATGTCTGTCCAGCTGTGGTCCTCGGCCCTTTTAAAAGGTACGTCCGTACCTGTGCATTTCTTTTGTCTTTGGATTGAGCTTCAATGCTCCCTACTAAGCTTAAAGTATTTGATGTAGGTTTCCTTGACCACACTGTTTTTGTCTTGTCCCTGTAGATCTGAACAAGGCCCTGGGAAACACCATAGATGCCCATGAAGCTGCTCAGATGCACCAGAACTTCTCCCAGCAGCTTCTCCAGGACCACATCGCTGCCTGCAGCCTCCCCGAACACAACCTAATCAGCGTACATATCAATTTATCTTTAACTTTTTTTATCTTGAATTATTACTGCCGTAAAAGTTGTGTATTGTAAATAGATAATATAGGTTGTTTAGCTGTGTTTCTGTTGTCTGTCTGGCTCAGATGGGTAATTAACAATACTAATCTCCTCTGTGACAGTGGACGGACGGCCCACCACCTGGGCAGTTTCAAGCCCAGAACGGCCCGACAACCAGCCTGGCCAGCCTGCTATGAACACATGGCTCCGTCATACACATGCATACGAGAGAGCGAGAGCAAACTGACAACACACAAGGGCTACCATTCTTCTAGCCTCAAAGATGTCTATAATTCAACTATCGCTTCTTTACGTCTTTTGAAAATTAGAGGGGTACTGGGAAAACATAGTAGCAGTTATACAATTAATTTATTAATGTTGATATTTTTGTAACTTTAGCAAAATATTTGACCGCTTTTCTTTGTATGAATGCCATTTTTCCTATGCATGGAAGTTACTGATGTTGATTAACTCTTCAACTGTTGCTAATCATTTGCTGTGGATTTTCACAGCTAGTCATTGTTTTCTAGCACCACATCCACGTGAATTAGTGTAGGTACACTTGGCATTACTTCTCATGGATTGAACCAGCAACATGTTTTGTTTCATGTTAAGTTTGGACTTGAATGTTAAATTGGTAGTGTTGAGATAAAGTGTTTGAATATCTTCCTGAAAGAGTGCATGAGAGAATAGTAAAGGAGTTGGAATGTTCATTAGTGCAGTTACTTAATGGACCAGCAGGTGTCCCTTTTGAGCTGTGATTTGACAAACCTGCTTTGAGAGAGGAATATTTGTTGTAACATTTGACATGTCATAGATCACCGATTTGCCCATTTTAAAGATGCATCACAAACACAACTATTATTGGATATACATATAAATTCTAGTTCATTTATTGAGTTCCATAGATCATGAAGATGGACATTTTTTGAACATACAAGAAACTTTTTGGATAAAGAGAAATCAGTGTATTACTTTTTGTTATGCTATAATTTGTCTAGTTAAAGGTTTTCTTTACAATACATTGTATACATATGCCACATGGGAAACCTTTATTGTACAGTGACATTTTATAAAGTAAATGTAGTCAAGTGTGTAATGTATTTTAACTACCAGTATCACATGTAGAAATCCAACTCAATGCTTGCTATTTAAGTCAATCTATATGGACACGTCAGAAGCTTGAGTATTTGCCATATTCTATCCAATGCCTATGTTTTTATTGATTATATTGTTTTTCAATATTTTTGGGGACAAAGTCTGAATAAATGTGGTATTTGCAACCATTTTGTGTTGTTTCAAAAAATAAAAAAAAGTATGTGTCACATGCCGAATACAACCGGTGTAGTAGACCTTACAGTGAAATGCTTACTTACAAGCCCTTAACCAACAATGCAGTTTTAAGAAAAATACCCTAAAGAAAGAAAAGTTACAAATATTTAAAGAGGAGCAGTAAAATAACAATAGCGAAGCTATATACAGGATGTACCGGTACAGAGTCAATGTGCGGAGGCACCGGTTAGTTGAGGTAGTTGAGGTAATATGTACATGTAGGTAGAGTTATTAAAGTGGCTATGCATAGATAATAACAGAGTAGCAGCAGCATATGGGGGGGCAGTGCAAATAGTCTGGGTAGCCATTTGATTAGATGTCCAGGAGTCTTATGGCTTGGGGGTTAGATGCTGTTTAGAAGCCTCTTGGACCTAGACTTGGCGCTCCAGTACCGCTTGCCGTGTGGTAGCAATGGGAAAACAGTCTATGACTAGGGTAGCTGGAGTCTGACAATTTTTAGGGCCTTTCTCTGACACCGCCTGGTACAGAGGCTCTGGATGGGAGGAAGCTTGGCCCCAGTGATGTACTGGGCCGTATGCACTACCCTCTGTTCGTCCGTGGCAGATTTGATCATCTTCAATTTATCATGACTTTTCCCACGAACATGTAGTGAAATGCATGCATATGATTTCATACCATGATAACTATTTATGAAAGACATATCAACATGAGTCATAGGTGAGTGCAATTCACCCCCTGAATTAATTAATTGTAAATTATTGACCCCAATGCCCTGTAAAACAACACATTTCACTGCACCTACTGTATGCGACAATCTTTAATTTCATGTATAATGGTCAGTTGTTGCTGTGTGTGCAGTGCACCAAGACTAAAGTCAAATGGGAGCAATGAAATAGAATGATTAAATAGGCCTAAGAAATTTACAGAAAAACTGATGCTTCTTTTGCACCATTTGAAATTTGTGCCGTTTGTGGCCAAGACATTTCAAGTTTCAAGTCTCAAGTTTTAATGTCACATGCAAAAGTACAGTGAAATGCTTTTCTTCTTGCAAGCTCTAATCAATAACAATATAATACTAAAAATAACATAAGAGAAAACAAAAACACACAAGAAATAGACATAGAAATAATAAGAACAAAAGAAAGTAAGTAAGCTATATTCAGGGTCAGTCAGTTCCTTATTTACAATGTGCAGTCTACTGGAGTGCAGGCTACTGGAGTGCAGTCTACTGGAGTGCAGGCTACTGGAGTGCAGGCTACTGGAGTGTAGTCTACTGGAGTGCAGGCTACTGGAGTGCAGTCTACTGGACTGCAGTCTACTGGAGTGCAGGCTATTGGAGTGCAGGCTACTGGAGTGCAGGCTGTTGGAGTGCAGGCTACTGGAGTGCAGGCTACTGGAGTGCAGGCTATTGGAGTGCAGGCTACTGGAGTGCAGTCTACTGGAGTGCAGTCTACTGGAGTGCAGGCTATTGGAATGCAGTCTACTGGAGTGCAGGCTATTGGAGTGCAGGCTACTGGAGTGCAGGCTATTGGAGTGCAGGCTACTGGAGTGCAGGCTATTTGAGTGCAGGCTACTGGAGTGCAGGCTATTGGAGTGCAGGCTACTGGAGTGCAGTCTACTGGAGTGCAGGCTACTGGAGTGCAGGCTACTGGAGTGCAGGCTACTGGAGTGCAGGCTATTGGAGTGCAGGCTACTGGAGTGCAGGCTACTGGAGTGCAGGCTATTGGAGTGCAGGCTACTGGAGTGCAGTCTACTGGAGTGCAGGCTACTGGAGTGCAGGCTATTGGAGTGCAGGCTACTGGAGTGCAGTCTACTGGAGTGCAGGCTACTGGAGTGCAGTCTACTGGAGTGCAGGCTACTGGAGTGCAGGCTACTGGAGTGCAGTCTACTGGAGTGCAGGCTACTGGAGTGTAGTCTACTGGAGTGCAGGCTACTGGAGTGCAGTCTACTGGACTGCAGTCTACTGGAGTGCAGGCTATTGGAGTGCAGGCTACTGGAGTGCAGGCTATTGGAGTGCAGGCTACTGGAGTGCAGGCTACTGGAGTGCAGGCTATTAGAGTGCAGGCTACTGGAGTGCAGTCTACTGGAGTGCAGTCTACTGGAGTGCAGGCTATTGGAATGCAGTCTACTGGAGTGCAGGCTATTGGAGTGCAGGCTACTGGAGTGCAGGCTATTGGAGTGCAGGCTACTGGAGTGCAGGCTATTTGAGTGCAGGCTACTGGAGTGCAGGCTATTGGAGTGCAGGCTACTGGAGTGCAGTCTACTGGAGTGCAGTCTACTGGAGTGCAGGCTACTGGAGTGCAGGCTACTGGAGTGCAGGCTATTGGAGTGCAGGCTACTGGAGTGCAGGCTACTGGAGTGCAGGCTATTGGAGTGCAGGCTACTGGAGTGCAGTCTACTGGAGTGCAGTCTACTGGAGTGCAGTCTACTGGAGTGATACGTTTTTTACTGCCGTTTAATTTAGTAAATACTTTCTTAACACTTTTTTTCTAACATTGCATTTTTGGTTAAGAGCTTGTAAGTAAGCATTTCACTGTAAGGTGTCGTATTCGGCGCATGTGAAGAACGACATTTGATTTGATGTATATTGGTATGGACTAATTATCTGTACAACTAACAGTATTTATTAAAGTATGATATGAATTCAATGCACTTTAAAGCAGTCCAGTAACAGGTTTGCAATGTAGTAGGTGTTTAGTAGGACAGAGAAATATTGTTTCAGTGATACACCCATTCTGTATTATAACTTAGATTTATACTTTGATTCATCTCCAGATGTGCAACAGGACTTTAGCTCCAGTGATTAATTTTTTTAATGTACTGCTATTTCTGTTGGTATTTGTGTGTATCCTTCGAAAACAACACATGTATCTCCTTGTGCAATTGAAGCCATTTCAGAAGATGATATGTATGTTTTGGATGATTTGCCACCATTGCATGTAAAGTGTTCCTAAGATTTCAGAGTATTCAAATATGCAACTCTGAGCTGTTCTCGTCTATTGATGTTCTGTATTATGCCATGTTTGTGTTTTGTGTGGACCCCAGCAAGAGTAGCTGCTCCTTCAGCATCAGCTAATGGGGATCCTAATAAAATACTCAAATGCTAATACTATCATCTCACCAGTTATTTCCTACCATAAAAAAAGATGTACTGTGCCTGTACAAATAGGTCTATCTTGAAATCATTGCTCCTTCATTGCAGAGCCATGTCAGGCCAGAGAGTCAAAGGAGGTGGTGGCGGACCATCCTGCCTCTCAAATCAAATCACATTTTATTTGTCACATGCTTCCTAAACAACAGGTGTGGACCAACAGTGAAATGCTTACTCAGGGGCCCTTCCCAACAATACAGAGACAAAGAAAATAGAGAAATAACAGAAAAGTAAAGCACCTCATAATAAAAGTACTAATAAATACACAAGGAGTAATGATAACTTGGTTATATACAGGGGTACCATTACCGAGTTGATGTGCAGGGGTACAAGTTCATTGTTGTAGATATGTACAGTACATATAACTACGAATAATAATACATAGTTGCAGCCTATGTGACTTCAAAAAGGTTAGTGCAAAAAGGGTCTATACAGATAGTCTGGGTAGCTATTTGGTTAACTATTTAACTAACTATGTAGCAATCTTATGGCTTGGTGGTGGAAGCTCTTCGGGTTCCTGTTGGTTCCAGACTTGGTGCATCGATACCGTTTGCTGTGCGGTAGCAGAGAGAACAGTCTATGATTTGGATGGCTGGAGTAGGGCCTTCCTCTGACATCGCCTGTTATAGAGGTCCTGGATGGCTGGGAGCTTGACCCAAGCAATGTACTGGGCCGTATGCATTACCCTCTGTAGAGCCTTGCGGTCGGATGCAAAGCAGTTGCCATACCAAGCGGAGATGCTGCCAGTCAAGATGCTCTCAATGGTGCAGCTGTAGAACTTTCTAAGGGCCCATGCAAAATCTTTTCAACCTCTTGAGAGGGAAGAGGCATTGTCGGGCACTCTTCACGACTGTATTGGTATGTGTGTGGACGATGATAAATCCTTAGTGATGTGGACACTGAGGAGCTTGAAGCTCTCAACCCGCTCCACTACAGCCCCGTTGATGTGAATGGGGGCTTGTTCTGCCCTCCATTTCCTGTAGTCCACGATCAGCTCTTTTGTCTTGCTGACATTGAATGAGAGGTTGTTGTCCTGACAACACACTGCCAGGTCTCTGACCTGCTCCCTATAGGCTGTCTCATCGTCGTCAGTGATCAGGTCTACCACTGTTGTGTCATTGGCAAACTTAATGACAGTGTTGGAGTTGTGCATGGCCACACAGTCTTGGGTGAATAGGGAGTACAGGATGGGGGTGGCTCGTCAGGAAGTCAAGGATCCAGGTGCAGAGGGAGGTGTTCAGTCCCAGAGTCTTTAGCTTATTTAGGAGCTTGGAGGGCACTATCGTGTTGAACGCTGAGCTGTAGTCAATGTACACAATTTTCACATAAGTGTTCCTCTTGTCCACGTGGGAAAGGGCAATGTGGAGTGCAACAAATATTGCGTCATCTCTGGATCTGTTGGGGCAGGGTGTCTGGGATGATGGTGTTGATGTGAGCCATGACCAGCCTTTCAAAGCATTTCATGGCTACAGATGTGAGTGATACTAGGCGATAGTAATTTAGCGAGGTTACCTTGGCGTTCTTGGACACAGGAACTATGGTGGTCTGCTTGAAACTTAGGTATTACGGACTGTGTCAGGGAGAGGTTGAAAATGTCAGTGAAGACACTTGCCAGCTGGTCAGCGCATGCTCTGAGTACCCTTCCTGGTATTCCACCTTGCCCTGTGGCCTGGTGAATGTTGACCTGTTTAACGGTCTTACTCACATCGGCTAAGGACAGCATGATCACAAAGTCATCCGGAACAGCTGGTGCTCTCATGCATGGTTCAGTGTGGCTTGCCTCGAAGCGAGCATAGAAGACATTTAGCTTGTCTGGTAGGACTGGGTTTCCTTTTGTAATCCATGATAGTTTGCCAGCCCTGCCACATCCAATGAGCATCAGAGCCGGTGTAGTAGGATTCGATCTTAGTCCTGTATTGACACTTTGCCTGTTTGATGGTTCATTTGAGAGCGTAGCGAGATTTCTTATCAGTGTCTGGATTAGTGTCCCGCTCTTTGATAGCGGCAGCTCTAGCCTTTAGCTCAGCACGGATGTTGCCTGTAGTCCATGGCCTCTGGTTGGGATATATACATAAGGTCAATGTGGGGATAACGTCGTCGATGCATTTATTAAATGAAGCCGGTGACTGATGTGATAAACTCCTCAATAAATCCCTGAACAGTCCTGTAGCTTAGTATCCGCTTCATCGAACCACTTCCATATTGAGTGCATCACTGGTACTTCCAGATTGAGTTTTTACTTGTAAACAGGAAAAAGGAGGATAGAGTTATGGCCAGATTTGCCAAATGGAGGGTGACGGAAAGCTTTGTATGCGTTTCTGTGTGTGGAGTAAAGATGGTCTAGAGTTTCTTCGCCACAGGTGACATGCTGATAGAAATGAGGTAAAACAGTTTCACTGCATCAAAATCACTGGCCAGAGGCGGCGTTATCAGGAGGCAGCACGGCAGCGCGACTGGAAGCCCGAGAGGCAGCCCCAAACATTTATTGGGGGGGCACACGGGGAGTGTGGCTAAGGCAGGTAGGAGACCTGAGCCAACTCCCCGTGCTTACCGTGGAGAGAGGGGGACCGGGCAGGCACCGTGTTATGCCGTGAGGCGCACGGTGTCCCCGGTGCGCAGGCACAGCCGGGTGCGATACATAGCAGCGCCTCATATCGGCCGGGCTAGAGTGGGCATCGAGCCAGGTGCCATGAAGCCGGCTCAGCGCATCTGGTCTCCAGTGCGTCTCCTCGGGCCGGGGTTCATGGCACCAGCCTTACGCATGGTGTCCCCGGTTCGCCAGTACAGCCCAGTGCGGGCTATTCCACCTCGCCGCACTAGCCTGGCTACGGGGAGCATTCAACCAGGTAAGGTTGGGCAGGCTCGGTGCTCGAGAGCTCCAGTGCGCCTTCACGGTCCGGTCTATCCGGTTCCACCTCCACGCACCAGCCCTCCGGTGGCAGCCCCCCGCACCAGGCTGTCTCTCTGTCTCCTTCCTACAGGTGCTCCCGCCTGCTCAGCGCTGCCAGAGTCTTCCTCTTGCCCAGCGCTGCCAGAGTCTTCCTCCTGCCCAGCGCTGCCAGAGTCTTCCTCCTGCCCAGCGCTGCCAGAGTCTTCCTCCTGCCCAGCGCTGCCAGAGTCACCCGTCTGTCCTGAGCTGCCAGAGTCTCCCGTCTGTCCTGAGCTTCCAGAGTCTCCCATCTGTCCTGAGCTACCAGAGTCTCCCGTCTGTCCTGAGCTGCCAGAGTCGCCCGTCTGTCCTGAGCTGCCAGAGTCGCCCATCTCTCCTGAGCTGCCAGAGCCGTCAGTCATCGAGGAGCTGCCGGAGCTGTCAGTCAGCCTGGAGCTGCCGGAGCCATCAGTCAGCCAGGAGCTGTCGGAGCCGTCCGTCAGCCAGGAGCTGCCGGAGCCGTCCGTCAGCCAGGAACTGCCGGAATCGCCCTTCACACCGGAGCTGCTGGAGTCTCCCGCCTGTCCGGTGCTGCCGGAATCTCCCGTCCATTCAGGACCCGTGGCTTGGGTCCCCAGTCCGAGGTCGGCGGCGAGGTTCGCCGCGTTAAAGAGGCCACGGAGGCGGGTAAAGAGGCGGAGAAGGACTATGGTGGAGTGGGGTCCACGTCTTGCGCCAGAACCACCACTGCGGACAGACACCCACCCAGACCCTCCCGTATAGGTTTCGGTTTTGCGGCCGGAGTCCGCACCTTTGGTGGGGGGTACTGTCACGTTCTGACCGTAGTTCTTTTATTATGTCTTTGTTTTAGTATGGTCAGGGCGTAAGTTGGGTGGGTTGTCTATGTTCCGTTTTCTATGTTGTGTTTGCGTTTGGCCTGGTATGGTTCTCAATCAGAGTCAGGTGTCGTTAGTTGTCTCTGATTGAGAATCATACTTAGGTAGCCTTTTCCCACTTGTGTTTCGTGGGTGTTTATTTTCTGTTCTGTGTTTTATTTCACCGTTCAGTTTGTTGTTCTGTTCGTTTGTCGTTTTATTGTTTTTGTTTCAGTGTTCACTATTCGTATTAAAAATCAAGATGAACACTTACCACGCTGCGCTTTGGTCCTCTCCTTCATACGACAACCGCTACAATTGTCTACAACTTATCATGACGCAGGGTAGCCTAGTGGTTAGAGCATTGGACTAGTGACCGGAAGGTTGCAAGTTCAAATCCCCGAGCTGACAAGGTATAAATCTGTCGTTCTGCCCCTGAACAGGCAGTTAAGGCTGTCATTGAAAACAACAATTTGTTCTTAACTGACTTTCCTAGTTAAATAAAGGTCAAATAAATTATAACTCAGGTGAGCTGAACCTCAAGACTTCCTTAATATTAGAGATTGAGCACCAGGTGTTTTTAACAAAGAGACACACACCTTGAGCTTACCGGACGCTTCCATTCTGTCTGGCCGATGCATAAAAAAACAGCTTGATGCATATGATCCATGTCCTTGTTCAGCCACAACTCAGAGAAACATAGGATATTACAGTTCTTCAGGTTCCGTTAGGATAGGATAGCCTTGAACGGCGCTCATCCAGTTTGTTCTCCAGTGATACGTTCGCCAATAGAATGGAGGGTAGAGGCGGTTTATGCACTCACCAACATATTTTTGCGCTGTTCTGATGTCCAGAAGTTCTTTCCGGTCATAGGAAACAATGGCAGAAACCTTATTTTCAAAAAAAGTTACAATCAAGTGCAAAAAAACACAAAATAGCAGAATTGGTCAGGAGCCCTTAAAAAGGCTGCTATCCATTGCAGCATCACTCCCGTTCCCTCCTGTCCAAGCGCTGGGGACAAGGCCACTATCCTGTGCTCATAGCCAGGAAGTACAGGAGATAAATGGTGAGGGAGGTGAAAACTCCTCTAAGAGTGTCAAGACATCCCTCAATAAACCGGTGAGGTTTCAATCAAATGTATTTATAAAGCTGTTTTTATATCAGCAGACGTCACAAAGTGCTTATACAGAAACCTAGAATAAAACCCCAAAAAGAACATGTAAAGCAGATGTAGAAGCACAGTGGCTAGGAAAAACTCCATAGAAAGGCAGGAACCAAGGAAGAAAAGAGGAAACAGGCTCTGAGGGTTGGCCAGTCCTCTTCTGGCTGTGCCGGGTGGAGATTATAAGAGTACATGGCCATTTAAGCCAGATCGTTCTTCAATATGTTCAAACGTTCAAAGATGACCATCAGGGTCAAATAATATCACAGTGGTTGTAGAGGGTGTAACAGGGCAGTACCTCAGGAGTAAATGTCAGTTGGTTTTTCATAGCCATTCAGAGATTGAGACAGCAGGTGCGTTAGAGAGGGAGGGAGAGGGAGAGAGAGGGTCAAAAACAACAGGTCCGGAACAAGGTAACACGTCTGGTGAACAGTTTAGGGTTCCATAGCAAAAGGGCAAAGCAGCAGAAACTCGATCAGCAGCACGACCAGGTGGACTGGGGACCGGGCCTGGAGTCGTCAGGCCAGGTAGTCCTGAGGCATGGTCCTAGGGCTCAGGTCCTCTGAGAGAGAAGAGAGAGACAAGAGAAATAGAGGGAGCATACTTAAGTTCACACAGTACTCCAGATAAGACAGGAGATTTACACCAAATCGGACAGACTGACTCTAGCCCCCCGGCACATAGACTATTGCAGCATAGATACTGGAGACTGAGACAGGGGTTAGTCGGGGACACTGTGGCACCGTCCTACGATACCCCTGGACAAAGCACAGCCCCCACACTGCTAGAAGGATGTCAACAGACCACCAACTTACTACCCTGAGACAAGGTGGAGTATAGCCCACGAAGATCTCCCCCAGCTGGAAGGTTTGGAGGCCATTTTCATGAATGTGTTGAGAAATACAGGATAAAAAAACTTGAGTGGCTCCATTGATCATACGTCCTGGCAGTTCTGTGCAGACTCAGGACAACTGAGTTTTGGAGAAATACGCATATTCAAAGAGGAGTCCGTAAAGATGCTGCTCTGAGAATGGACCATTATTCTCATACTAGATACCTCTGTTTCATATGATGCTGCTGCCCCAGCTCTGCGATGAAAAGAGGAGAGAGGAGTCTGACTCTTCTATTGTTGAGGAGATCCAGGAACATCCACCATCCTCAGCATCCTCGTGTCACAATGCTGTTGGCATTGCTGATTCCTTTGCCGAAACCCAGAGAGCAGTGGAGGAACCATCCAAGGCAGGTGATAAGTCCAACCTCAATAAACTGGTAAGGTTATATCTATATATATGTATTTAATTTGAACTAAAGGTAATATAAGGAACCTCTTTTTCATGTGATGTTGCTGCTTTAGGACTGGTGAGAGGCAGACAGAGAAGTCTGCCTCTATTGTTGAAGAGGTGCAGGAGAAGTCTGCCTCTATTGTTGAAGAGGTGCAGGAGAAGTCTGCCTCTATTGTTGAAGAGCTGCAGTAGAAGTCTGTCTTTATTGTTGAAGAGGTGCAGGAGAAGTCTGTCTTTATTGTTGAAGAGGTGCAGGAGAAGTCTGTCTCTATTGTGGAGGAGGTGCAGGAGAAGTCTGTCTCTATTGTGGAGGAGGTGCAGGAGAAGTCTGTCTCTATTGTGGATGAGGTGCAGGAGAAGTCTGTCTCTATTGTTGAAGAGCTGCAGTAGAAGTCTGTCTTTATTGTTGAAGAGGTGCAGGAGAAGTCTGTCTTTATTGTTGAAGAGGTGCAGGAGAAGTCTGCCTCTATTGTTGAAGAGCTGCAGTAGAAGTCTGTCTTTATTGTTGAAGAGGTGCAGGAGAAGTCTGTCTTTATTGTTGAAGAGGTGCAGGAGAAGTCTGTCTCTATTGTGGAGGAGGTGCAGGAGAAGTCTGTCTCTATTGTGGAGGAGGTGCAGGAGAAGTCTGTCTCTATTGTGGAGGAGGCGCAGGAGAAGTCTGTCTCTATTGTGGAGGAGGCGCATGAGAAGTCTGCCTCTATTGTTAAAGTCCAGGAGAAATATACCGCCTTCTTTGACTCAGTCAACCACAGTGTGGAGAACATGTCCAATAAGGGAGGCGACAAGAACCCCGGTTTCTTCCATCCTTCAGGACACTGGTAATAATCACCCTGCTGTTCTTAGTGTGAGTAAAGAGGTTCTTAGAATGGCGACATACATGAGATACAGGATGAGATACAGTTAGAGCAGTCTGCCTCCTCTATCACCAAGGAGGCCCACAAGCAGTCTGCCTTTATCATTGAGGAGGCAGAGGAGCAGTTTTCCACAATTGCTGACCAGATCCAAAAGCAACCTGCCTCCTCAGCATCATCCTTTCACAATACTGATGGCAAGGCTGCCTCTTCTGTCCAAAGTCAGAAAGCAGAGGGAAGTGACAAGTCTTCCCTCAATAAACAGGTAACATGTAATCTACTACACTTACAGTGGGTGGACAAACATTAATTCAATGTGGCCCGTACAAATATTTGATGTTTCATGTGATGTTGCTGCCTCAGTTGTCTGATGAGGACTGATGAGTTGTCTCTTCAGAGTATTCCTATGGGCATCCAGGAGCAGCCAACTAGTGTGATCTTAGTGTGAGTAAAGATCCAACAAGACAGGCCCCAGCTGCCACATTAATGCTAGATACCTTTGTTTCATGTGATGTTGCTACATCAGGAATCTAATGAGAAGTCTGTCCCTGTCATTGAGGCCCAGAAGCTGTGTCCATCCTCTAGGAGCAATCGTCCTCTTCCACCTTCTCTGACTTCTTTGCTTCAACCAGGTACAGTGTGAAGAACAGGCCCATGACAAGGCCACCCATTCCCTTCCATCCCTCAGGACACGGGTGAGAATCATTTTTATATGACTGTTTTAATGTGAGTAAAGATGCTCAAAGAGTTGCCACATACTGATACTAAAATATCTATGTTTCATCTGGTGCTGCTGCCCCAGGAATAAATGCAGAGAAAGGAATCTACCTCTATCATTAAGGAGATGCGTGAGAAGTCTGCCTCATCTATTGCTAACGAGGTCCACGAACAGCCTGCCCCCTCCACACACTCTGTCTTTACCAGCTCAAAAAAAGTATGCTGAGGAAGGGAACAAGTCATCTAGGTCCCTTGCACATCCATCCCATGGGGAGGATTCCGAGATGGCTGCACTGAGAGAGGCTCTGAAGAAAAGGGGGGCAGCTAGCTGTTCTACAGGCATCACTGGACAAGGAGCATTGCACAAGCATGAAGCTTTAAATAGCTTCAGACCTCAAGATGGAGCAGAGCAAGATCAAGAAGCTGGAGCTGAGCGCAGGAACAGAGTAATCTCTTGCCTTCTCTTATGCTGAAGGCTGACCAACTGGCCTCTGAACTGGCAGAGGAACACGGCCGGAGCCAGAAGCAACAGTTAGATGTCGAGGCTGCCCTCTATGAGCAGCAATAACCTCTGGAAGAGTGTGTCCATCTGAGGCAGGCCATGGTGAGAGAGATACTTAATCTGCAGATAAAGCTCAAAGTGAACAGTTAACTGAGAGAGCCGAAAGAGAGAGAGAGCCGAGAGAGAGAGAGATCTTTGAAAGCGAGATCAGAGCTCCCAAGTGCAGGACCTGAGGGTTAAAGTGAAGGCCTTCCTGGAGGTCAATGCAGAAATTAGTCTGAGCGCCTCTCCAAGCATTAGATTGTGCTGGAGGAGCATCAAGAGACCAAAGCGGTCTGCAGTGACTTGGAGGAGGCTGTGGCCTCAGAGATGGTCAAGGCTGAGAAATTCTGTTAATTTTGCAATGAGCCCAGCAAGAACAGAGTGACCTAGCTTCCAGCCTGCAGGCCGAGAGCAGTCGCTGCCACCACCTATTAGTGGAAGGTGAGGCCATGGTCAAGGAGCTGAAGTCAGCTTTGGACACAGTGAAGGTCCACAGTGCTCAGCTGAGTGAGAGGCTGCAGACAGAAAGTTCAGCATGTGAGGCTCAGAAGCCGCTGCACCAAGCCCTGATGTTGCAGCACCAAGCCCTGATGTTGCAGCACCAAACCATCAGCACCAACCACTGGAAGATCATCACCAGGCGATAGAGGGGGAGCTTCAGGAGCTCCTCTCAGATCATCACAACCTCCTCGCTGAATACCAGGAGTTCATGGCTGAACATAAAACCATGGTCTCTGAACATGAAACCCTCCTAGCACAGCCTGCAGTCTAAGCTCCAGGACGTTGGGTTAGACTACCAGGGCCTCCAGACCAAGCTCCATACTCTGACAAGTGAGTACAGAGTCATGTAGACAAAGAGCAAGGCCTTAAAGTCGCCTTGAAGTGCAAGAGCCTCTACTCTGACCACCATTTTCTGATCTTGGTACACAAGGCTGTCATCTCACAGCAGCAGCCACTCCGGTCAGAGCTTCAGGAGCTGCACCATAAGCTGCAGTGGCAGCAGCAGCACTTGCAGAGTAGCTGCAGCCCTATCAGAGGACTAGCATAACCTGGACAAAGTGCTGCAGATGATGCATGACCAGCTGACAGCTGACAGAGTGCTGGGCTAAATGCAGAACAGTGAAATTGGTTTACAAGGACACTGCGAGGATTCTGGGAGACAGGAGACTGTGTCAAACATTATTATTGTCCCACTAAGGAAGAGGAGGAAAGGCATGCCAGGAAAAGGGCAGAGGCATCTTTGTTTCAGGGTACACTGTGGCTGCTGGACCACAGAGAGAAGAACAAAGAAATAGGCAGCCAAAGAGATATGAACACTCGCAATAACTCTTCCAAAGACGCTGGGCCAAAGGAACCAGAACTGTCTGGCCCCCGTGAGGAATGGGAGGAAAGAAATGCCAGGATGGCCAAGTTGTCCTTGTGCACGTCTTCAACTATGTGGCTGCTGGAACACAAAGATAAGAACAAAGAGAGAATAGCCAAACAGATATCACCACCCTCAATAATTGATTTTCATTTAAGGATTGTTATTAAGTTGTGGTAAACAGTTTGGTTTACTTTGTACAAATGTTATTTTCCTTACACACTGAATTTACTGATACAATTATGCAATTGCTGCTGCTAGTCAATTCCTGCGGATTTTCACAACTAGGCATAATTTTGTAGCAGAACATTCTTTTGTATTCAGTAGTAAGGTTTGCATTTCAAGTGCAGTTATTTATTGGACCAGCAGGTGCCCCTTTGGAGCTGTGTTTTGATAAACCTGCTTTGAGACAGCAAACTTCTGTAACATTTGGCCCCTGTCATAAATACACATGTTCCTTTTTGATTATATACAATACCAGTCAAAAGTCTGGACTCACCTACTCATTCAAGGGTTTTCCTTTATTTTTACTGTTTTCTACATTGTATAATAATGTTGAAGACATCAAAGCTATGAAATAACACATCTGTCACTCCCTGATCTGTTTCACCTGTCTTTGTGATTGTCTCCACCCCCCTCCAGGTGTCGCCCATCTTCCCCATTATCCCTGTATATTTATACCTGTGTTCTCTGTCTGTTGCCAGTTCATCTTGTTTGTCTAGTCAACCAGCGTTTTTGTATCAGCGCCTGCTTTTCTCAGTCTCTCTTTTATCACCCTCCTGGTTTTGACACTTGCCTGTCCTGATTCTGCCCGCCGGATCATTCTGCCTGACCCTGCCTGCCGAACTGCACCTCTGGATTATTGACCTCTGCCTACCCTGAGCCTGCCTGTCGTCCGTTGCACCACCTCTGGTTAACTGGTTTACTGACCCCTGCCTGCCTTGACCTGTCGATTGCCTGCCCCTGTTGGATTATTACACCATTGTTAATTCTACGTTGTCTGCATCTGGGTCTTACCTTCATACCTGATATAATCATGTTATAACCAAAAAAGTGTTAAACAAATCAAAATATAGTCTATATTTGAGATTCTTCAAAGTAGCCACCCTTTGCTTTGATGACAGCTTTGCACACTCTTGGCATTCTCTCAACCAGCTTCACCTGGAATGCTTTTCCAGCATTCTTGAAAGAGTTCCCACATATGTTGAGCACTTGTTGGCTGCTTTTCTTTCACTCTGCAGTCCAACTCATCCCAAACCCTCTCAATAGGGTTGAGGCCGATGATTGTGTAGGCCAGGTCATCTGATGCAGCACCCCAACACTCTCCTTCTTGGTCAAATAGCCCTTACACATCCTGGAGGTGTGTTTTGGGTCATTGTCCTGTTGAAAAACAAATGCTAGTCCCACTAACCACAAACCAGATGGATGGCGTATTGCTGCAGAATGCTGTGGTAGCCATGCTGGTTAAGTGTGCCTTGAATTCTAAATAAATCAGACAATGTCACCAGCAAAGCATGCCTACACCATCACACCTCCTCCTCCATGCTTCATGGTGGGAACCACACAAACGGAGATCATCCGTTCACCTACTCTGCATCTCACAAAGACACGGTGGTTGGAACCAAAAATCTCAAATTTGGACTCATCAGACCAAAGGACAGATTTCCACCGGTCTAAAGTCCATTGATCATGTTTCTTGGCCCAAGCAAGTCTCTTCCTCTTATTGGTGTTCTTTAGTAGTGGTTTCTTTGCAGGAATTCAACCATGAAGGCCTGATTCACACAGTCTCCTCTGAATAGTTGATGATGAGATGTGTCTGTTAATTTAACTCTGTGAAGCATTTATTTGGGCTGCAATCGGAGGTGCAGTTACCTCTAATAAACGTACCCTTTGCAGCAGAGGTAACTTCCTTTCCTGGAGCTGTCATCATGAGTCAGTTTCATCATAGCACTTGAAGTTTTTTGCGACTGCACTTTTCTGGATTGACTGACCTTCATGTCTTAAAGTAATGATGGACTAATTTCTCATTGCATATTTGAGCTGATCTTGCCATAATATGGACTTGGTCTTTTACCAAATAGGGCTATCTTCTGTATACCACCCCTACCTTGTCACAACACAACAAATTGGCTCAAAAGCATCAATAAGGAAAGAAATTCCACAAATTAACTTTTAACAATGCACACCTGTTAATTTAAATGCATTCCAGGTGACTACCTCATGAAGCTGGTTGAGATAATGCCAAGAGTGTGCAAAGCTGTCATCAAGGCAAATGGTGGCTACTAAAATATATTTGGATTTGTTTAAAGAGAATGTGGTTACTACATGATTCCATATGTGTTATTTCATAGTTTTGATGTCTTCACTATTTTTCTAATTCTACAATGTAGAAAACAGTCAAATAAAGAAAATTCCTTGAATGAGTAGGTGTGTCCAAACTATTGACTGGTACTGTACATCCCAAACTCAGAACAATTTTTGAAATTGCCACAGTTCAGGAAGGTGTCCCATGTGGAAATGTAAAAATATATGGACACAAAGCTTGAGTACTCTATGAATGTGTTTTTTTGATTACAGTTTTTTTTAATTTTTTATTAAAGTCTGAATAAACATGATTTGTTTTTACAACCAAACTGTTTGGAAATGTTTGTCAGGAAGTGTACTTAGATGTTTATTATAACTTTTGTAAAGCCTACATTAATTAGAATTAGAACTATATTCATATTGTGCTGTGAAATTGGTTGGAAACAACTTCTTTGAGCTTTTATGATAACACTTTCATAAAGTACATTTTCCCCAGCTAACTGCACATTACAATACATGATCCCATACAGAAAAGACACCTTGCTTCTTGTGGGTCTAATGTGAGATACAAAGTTGAGTTAGTTTGGGTAGAGTATCATTCAGGCACAGGATAGAGGAGGGTACCTTTTTAAACCACCCTTTCCCTTTGACTTGACAGATGAGTCTGATTTGTAGTCCTTGTGAGGTGTTCCTTATCCAAGGGAATGCTGAAGCCCTCCTGATGGTGAATTACTGCAGGGATAAATACTGACCTCAGGGTCAGTGTTGCAGTAATGGTCACATTTGACTAGTCCGCCATGCAGTTGTTATGGCTGTCTTTCCTTTGATATGACTTGCACACTCAACAAGTTTACAATTGCTGGACACCCAACAAACTACAATTGTTTTACACCAATCAGCCTCACGGTTTTGTACGTCATTTTAGAAAGTAATATGTTGTTGGATTTTGGCTATGTTCATAAGTGCTGTTTGGCCAGTGATGCTTGTTGGGTGATAAGTGTCAGCATAAACAGTTCTGAAAGAAGTTGCTTCCTGCCAAATAGTGAGTAATGTTGATCATGACAGGGAGGGGTACTTCCTGCTTTGATACTGTACTTCAGAAGGGATTAAGTTAATAGTGCCTTGTTGTTTACAGCCAGTGTCACACAAAGTCCATATATTTCCTTTGTACTGATTTGAAGCAATGGATTCAATCCATTTTCCTTTTCTCTAAAGGCCAGATTTCTGACACTTCACATATCGCTTGACATTTGGCCCCAAGTAGAAAGGGTTGAGCAGAGTGCACTGGTACTGTGTAATTTATCCTGTTTCTCTAATTTCTCACTGCTCCATCCAGGAAAGGGAATGTCATCAACTCATTCAGAAGAGGATGCAAGCTTTATGCCACAGGTGTTCTTTTGAACTACTCTTGAGTTCACACAACAAATGAGGTATTGCGAATACAGTGGCTAGACAAGGGCATTGATTTTGGTGCCCTCAGCTATTTATAGTTGGATGTATGCTTTGTTTTTGGTCCAGGCATAACATACACTTTTGGTCAATGTATCCAATTTCATGTTTTAATTTATAACTGATTGTTATGAGGACACCAAGGTTTGAAGACACTTCAATCAGCCTTATTCAGGGTTTCCCCTCAGGTCCTGGGGCCCCCCATGGGTACACGTTTTGGGTTTTGCCCTAGCACTACACAGCAGATTCAAATAATCAAAGCTTGATGATGACTTGGCTATTTGTATCAGCTGTGTGTTGCTAGTGCAAAAAAAACAAAATGTGCACCCAGGAGGGTGGCCCCAGGACCAAGTTTTGGAAACCCCGGCCTAGTTGATCAGTATAAGGTTTGGTTCACTTCAGATTGAAATTAGGTTCACAGCATGACTCAGTCACAGGGAAGTATTGGGACCGCTGTGGTGGGATTGTGATATTGATAAGGTTCAATTATAGTGATATTCAGGGGTTGAATTTGACTTTTGAATTGGTGGAATTTAGCCCACAATCTGATGCAATCTGATATAAGTTCTCACTTATATTACTTGCATCCCATTCCCAGTCTCTCTCTCAATAAGTCTGCACTGAGATACTGTTCCAAGATCTGCATGTCCCCAAGGACATGATCTGGAGAATTATTGGTATTGGTCAGGACTCATTGAAAGAGAGTGGAGACATCATATAGCACATTCATAATTCTGGTATGTCCCACATTGCTATGCACCAGTATTTAGTTTGTTTGTTGTTGTTGTAGTATTGACTTTCGAGCTGCTCATTATTGTTTTGTGGAGATTTCAAACTAAAG
Source organism: Oncorhynchus tshawytscha (assembly GCF_018296145.1). Classification (NCBI taxonomy): domain Eukaryota; kingdom Metazoa; phylum Chordata; class Actinopteri; order Salmoniformes; family Salmonidae; genus Oncorhynchus; species Oncorhynchus tshawytscha. Next base: position 52,753,968 of record NC_056433.1, read on the forward strand.
CAATGACGTGTCATGTGCCATGATGACAATAAGAAATATTTACAGATCAATAACCGTTTTCAATTACTATCTATTGGCCTATGCTTTTACATTTTTTTCTCATAGTTACTGCTTATATATTTTTTTTCTCAGACAATAATTTAATTGTTTTATGACAAAACAGCAGTGTGGTGTAGACTGTGATGGCAACTATAGTATTCAAAACTAGATGGGGGGGGGCTATGCACTGCAATGACGAGACAGAGGATGCAACTGAAAACGGTGGACTTTTTACATGTATGATATGATCAGTGGTCCTAATGTATGCTGACTCGGTTGCCCCTTGTGTGACCACATGATAGTGAAGTGACGCCTTGTTCCATGTGTGAGAGCAGCTCATTATTTGGCAACCGGTCAGAGTGGCAGCGGGCAGGGCTGAAGAGGGGATCCCCGGGATTTATTCTTTTTGTACATCGAATTACGGGTGTAAATTGTCTGTCAAAACAAGTGAAAAGCAAAAGGGACACCTCTTCTCCGTAAGTTAAAATATAATTTCAGTTGATGGGTAAAAGTAATATTGATTTTTTATTTAATTAAGTCGACAACTTGAAGTTTTTTTTTTCTAGTCGTTAGCTATCATAGCTACCTAGCTTACTGCTGAGTGAGTGCTAGGTAATGGTTTGTGTGTGCCTCGCTAGCTGTAATTAGCTAGCCACACACACCTACCTAGCGACTGCCAAGAACACACCGCCTCAAAAGTCAAAGAATGCATGTAAACTTGTACCGGTTGATGTTTAAAAAGTCGGAGACAAGTATTTTCTTCACAACATCCATTCAAGCAGTCTAAAAACTAACATTTTAGTTTCGACTCTCACACATCGATTGTTTGTGACCGAATCCGGAGTGTCTGTCTCTGTCTGCAAGTGTCCGAGGCCGGGAGTTCGTTAGCTAGCCAGCCAGGAGAGTGGATTTGGTGTCCGAATTTGGTCAATCCCTATAGTCATTGGATCAATCTCACCACTTGCTGGTTTAACATACGAATTATTCTACATTGTAATAAGAGATTTAACCCATACGATCTCAGGACGTCTTCAATTTTCATCACCGTATGAATCCAATGGCAGTTATGCTAACTCGATAGCTTGCTAGCCCACGACCTGGCTATATGTTACTACGTTAGTTAGTCAGTTGGACTGTGGGAGGCAGGTTGTTGTTACTGAGCGACAAAAAAAGTTTTGGGTTTTTACTTTATCACTAAATAACTAATTACATGAAATAATTGTATATGTTAGTTGCAGCACACTTAAGAAGTCGGCATTCTCTCATAATTGCTTTGAGTGGTTTTTATTTTGATAGGAAATTGGAGGCGTACGTAATGGTGGACGATGGAAGTGTCCCTTGGTGTGAGACCCCACATGACTGCCATAATCAAAAATATACCATTTTACCTAAATAGTTGTTTGGACTTTATTTCCTTTCTGCAATAAAGTTCTGCGCAAGGCAAGCTATTTGTCCTGAGACAAGACTCATTGCCTGGTAGTTGTTCTAATTGCAGCCTTTTTCGAACCTCTCATTGAGGACCACAGAACTAGCACACCTGATTTAACTCTTCAACTAATCATCAGGCCCTTGACTATTTGAATCAGGTATGCTGGTTCAGGGCTACACCAAAATGGCTAAGGTGCATAACGATGGAGGAATTCAGATATGATGTCATTGTTTTAGCACTACCACAGAGTTGTTAAACTACTGCGTGCAACATGGTTCAATATGGAAATAAATTACTTTATTGAAGTCTTGGAATTATAATTGGGATCAAGTTAACTGCTAATGCAGATACAAAAAAGAGTAATAGCGAACACTGTATAATATGGCAAATTTAGCGAATGAGGCATTGCACTCCATGGCCTTGTGGACATTTTTGAAAGTGCTCTTTTTTCCAGATGTAATTGCCTCTGTGGGGGTCAATAGCCTCCAGATTAGGTACCATAGCAGTGCACATTCCCCCTCCTGCCAAGCGGCCTCCATGGAGACTGGGCACCCTTGGCTAGTGGCGGGAGACATGTCACTTTGCATCTTGTGACGGGCCATAGAGCTGCCCGAGAAGCGGTGTCCCTTGTGAAAAACCCTTTAAAGAATGATGTGATCAGACAAGCATGACTCGGCTGACTTGACATCCACGGGTGCTGCATCAGGGTAGAACTTTAGAGCTAACTACTAGACTAGACCACATTGAGAAAGAAAAGTTTAAATGAGTAAAGGTTAGATTTGGACTCATAGTTTTTTTTTGTACCCCTCCATCTACACAGTCCTCAGCTTTTCAAACTCCTGGATTTAAGATACGCTTTTCAAAATGGAATTTAGGTATTGTGGCTCAGTAGCCAATTTCTTTACAGACATCATTAGAGAAATTAAGCTGCATTGAACTTGTTTAGAGGACTGGATTGCACTACAGGCCTCTACCAATGCCTCAAATGGGTGATGACTTTCACTTTCATTACAAGTCAGTGTGTCTGTCTGCCAGAATTCAGTGTTACCACAAAGTAACAGAATGTCTGTTTCAGTGTGACTGTGAATTGTTTTGTGGTGACTTTCTGAAGGGACTTTGTCTCATTGCTGTCAGTTGAGCCACCAGATTGGCTTACCTTTTCCCATGAGATTGGGGGGCTGGTATGGGCCTAGTATGTTCATCTATTGTTTAGAAATGTTACAGAATGCATGGGATAGAAGCATTTTGTGTTTAGTGCTAAGTTAGCATCCATTTCAGCACCACAGATGACAGAGAGCAGAGAGCAGGCTGGATGTCAGCCGCTCTTCAGCTGATGAATGAAAGGCGATTCTCAGATAGAAAAGTGTCTCTGTGTGATAATAAAATGTTCAGCTCTGCATCGGTCTCTTCTAATGCTCCTCAATTTAGAGTTCATTTAGAGCCTACTGCACTCTATGGAGGGGTGAATATTGTTTCCATCCATCCACATGTCTGGCTGATGTATTGTCATAGCACAACAGGGAACCTTCAAGGACTACAGTGAGTGTTGGAACAGAGTGATTGTTGAACAGGTCAGGCTGTGGTCATCTTGAGCGATGAGGTTATAAGGGACAGAGAGATGAATATGGAATGGCAGCCGGTGAGATGAGATGGCGCGCCAGCGGGCTGGTGTCCTCTCTGTTGATATTGCTGGCAAGGGAATTGTACGGCGTCGCAGAGTGGTAAACAGGAAACGCAGGAAGGCGACACGTGGCCCGAGTCAACCAGTCAGAGGCTTCAGTTTCCCTGAGACCAGCTTCCTGACACTATAGGGAGGATGGGTTCAGATTAATGTTCTATTACTCGGCTATACAGGGCCAGTGCAGGCATTCAAATCAGGATGTGTAGTACAAGGTAGAGCCAGCCTAAAGATACACATGCTCATATTATCTTCAGAAGACACTTCATTAGCAAATTTAGTGTGCATGTCACGACTCGAGCTCCAGGGAGTGGAGCAAATGCCAAAATGTCCCTATGATATCTCACATGATGTGGCGCTTTTCAATAATTGATAAAATATGAATTTTTCATCTGTTACATCATTTTCCAGAGGGGAACACGCCAGGTTGTCTCTTTTCAGATCCGTCCTGTGGTGATAATGTTGTGTACATTTCTAGGGCCTTTCTTGGTGTCATCTTCAGTGTGTGAGGAGTACAGATCCTGTCCATTCACATGTTTTCCTTTGTACTAAGAGTATAGCGTACCACAGTATGAGTCATAATACCCATAAAACCTAGTGGTTAAACAAGGAAATGGTTCTAATCTTTTCCCACCATTCATTTTTCCCATAAGGGGATTTTAGAAACACTTGTTTCGTGTAGGCTTACCCTGGCGTGAAGTTTTCATAACTGTGTAAATCTCTTTTGGACAAGGTGACGTATCAATTACTGAACCTCCATTCCACCTCGCAAAGTTTGCATTTCCTTCTCATTTAACTTCTCTAAGTATTGCCATACTGGACTTCGCTGCTGTCGCTTGCTGTTTTTCCAAGTCAAGGATATTGAGATGAGCGAGATGCAACACTCCCCCTTCAACTCGCAACAACAAAGACGAAATATCAGTTCTGCCTCTATGACAACGGGCAGTTTCTTCTCGCTATCAGCATTTGAGGTTTGGTCCAACAAATGTGCCACGTGCATAAAAATACACATTTTATATAAGGAATTGGCAACCCATTGTCAAATAAGCATCTTATCCAGCTAGGCCACTTGATTTCAACATCTAAACAAAGTGAACAGGCTATGTTGTTCCAACAGTTGGAGACGGACAGGAGGGTGGATTAATAAGTTCTACCTTGTTATCAAGCAAATATATCCACTAAATATAAAGATTAGGTGGCTACTCACTGGCACGTGGGTTTGTGCTTGAGAGATTGTTTGAGACCTGTGTTAATGTTCTATAATGCCTCTACCAGAAGTTGGTCATTATAAGGGCATGTGTATTGTGCATGGATCTGGTTACATTTGTAACCTAAAGGGCATTTTCATAGACATATTTATTGTAACAAAGCAGGTTAAACAATTCTGCTAAAATAATTCAATTATTATTGGGTCTTATGGTTGTGGAAGGTTTATTTAGCCTAGGTATAATTTTACAAGCCCTGATTTTATTTGATTATTCCTGACAGTTTGAATTTTTATTTTTTATTTCACATTTATTTAACCGGGTAGGCTAGTTGAGAACAAGTTCTCATTTACAACAATTTATTGAGTTGTGAAATGCAGTGTATAGACCTTTAGTTGTGCAACAAAGTTTATTTAGAGAAAACACAATGTATGTGTGAGTAAATTAGAGAGAGAATTTTTTGGGCCATATCGCCAGCCCTAGTTGGACTTCATGTTGACTCAACTGTGTGTGGATGTCAAGTTGACCATTTCCTCATGTCAGGACCAGAACAGCTCTAGCACTTGAGAAATGCTGTGTTTGTGCTGGATTCCACCCTCATCTGGTAATCCAGAACAGATTAGGACTTTGGTGATCATGTGAGTATAGATGTGAACTCTGAGCAATGACCCTTCGTATCAGGAAGAAGTGAGTACTCCACTTCTGGTGCGTCTCAACAGTATATTCCTCTCCTCGACGACTGGTTTGACAGGTGAAAGCAACAGGAGAGATTTCTACCAAGGAATTGCTTTCACTTGACCTATTTCAGATCAGGGAGGAAAGGAGGTTAGGGGAGAAAAGTAGTTTATTGAAATGCCCCCTTTGGCTGTTGATGACTGAGTTGTATACTTAGTGGAGGCCATCATCTCTAACATGGCTGCTCATTCATAGCCCAGGGGTCAACGGGCAGCTAGCTCAATTCAAGCATGGTTCCTCATTGTGTTGCCTTATTGTGAATTCACAAATGAGAGGCTGGTATTCCATAGGGGATTTGCCACCTGTTAACCAGGTAGGTAGGCCATAGGGCCTCTTGTTTACTAGTGTGCTATATATTTTATTGAGTTGTGACTTTTTATGAGAACCAAATTACTTTCCTGTCTGCCAACAGTTATCCTTGTGTCCTATTTTCACATGAATAATGCATTGAGTTGTTATTGCGACATCATTCATATCGTCAAACTCCTGAAAACTGTTTCAAAATATGATCACACATACTTCTCAGGAATGCCTCAACATTGCCAATCATTTTCTGACTGGGTATATTAAGAGTCGTGGATGAAGAAGTGAGGGCTATGACATTGCTACATTATTCCAGTTATTCTCCTAACAATAGCTCCCACTCTGTTTTAACTGGCCAGCTCTGACATGGCAACTCTGGAACTATACAGCATCAAGGCACTCATCCAGGAGGGGTACCAAGCATCCAGATGCCCTGCTGGCTGCCTGTGTCGCAAACATGCCAGCTAGATGTTTGCTGAGCTGACGTTACACTAGTGGAGGTGCTGACTGCTCATCATCTAGCACACCTATAGTGTGTTTGACCGTCACCGCTTCAGAGGGTGTTTAATTAAACATGGCTGCCTGTGTCAACGCTCAGGAGTGGGCTTCCAGGTAGATAATAGTACTGGAGGTCAGATACTGGTTTTGTTGGTAGCTTTTGATTTGGCTCAAAAGGAGTGTATTGTCTTGTTTGTTGGGATCCCCTCTATCTGTTCAGTGCTGTGGGAGAGATTGCCTGCAATTGTCTGCTCAGATTTGGGTGTTTTTCTATGGCCACAAGTCCCCCGTCCCCCAACAGGCCATTTCCAACTAAAGTAATCTGGTATGACTGTAGGCAAGGTCTATGTCGGTATGGCTGTCTAGATTTTTGTGATGAGTATTTTGAAGTAATTTAGCTGAAATGGGAGATCACTTGTAGGATATTCAGTGCAGATCTTTCACCAGGAACACATGTGGTTTGAAGGTTAAACCCATTATTTGGAAGTTCATCTCAAGCAGCCTTGTTTAGTTACATTTGTATGTGTTGTGGCAATATACATTACCCTTGATGGGGATTCCTTCAAGGTTTGATGTGAGATCAATGTTACTAAATAACTTGTTTGTCAGACTTAACAAATACGTGGAACTTTTGTAGAGTTCCCCTATGGAGTGATTTGAATTCCATGATTTAGAATTTGTCTTTGGATTTTGAATTTGAATAAGATATTTGTTTATTTGTAATGCACAAATTGAATAATTTAATTCATAAATTGAATGGACATTGCATATTTTAAAATTCAATTTAATTGACTATTCAATATTGATATATTCAGTTTCAATATCGTAGATATTGCATTCATTGTCTGTGTCAGGTTTACAAAATATAATTTCAAGTTGATCAAAATGTAATATATTAAACTTCCCTGACACATTCAGTTTCGGTTATCTAAATTCAGATTCAAATCCAGAGACAACATTCTAGTACTTTGCCAGCCAGGAAAGGTAGAGTAGAAAAGATAGAGCGTTTGAGTCTGTGGTAAATGGAAGCTTCTGGCTATTTCTGAAGCCAATGTTGCCTGTTGAATTTATTTTCTTTCTACGAATTTGCCTCTAGCGTTTGAACCGTTTTGGCTATAAGCTATTATGACCCCATTCCTGAAAGCTAAGACACTGGCGCATGGACATGCCTTCTGCTGCCTTCTGATGATCACAGGCTGTGACGGACACGTAAGAAGGGAGTGTCACAAAAAAACACAATTTGGCCACAGTAAGATTATAGTTGAATAGCCCTTCTAAGGATAGCCGTTCCAATTAATATTTACATATTTAATCTTGCTCTTGTAACTGACTGGGATTGAATCTGGTCTCTTGCATGTCACAATTGTGTTAGCCCATATAGCTAAAGCCTATAGGGATAAGTTCATGTAAAGGACGACACGCTGCTTGCTTGACGGGTGCTACTTCCCCCTGATTCGGCTCATTCAGATACTCGAACTTAGGACACACGTTGGACACTGCCTCAAACACGTGACCACCCTCCTGAAGCATTCCAACCCATCGTAGTATTAAAAATGGCCTTCTTCAATTGCGCAAGGGGCAAGCAACACTTCAGGCTGAGGAGTGAGTTACACAGATCCCCATCTGCTACACTAATACAAGTCTTCAAGATCCAGCAATGTTACTCATCAAAATAGTGTGGTTTGGTAATCTGTGCTTATGTGATGAGCAACCTTGCCTGAGACGTGTTAGTTTCAAGTCTCCAGCAAGGGTAGTCATTATAATGGTAATGTGACTGACTGGGTTGACTGTGTTAGCCTGCTGAGCTAAAGCCTAGGCATTGCGCCTGTGACTTGGATGGGTCTCCTCAAGGAGGAGGTCAAAGGGGGGTGAAGTGTAACACTGGTGGTTTTGTGACTACGCTTGTGTGATGAGTGACTTTTCTGAGATCCTTCTGCCACAGAAAGTGGTGGTGTTTTGCAGTAGGCCTGGTTTCGAGCACAGTCAGTTATATTGGTGCCGTGATCTCTGAGTATGAGGTCAAAGGCGAGTGAAATGTAAACGAGGGGGTTCAACAAACCACATATTTAAAATAAAAAAATAATATATATATATTTTTTTGAAGAGTAACCTAGCTGGAGACTTGTTAGCCCACTTAGCTGAAGCCCACAGGAAACTAACACAGTCTTGTGACATGCAGTAGACCTTGTTCGAACCAAGTCAGTCACAAGGGTAAGATTTAAATAGGGAGTGGAAAAGCTATCCTTAGAAGAGCCATGACGGGGCTATTCAATTATATTCTTATGAGAGCCAAATTGTGGTATTTGTTACTCTCAGTTCTAACATATACTGCTCGGCCTGTGAGCATCATAGAGGGGAAGCCCAAACGGATCAAATCTAATTTTACTTGTCCCATGTGCTGAATAAAACCGGTGTAGAACTTAACGTGAAATGCTTACAAGCCCTAAACCAACAATGCAGTTCAAGAAAGTTAAGAAAATATTTACTAAATGTAAAAACAAACACAATAAATGTACATAACTAATAACAAGGCTATAAAAAATAAATTAAATAAAGGTGAAAAAAAATAGGGAGGCTATATACAGGTACCGAGTCAATGTGTGGGGGTACAGGTTAGTCGAGGTAATTTGTAAAGTGACTATGCATAGATAATAAACAGCGAGTAGCAGCAGTGTAAAAACAAAGGACGGGGGGGGTTCAATGTAAATAGGACGGGGGGTTCAATGTAAATAGGACGGGGGGGTTCAATGTAAATAGTCCGGGTGGCCGTTTGATAAGTTGTTCAGCAGTCTTATGGCTTGGGGGTAGAACCCGTTAAGGAGCCTTTTGGTCCTAGACTTGGTGCTCCGGTACTGCTTTCGGTGCGGTAGCAGAGAGAACAGTCTATGACATGGGTGACTGGAGTCTCTGACAAGTTTGTGGGTCTTCCTCTGACACCACCTAGTATATAGGTCCTGGATGTCAGGAAGCTTGGCCCCCAGTGATGTACTGGGCCACACTACCCTCTGTAGTGCCTTACGGGCAGATGCCGAGCAGTTGCCATACCAGGTGGTGATGTAACCGGTCAGGATGCTCTCTGGTGCGGCTGTGGAACCTTTTGAGGATTTGGGGACCCATGCCAAATCTTTTCAGTCTCCTGAGGGGGAAAGGTGTTGTCGTGCCCTCTTCACAACTGTCTTGGTGTGTTTGGACCATGGTAGTTTGTTGGTGATGTGGACACCAAGGAACTTGAATCTCTCGACCCGCTCCACTACAGCCCTGTCGATGTTAATGGGGGCTTGTTTGGCCCTCCTTTTCCTATAGTCCATGATCAGACCCGTTTGTCTTGCTCACATTGAAATGTTGTTGTCCTGGCACCACACTGCCAGGTCTCTGACCTCTCTATAGGCTGTCTCATCGTTGTCGGTGATCAGGCCTACCACTGTTGTGTCGTCAGCAAACATAATGATGGTGTTGGAGTCGTGCTTGGCCACGGAGCCGTGGGTGAACAGGGAGTACAGGAGGGGACTGAGCACACACCCTTAAGTGGCCCCAGTTTTGAGGATCAGCGTGGCACATGTTGTCTACCCTTACCACCTGGGGGTGGCCTGTCAGGAAGTCCAGGATCCAGTTGCAGAGGGAGGTGTTCAGTGCCAGGGTCCTTAGCTTAGTGATGCGCTTTGTGGGCAGTATGGTGTTGAACGCTGAGCTGTAGTCAAGAACAACATTCTCACATAGGTGTTCCTTTAGTCCAGGTGGGAAAGGGCAGTGTGGAGTGCGATTGAGATTGAGTGACCTGTTGGGGCGGTATGTGAATTGGAGTGGGTCTAGTGGGTGTGGGTCTTATGGCATGATGATGTGGATGTTGAGCCATGACCAGCCTTTCAAAGCACTTCATGGCTAGTGACGTGGGTGCTATGGGACGGTAATCATTTTGGCAGGTTAACCTTCGCTTTCTTGGGCACAAGGACTACGGTGGTCTGTTTTGAAACATGTAGGCATTACAGACTCGGCCAGGGAGAGGTTGAAAATGTCAGTGAAGACACTTGCAGTTGGTCCGCCCATGCTCTGAGTACATGTCCTGGTAATCCGTGTGGCCCTGCGGCTCTGTGAATGTTGACCTGTTTAAAGGTCTTGCTCACATCGGCAACTGAGAGCGTGATCACACAGTCGTCCAGAACATCTGGTGCTCTCATGCTTGCTTCAGTGTTGCTTGTCTTGAAGGCATTTAGCCCGTCTGGTAGGCTTGCGTCACTGGGCAGCTCGCGGTTAGGTTTCCCTTTGTAGTCCGTAATAGTTTAAGCCCTGCCATATCCGATGAGCGTCAGAGCCGGTGTAGTAGGATTCAATCTTAGTCGCACGTAAGTTTTTTTTTTTTTTTTTTTTTTTTTTTTTTTTTTTTTTTTGTCCATCCACACCGGACAGACACAGGAGTTTGAAATATCAAAACAAACTCTGGGATATAAACATTGGGTTGTTATTTTGCCTGAAATGGACAAGGTCCTCTACTCTGACAATTAATCCATAGATAAAACTGTAAACTGAATTAATTTCTAGTCATCCCTCCTCGTTCCTTCATGCTTCTTCCTTTGGACTTTATATGGCGATTGGCAACCAACTTTAAGGTGCATTACCACAACCGACTGGTGTTTGGACCTCGGTTCAGCTTTCAATCGCCCACGTGGGTATATGCTCCTAAAAACCAATGAGGAGATGGGAGAGGCAGGACTTACTAAATAACCAAGTTTTAGCGCCTGGCTACACAGACGCCTGCGAGCAGTGTGAGTGCAATGATTTAATAAAATGTATGTGTATAATTATTTTGCAACGTGTCCGGTCTGGTCAGCACGTTAGACATTGCACACCAGCAGTTATTGACAAATAGACACGCAACCTCGTCCTACCAGACGTAGCTGCTCTGTCCTGCCGAAACACAGAGAAGCCAACCATCTCTATATTATCCGTGTTCTCGTTCAGTCACGTCTCGGTGAAACATAAGGTATTACAGTTAACGTCTAATTGGTTGGATGGTCTTGATCGTAGATAGTCCAGTTTGTTTTCCAATGATTGGGAAAGGGGGATACCTAGTCAGTTGTACAGCTGAATGCATTCAACTTAAGAGTCTTCCGCATTTAACTCAACCACTCTGAATCATAGAGTTGCAGGGGGCTGCCGTAATTGACATCCACGTCATCAGCACGTCATCAGCGCCCGGGGAACAGTGGGTTAACTGCCTTGCTCATGGCCAGAATGACAGATTTGTACCGTGTCAGCTCCATTGCGCGTTGGCCAATAATACAGAGGGTAGTGGTGGTTTACCTACTCGTCAGCGAATACTTGCAAGGCACCCCGCCCTACTCCCCCTTTTTTCGGGCAGTATTTCTCTCACGTCAGACTCATTTTAAATAAAAAATCTTTGTTCAGTTCGTGGTGAGTAATCGCTGTTCTGATGTCCAGACGGTAGCAGCAACATTATGTACAAAATTAATTACAAACGAAATAGCACAGTTGGTTAGGAGACTGTAAAAACGGCAGCCATCCTCTCCTGCGCCATTATTAATGCTTGAGCCAAATTTATAGGAAGAAATAAACATGCCACATTGTCTTCAAAAAAGCACCAGAAATCACACTGTTCATACTACTAGCTTTGGTTTTATCACAGAGAGCGTTTGACTCTATCTGTTCTCTTCTACTTTTCCTGGCTGGCAAAGTACCAGGATGTTGTCTCTGGTGTTGGATCTGAATTTCAAAACTGCATCAGTGAAGTTGATTATGAAACTTATAATAAACTTGAAAGTATAGTTTAACTTGATAGACAATGAATGCTATGTATGTGTATATATGCTAAATTGAATATTCAATACAATTTAACAGAATGCACTTCATTCAATACAGTTTAAAATCATGTAATACAAGTTACGTTTACGAATTCAATGATTCAATATGTGCATTTCAAATTCAATATCCTAATACAAATTCAAAATAATGGAATTCAAATACAATTTCTGTTGGCACAGAAATTGCTCCATATTCCCAGAGGAAAAGGAATCCCTGATGTTGCTAGATTATGTGTACTGTATGATTTAAAGGAATACTTTGGGATTTTGGCATGAGGCCCTTTATCTACTTCCCGAGTCAGATGAACTCATGGATACCATTTAAGTCTCTGCATCCAGTAGGAAGGAAGTTCATGGCAAATTCCCATAGTATGCCTTAAAGGGAATTTGCATCAGGATTCACAAACGCCTTATAACAGTAGAGATTTTAAAGGGATATTTTACGCAAACATATTTGATTATTTTGTTCATTAGTCCACTGTTGATATGATCCCATGTCAGCAGTAAGTTTTCAAGATGTATCACTTTCAGTACAAAGTAAATAGTGTGGCGATGCGTTATATGATTGGGATAAAATATCCATTTTAAGAAGGGTATTTTTCCATATACTAGGGTAGAAATTATTTTTAGGCTACAGGTAGCCTGTGCCGAAGAATAACGTTCAAATATTGTTACCAGCATATTGCCTCAAGTAGGCTATGTGCTAGCCCGCAGGGGTGGGCAACTCCAGTCCTCGAGGGCCTGATTTGGTGTCACACTTTTTCTCCATCCCTAGCAAACACAACTGATTAAATCAAATTGCATTCTAAACTGAAGATCATTATTAGGTGATTATTGGAGTCAGGGCTGGGGCAAAACTGTGACACCAGTCAGGCCCTCGAGGACTGGAATTGCCCACCCCTGTGCAACCCTTCACTTTGAGTTCTGCAGAATCACGGTCCAGATAGTTGACCTATTGAGCAGGGTAAACTCAACTTCAACTGTGCTGCCATTCAAATTCATGACTTCAAGCTAAAACGAGTCTAGTCTAGCTGATCAGTTTATCCACTGGCAGTATCATCATGAAGATCACATGGTTAATGGAATCAGAGGTACACCGGCTGGTATTTCATACTAATTATGATCTATGAACTAATCTGCTCTTAATGTCCCAATGCATGCTGCGGCTCGATCGGCCTGCATCGTGACTGCAAACACTAATGTAAAGTAGTCCTCTTCCTCTCAGAAACTGGGAGTGTGTGTGTGTGTGTGTGTGTGTGTGTGTGTGTGTGTGTGTGTGTGTGTGTGTGTGTGTGTGTGCGTGCGTATGTTTGAGGGGGGGGCAGTGTGCTTGGTGTTTGTGATTGAGTCTTTTCCGTACGTGCACATTCCTTTGTGCTCACGTGTAGGGGGCTGGCTGCACCTCTTGGGCTTTGCGCGTGCCGTCGGTCGTCGTCCGGTTGCTAAGGGGAATCCAGGTGGAGCCTCACTCTGGTAGATGCAGAGTTAAAGGCCTCCATTTTGTTAGGTAACACCCTAATGGCCTGATCTGTCAGTTGCGGTAAAATGGCAGGGCTTAACCCTTGGTGTTCAGGGCCGAACCAGTAGGGGCACCCTCCCTGCCTCCATGCTGCCACAACCAATGGGAGACGGAGAGTGAGGACGCTGAAGAGGAAAAGTGTTTATCAGTGTACAGTAGATCTATGGCCAGCCACTCTACCCTCCCCCACCACCCAGTCAACTGGCTCCCTCTCTTTCACTCTTCTTTCTATGCTCTCTCTCCCTCTCTGTTTAGTCTCCATGTACTCAGCTTGGTGGAACCAGATTAAGCAATGTGTTTTTTGTCACAATCAGATATTCCAAAGAAAATGCAGCGGGTTGAAGTTTTACTTTCTTTCTAAATTCATATTAGGAGTTGACGTCATTCTGAACCTAAAACACAATCTGTAGTGCTTAAATGAATAATTAAACAAATGTATTTTGCGTTATTCATATCTAGGACGATATGCCGATTTTTAAAATGTGTATCACAGGGAACAGATGGACACTAATTGCATAGGAGGGAGATTTAATAGTGTTGTGTGCAGCCCATTTATTGGGCAATATTATGTTGTCTCCCTCTCTCACTGGACCCAATAGAGCCCGTTTTAAAAGTGTCCGTGAGCTGTTAATGTTCTAGCTCGCTAAATCCAATCCCTAGGGAAGGTAATTTACATATCAGATAGAAGAGGTTAGCTAGAAGCCTGAGGAAATTGAGCATTTTGATTGATCCTATACCCCTGAAGGATTTCGCATGAAAATAGAATGTGCTCACAGGAGAGTCATACCAGGTTCTCCATATTGTTCTAGCCAACTGTGTAATCGATCCAATGTTTATAGCAGAAATCGCTTAAAATGGAATGGGCCTAAACTAATTCAAAAGTGGTAAATGAGCATGCTTTCTGTTTCGGCGGCAGCGGCAATGTGAATAGTCTCGGTAGCCATTTGACATTTGTCTCGGTAGCCATTTGACTAGGAGTCTTATGGCTTGGGGGTAGAAGCTGTTTAGAAGCCTCTTGGACCTAGACTTGGCTCTCCAGTACCACTTGCTGTGTGGTATCAGAGAGAACAGTCTATAACTAGGTGGCTGGAGTCTTTGACAATTTTCAGGGCGTTCCTCTGACACCGCCTGGTTTTGAGGTCCTGGATGGCAGGAAGCTTGGCCCCAGTGATGTACTGGGCCATTCGCACTATCCTCTGTAGTGCCTTGCGGTTGGAGGCCGAGCATTTGGCGGGTGTAATTTTCCAACCCTGTTGATAATGGATAGAGTGCCATGTATGAGCACACGTCATTTAGAAACCTGAGGTGACGGTTTGCCTTTAGAATGTGTAGATTAACGCTGTACATTACAAAGCCAGTTATCGAGTCCAATTAAAGCATTTGTTTTCTGATACATACTATGTTACCATCACCTTTGCAAACTTTATATCGTGTAATGTGCTGAGAGCATTTTGTATTATTCTGTACATAAATCTGAGACATTCCATTTTAGTATGACATGGTATGTATTAATTTATGGATGTCCATCATCCATTTCATATATGTTTTAAGAATGACAATTTATTATGTTACGAATTTGCATTATGTACAGTATGTTACTAATTTTCTTAACGTATGATATGTTACAAATTGTAGCTAGGTGGCTAATGTTAGCTAGCTCACTAACATTAGCTAGTCTAGGGACTAGGTGAAGGGTTAGCTAACATGCAAAGTAGTAAGTTGTTAAAGTTGCTAATTAGCTAAAATGCTGAAGATATCCGTGATGAGATTCCAACTTGCAAACCTTTGGGTTGCTCGAAGTTTGTTATACGCCGACCCATCCACCCCGACCAACCACCTTCCTTTCTTTTTTGCCTTAATTAACCATCTTCCTTATGTAACCATACGAAACGTAACCTAGCATACCAAATGGAGTGTCTCGAATTTACATAGAGAATAATAAAAAATGCTCTGAGACCAGGTTGTCTCACTCCACCCCCACTTGAGGCAAACAAACTTTTGAGATGTCACACATGGTGTTTTGCTTGTTTGAAATGCATAGCCTACTTCAGTCGGACCTGTTGATTCCTTTACATTACAGGTGTTGATCGATAGATTGGGGTTATTTGTGAGATGAAATTGTCTTCCGAATTCCACTGTATTTTACTGACTCTCACTGGAGTTGCCAGATGGTGCCTAATGACACTATCATTGATTCTAGATCCATACTTGGCCCTCTGCCCACAGCAAGAATGATCTACACTCTATTCAAACTAAACATGTTTTTCGGTGTTTTGTACTGGCCATTTTCAAGTAATGAAAGAAATCCTGAACTTGTTTTTTCCTGTCTTTTCATGATGAAATGCTTTTGTTTTCTTGAATGGAGGGTCATTGACTGAAAGCAAGGCTCAATTCTCACAGCACAGTCTCCTGATTGACACCCTATAGTGAGAGGCAGAAAGAAATGTCATCAATCTGTCCTTGTATGGGCTCTAAGCACTCTCTTCCATCCACTCCTTCCTGGTACGTTCCTGCCATCACCTGCTTCCAAAGTACTCTCTCAGCCCGTGTCAGTGCAGATGACTGGTTGAAGTACTGTTGCCATATTATTCCCCAGTCAATCCCTCTCACGTTACTTTGAATGGCAGTGAATGGATAAACTCTCACTTTCCTACTTGGCCTTTTAGTACATACATTTTAGCTGTACTCTACTGTTTATTGCTCTGTCTGTTTTCTCAGAGGTTGTCTAATGCAACATCTCCTGATTTCTCACATAATCCAGGTTTCCATCCAACTGTTTTTATGCAAATAAATTACATGTCAAGACGGGCCTGATGGAAACAGCACATTTGGCGGTAAATGTTCCTAATGTCGACAAAACAAAATACGCTAGACAAGGTGGGATATTTTTGTCTGTAAAATTAACTACGCTAGAAATTGCAGTGAAACGCCTTTATTTCCTAATATTGATATAATAACCATCTTGACGTAAACTTGGAATCGCAATCGCATGGTGATTAACGCTTTGCTGACATTTGACAAATAAAAGTAATCTGGCTCTTTTGTCCATAATAATCTCATCATGTAGGTAGCCTACCCACACTGTATCTGAGAGCTGTTGGCTAGAGAGCACGTGCCAAGACCAGAGTGGACACATTTTGCTATATAACGCAGACATTTTTGTGACCACCATCAAAGTTGGAAACGCATTTGAACTTTTATTCAGTAAATGGGAATTTAACGGCAAGTTATTTGTATGTGCACTACGTTATCAAGCCCAGCCTTTAGTCAATTTGGTGGGAAAATGCGCATATTGTTTCATGCAGATTTTGGAATATTTGCATGAATATCTGTTGCCAATTGGATGGAAACCTAGCTATAGATAGACATTGCTTGGTGAATAGCAAATGAGCTTCAACAGGGTGGTAGGTAGGCGAAGTGTGACGTGACATTTGAGGACGGGCACATAAGTCTCTCAAATGTTACATCTTCATCATGCCATCCATCTACTATGAGATGAGTCATGCATGCCTGAGTTACAAACAAGAATAGCTCCCTTAGAGATGACTCTACTGGATGTCATCAGCGGGGAGGGAATTGCAGAGGCCATTCTGGCTCCTATGATTCACATGTAGACCTAAGTCAAGAGCAGGTAATACTACACTGTGCTGTGCCACTCAGGCCCTGCGGCCATTTTGAGCCCTGCTGTCCCTGGCTGCATTCAGGGAGGACGTTCAGCAACCACCAGTTCCCTCCAGTGTCACTAAGTGTGTTTGTGAATGTGTGAGCCAGGGCATGATAGTAAAGAGCTCTGTGGTTCATGCATGCTCCACCCCCTTCAGATAGATGCCCTTTGTGCTCATGGATGGGTAGAAACGGGGCACATCTGTCCTTGTTATGTCGCAGTGCTCAGTCCCTCTTAGCGCAACAGTGTTTCCACCCCACCATTTTATAGGCAGGGTCCCTCTTGCCTCCACCTCTCGTGCCCTCCACCTCTCTTGGTTCTGTTATCATTGCTTGAGCTTCCTAAATCTGGCCTCTGTTTGTTTTAGTTGAAAATGCCCTGCCTTCCTGGAAAATAGGCCGATTTTAGTGAAACATTGAGCAGATGTGGGGGATATTATGAATCACTATAGCTCTGTGGCAATGCAAGTGCTGAGTGGGTGAAAAAAGCTGAGCTGACCAGTTTCAGTAGCCTGGCCAACTGGTTCCTCTTAGGGCTGGGCTATATGGTCTAAAAATAATCTATTTGATTAGATTTTTTTTCAAACTTATGGCGATTCACAATATATATCAATGTATTATATTGTCTCTAAATAAGCTTTTGTTGTACAATTTACAGGTAAAATACGCTGCATTTCAAACAGTCAGCAATAATCTAACGAAGTCAGGGCTTGTGAAATTATACATATGCTAAATGGTAAAGTAGTTTAATCTGCTTTTTCTTTGTAATAATCACTGGTCTGGCTTTCAAGTCTGAAAATACCCTTGTTAGAAACGTTACTGGAACCATGCATCTCGTAGCAGGCATTAGCTGTAGAAAATGAACACAGTTAGGTCTCATAATCAATCTGTCATGCATAATTCCACATGCTAGTGAGTAGCCAGATAATATTTCATATTTAAAATCTAGCCAACTTGGATCTATTTGCTGGTTAACATGGTAGAACAGTTGAATTGTTATGAACGCCCCCTTCCGTCCGTCTCCAACTGTTTGAACAGCATGCTAGCCTGTCCACTTTGTTCAGATGGGCTACTTGATTTCATGCGTCTGGACTTCCTGACGGGCCGCCCCCAGGTGGTGAGGGTAGGCAACAACATCTCCTCCCCGCTGATCCTCAACACTGGGGCCCCACAAGGGTGCGTTCTGAGCCCTCTCCTGTACTCCCTGTTCACCCACGACTGCGTGGCCATGCACGCCTCCAACTCAATCATCAAGTTTGCGGACGACACAACAGTGGTAGGCTTGATTACCAACAACGACGAGACGGCCTACAGGGAGGAGGTGAGGGCCCTCGGAGTGTGGTGTCAGGAAAATAACCTCACACTCAACGTCAACAAAACTAAGGAGATGATTGTGGACTTCAGGAAACAGCAGAGGGAACACCCCCCATCCACATCGATGGAACAGTAGTGGAGAGGGTAGCAAGTTTTAAGTTCCTCGGCATACACATCACAGACAAACTGAATTGGTCCACTCACACAGACAGCATCGTGAGGAAGGCGCAGCAGCGCCTCTTCAACCTCAGGAGGCTGAAGAAATTCGGCTTGTCACCAAAAGCACTCACAAACTTCTACAGATGCACAATCGAGAGCATCCTGGCGGGCTGTATCACCGCCTGGTATGGCAACTGCACCGCCCTCAACCGTAAGGCTCTCCAGAGGGTAGTGAGGTCTGCACAACGCATCACCGGGGGCAAACTACCTGCCCTCCAGGACACCTACACCACCCGATGCTACAGGAAGGCCATAAAGATCATCAAGGACATCAACCACCCGAGCCACTGCCTGTTCACCCCGCTGTCATCCAGACGGCGAGGTCAGTACAGGTGCATCAAAGCTGGGACCAAGAGACTGAAAAACAGCTTCTATCTCAAGGCCATCAGACTGTTAAACAGCCACCACTAACATTGAGTGGCTACTGCCAACACACTGTCAATGACACTGACTCTACTCCAGCCACTTTAATAATGGGAATTGATGGGAAATGATGTAAATATATCACTAGCCACTTTAAACAATGCTACCTTATATAATGTTACTTACCCTACATTATTCATCTCATATGCATACGTAGATACTGTACTCTATATCATCGACTGCATCCTTATGTAATACATGTATCACTAGCCACTTTAACTATGCCACTTGGTTTACATACTCATCTCATATGTATATACTGTACTCGATATCATCTACCGTATCTTGCCTATGCTGCTCTGTACCATCACTCATTCATATATCCTTATGTACATATTCTTTATCCCCTTACACTGTGTATAAGACAGTAGTTTTTTTGGAATTGTTAGTTAGATTACTTGTTCGTTATTACTGCATTGTCGGAACTAGAAGCACAAGCATTTCGCTACACTCGCATTAACATCTGCTAACCATGTGTATGTGACAAATAAAATTTGATTTGATTTGAAATCTTATTTCTCATAATGAGAACGAGGTGCCAATTCGTTATATAATAGTTTTTTTATGCTCATTGTACATAAAACACAGACTAGATAGCTAGTATAGGTCTGTGGCTAAACTGCTACATTCATTTTCCAGAATCAATGTTCATTGATAGTTTGTTTTTAGGGGTCTGCTCTTCATGCAGTTTGAGGAGTTGAGACATAAAGACTATAGTTAGAAAGGTTCAGTTGTCCTCCATTATAGTGAAATGATGTTTCGGTGTCCATGTTCGAGGTCGACCGATTTTAATCGGAATGGCTGAATAATTTGGGCCGATTTCAAGTTTTCATAATAATCGGTAATTGGCATTTTTGGACACCGATTATGGCTGATTACATTGCACTCCACGAGGAGACTGCGTGGCAGGCTGACCACCTGTTACGCGAGTGCAGCAAGGAGCCAAGGTAAGTTGCTAGCTAGCATTAAACTTATCATATAAAAAAAACAATCAATCTTAACATAATCACTAGTTAACTACACATGGTTGATGATATTACTAGTTTATCTAGCTTGTCATGCGTTGCATATAATCGATGCGGTGCTTGTTAGTTTATCATCGAATCACAGCCTACTTTGCCAATCAGGTGATGATTTAACAAGCGCATTCACGAAAAAGCACTGTCGTTGCGCCAATGTACCTAACCATAAACATCAATGCCTTTTCTTAAAATCAATACACAATTATATATTTTTAAACCTGCATATTTTGTTAATATTGCCTCCTAACATGAATTTCTTTTAACTAGGGAAATTGTGTCACTTCTCTTGTGTTCTGTGCAAGCAGAGGTCAGGGTATATGCAGCAGTTTGGGCTGCCTGGCTCATTGCGAACTGTGTGAGGACCATTTCTTCCTAACAAAGACCGTAATTAATTTGCCAGAATTGTACATAATTATGACATAACATTGAAGGTTGTGCAATGTAACAGCAATATTTAGACTTAGGGATGCCACCCGTTCAATAAAATACGGAACGGTTTCGTATTTCACTGAAAGAATAAACGTTTGTTTTCAAAATAGTTTCCGGATTTGACCATATTAATGACCTAACATGCTGACCAGACTGGACAAGTCGCGTGCGTGAGTGTTGCAAAATAAATGTAGAAATCCATGTTATTCAATTATTGCACCCACACTGCTCGCTCGCGCCAACGAGCGTCTGCGTTGCCAAGGGCTAAAATAGAAGTCATTCCTATTTCTGACGCTGCAAGTCCTGCCTCTCCCATCTCCTCATTGGTTTATAGAAGCAGGTACCCACATGCCATCGCCTCATTGGTTATACCCACATGGGTGATTGAAAGACTAACTGTTTTGCCGGTTGTCGTGGTAATACTATGAAAGTGTAGATGCCAATCACCATATAAGTTCAAAGATGAAAAAGCCTGGAAGGAGGAGCGATGACTAGAAACGATTCGGTTGACTGTTTGTGTGGATTAATTGTCGGAGTAGAGGACATTTGTGCATTTCAGGTAAAATAACAACTCAATGTTTATATCCCAGGACAAATTAGCTAGCAACAGCGAGCTAGCTAAATAGGACAAATTAGCTAGCAAGTGCAAGCTAACTAGCTAAATTGCCATACATGTTTAATGCTTTTTGAGCTGTCCCCAAATTAATCTCATTGTCAGTTTGTTTTTTGATATTTTAACCTGCGTGTCGTGATCGCGTTTGGTGTAGGGGGACAAAATAAATGTAAATGCACAATGGCGCACACAAGCGCAGCCAGTTTGGGTTTCGTGTGAGGCTCGTATTATTATATTATAATTAAGTCTATGATTTGATATTTTATAGAGCAGTCTGACTGAGCGGTGGTAGGCAGCAGCAGGCTCGTAAGCATTCATTCAAACAGCACTTTCCTGCATTTGCCAGCAGCTCTTCACTGTGCTTCAAGCATTGCGCTGTTGATGACTTCAATCCTATCAACTCCCGAGATTAGGCTGGCAATACTATAGTGCCTATAAGAACATCCAATAGTCAAAGGTGTATGCAATACAAATGGTATATAGAGAGAGAGTCCTAGAATCCCTAAAACATCTTACCTGGGAATATTGAAGACTCATGTTAAAAGGAACCACCAGCTTTCATAATGTGCTCAGGTTCTGAGCAAGGAACTTAAGTTAACTTTTTTACATGGCAAATATTGCACTTTTACTTTCTTCTCCAACACTTTGTTTTTGCATTATTTAAACCAAATTGAACATGGTTCATTATTTATTTGAGACTAAATTTGTTTTAATGATGTATCATATTAAGTTAAAATAAGTGTTCATTCAGTATTGTTGTAATTGTCATTATTATATATAAATAAATAATATAATCTGCCGATTTTTAATCGGTATCAGCTTTTTTTTGGTCTTCCAATAATTGGTATCGGCGTTGAAAAATCATAGCCGGTCGACCTCTAGTTCATATGAGCGATTTTTATTCGACCAAACCTTAAATGCAAATAGCGAGTTGAAACCACTTGTCAGAGAGAAAGAAGTGATCTTTCATCTTTGTTGTTCTGAGTTGCAGGGGGAGGAGCTTGGTGTGTGAATGGGAAGGTGCAGTCACAGCAGAAAGAGTGAAGGAGATGAGAACAATCAGAGCTACATTCTTGCGATTCAGGCATTTGGAATATCTTGCTAAAACATTAATTAGATGTATTGCCCAGCTGTACTACTTCTCATGTTTGGGGGTGTTTTAATTTGAATCCTGTTTAGGTAGTCTAAGCATCAGTGCTAGGAGTGGCTGTTATTGGTCTCCTGGGGTGAAGTGTGTGTTCAGCTACCAATGACTCACTAAAACTCCAAGTCCAAGCATCTGTTTTTTTTTTTCTTTCTTCTTATGTGTGCTTTAAGTCAAGTGGGAATTGAACACAGTCCCAACCAACATTGGAGAATTTCAGACTGATCCACTCAACTCAGTTACAGGTCCAACAAACTGGCAATCAAGTGTTGTTTTTTTGTCACAAGTGAGTTTGTTGTCAATGTGAACTGCATACACTTGACAAGCCCTAGATGAATTTATGGGCCTTGTGAGCATCATCGATTTAGTTTACAGTCATCAAAGCAATTTACTCGACATGTTTATTCTTAACCTTGACTGGTGAATGTATTTTTGTGCTTGTGTCAAGATGATATTACAATTTCCATTTTGCAGAAAGTAGCCTGAGTGACTGAAGGTTTAGGCTGGCCTTGTACACACTCCAAGGTACGCAAGTGTGAAAATCAGTTCCTTGTTTGACAGGCCAACCCGAGGTGTGGTTCACCCATTGAGCTGTTTTGATGTGAGCCATAGCAAAGATGTTTTCATGCGTACAACGTTTGTAAAGCCCTGATTCTAATGTGCCAGCACATTTTATAGGGCACAGTTTATGACACTAATTGAACATGGCCAACGTTATGGTTTCCAGATGTGAAAGGGTAAACACTATTCAGAGCACTGGTGGATGTTTTATTCTACAGCATATTGTGTCACCACCTGAATTAATTAAATACAGATCATACTGAAATCTAGGCGTTCAAATGAATCTCTTAAGCCCCATGTTATGGACATGGATCACTTCACTATTGATAGTGATTGGTTCGGTGTTATAGATTGATTGCCATTTTGCATCCTTCAGTTGTCTCTGTACATTTTTCAGTGGTGTCTGTGATGCTGTCCTTCTCCTGTTCTCTGGCAGACATTTGTGTTTTGGAATGCAGGCGACAGCATCTCTGCCCCCCCCAAATCTCCCAGTGGCAGGAGGCTGTGGCCTCTCCTGCTGCCTGTCGGTCTCTCTGGGTTAAAACCTGCTCCCTCCAGCCTCTTCTCAACCCTCAGACTGGTTTAAACCGGTTCTTATGGAAAGGCTTTGTGTCTCCCATAGAATCTTGGGAAGGGTTATATGGAGCTCTGCTCTGGTGATGTCACAGTGGATGAGAAAGACCTTGAGTCAGCCTTCTTTATCTGATGGTAGAAGTGTGTACACTCAGGTAGTCTATACAGTGGCTGCCCCAATGATTGTTTACAACCTCTATAAGGGGAGTGATGAGGCAATTATATTTACTTAAGGGGAGACGGCAGACTAGAAGTACTGGAGTCAGCAGGCTTGAAAGGAGATAAGAGTAGGCCTAATGGTCTTCCAAACCCCCCCCTTCCCTGTACTTCAACTCTAGTCCAGAACACACACACAGAGTGTCAAGTACACACTGAGCTCTGATTCTTGTTTCAGTTCATAACCTGTGCGTCTGTGAGATGTTCATGTCTGTGTGAGTGTATGCTTTATCCATGGTGTAGTGCCATAGTTGTGGGTCAGGCTGATGTTCAAGCTGAGTGTGTCTCCCTCCTGCTCCATCCTCTGCTATTACTTTAATGATGGGGGATTTGGGTCAGCATCTGGGGAGCTGGCACTGAGGCAGGCCTGTGCTGCAGTCAGGTCAGTCAGACAGAGAGCCCCCCCTCTCCAGCACAGCTGGAGGAATTGCTGACCGGCCCGCTACCACACATCCACACTGATATGGTGCCTCGGTGAGCATTTAGGCCTAGATTTGTCCAGTTTTCATTGGTCAAGTGCCTCACTGTTGAATTGGTCCAGTGTTTGTTTATCTTTCCCTGACAGTGGTGTTTGCATTGCATGACCACTCATTATCAGCCAGTGTTCAACTTCCATCTCATCTTGGGGTGGTGCGATGCTACTTAAGCCTGCCCGCCGCTGACACAGACCTCTGTGTTTGTTTATCCAAATCTTTAACCCCCCTGTCTCTTGTTCTGTGTCGCCAGGTAAAGCAATGTCGGAGGAGGCGGTGCGTCAGACGCGCAGCCAGAAGCGGGCCCTGGAGAGGGACGTGGTGGCCCCTGGCAGCCCCGGGGGGGAGCTGGACATTAAGAAGGTGAAGCTGGAGAGCAGTGAACAGCCATCTGCAGCAGACGGCCCTATAGCTCTAATGGCTGTGGGGGGAGGAGATGTGGTGAAGACGGAGCAGGCAGCCAAAGTGGCCAGCATTAGCATCCTGAAGACCGACGAGGTCAAGGCTACCATCAAAGTGGAGGTGCAGACCGGGGACGGGCCTGTCGACATGAGCACGTCCAAGAGGTGAGAAGAACACTGATTACGCAAATGGTCTAAGCCTACACTCTTTCTGGCTGTACATTTGAACAAGGCCTAACTGGACTGTGGTAACCTCAGACGTTGTCTATTTTTGTTAATAATAATATTACCATCACTCTCTGGATTTAGTTTTAGAACATTGCTCTAAAATGTTATTTTTTTCCATCTGGCCTTTGGTGCATGTTTACAATACGATGGGTTGTCTTGGAGACTGCACATGGTACATTTGTGACTAGGGAATGTAGTGCTTTGTTACGACTGGAAAGGGACATTTTGCTTGGAAAGCAAGCTTGCCTTCAAAATACAATTTTTAAAAGTGGAACATTGTAAATCCAAAAAGGCAAATATGGGATGATGTTGATAATGTCCTGAATTGATTATCCAGCTGTTAAGGTTAATTTAGAAAGTTGTATGTCTCTGCTGAGGCAGTATGTGAGAGAGGCCTTGTCCAGATCTTCAGATATGGTTGGGTTAAAATGAGTTATGAGGGTATGCATGGATGGTCATGTGCTGTTGTTGATGGTGGGTGGGTTGGTTGGTTATGGAAAAAGTTATTTTTTTGACAAGTTGAAGCCTAGGCTGTTAGTGTGTGTGTGTTGCAACAACTATGTGTAGGTGTGTTTGAACTGCTGTCTGCGTTAGCTAGCGAGTGGGCTTCTCACACAGGAAGTGCATGTCTGTGCTCCCTCTGTTCCTGGTGGCCTGCACCCATTTTGAGAAGTCTGAGGCTTTGGCTGACGGGCTCCATTTTCTCCAGCACCTGAACTCTGCCTCACTTCATACAAAATGAAGGCTATGTGTCACAAACTGGTTCCAGCCGGTCGTTGCCATGGTTTCCACTTTGGAAGGAGCAGTTGGGGAAAGGAGGGGCCGTTGTTGAGTGTGTGTGTCACATGACCAAATGCCTGATGTCATGATGTGATCTCTTCACTTGGTAGAGTCATTAATATACACTGGAGGTGAGAGCAGTAGTACGCAAGGAAGATAGCCGCCAAGGAAGGGCTTTGCAGTTATGCATCGTAGTAGTTCACCCTCATGTAACCTTTGCCCTTTTCTTCACCCTAAGCCGGTGCTGCTACTGTTTCCACATTTCTTTGTAGAACTTTTAGTGTTTGCAGAGGAGATCTAGCATTTTGATCCAACTGTTTCAGAAACTGGGTGCTGAGTAATAGAATATGCATTGCATTCCAATGTCATAGAATTAGAAAGATATAGAAACACTTATTTTGGCCGGATAGATCTTTTTATAGGCTAAAGCAAACGGTTGATGACATTTGTCCATGTCCAGTTTCATGAATAGTGGTTTGTACTGGTAGGAATACCTACCTCCCATGAGTTAACTCTTTCAGAGGAAGTGTGAGTCAACACTGCTGAGTATTCCAGAGAACTAACGTTAGTAGCTTGTAGAAACGGAAGCCGTGGCCACTGGATCTTATGTAACCACGTACTTGGCTTTTGTTTGTGCTTGTCAAATCAGCTTTTAGGGTGGAGATGATCACCTCGTCACCATATATATATATATATATATAAAATAACCCTCCCTTTGCCCATTGCCTGGGCTAGGAGTTACTCCTGGTTAGGTCGTGTGTGTGTGTGTGGTCCTATTCATTGGTTTACTTTTTGCCCTACTTGGTCCATTGCTTTACAAGCCCTCTGTATCACCAGCTGTGGACTGTGTGATTGTAAACCATAGCTACTGTATCTTTCTCGGCCTGCCCTCTAAACAACGAGGCCTCAGCCCTGTTACCACCGCAGGGCCCTGGGATGTTTTGCACCAACCAGAATGACTGTGTCCTTGTTGATATGCCTGTGTCCTACCCTTTGCACCGCAGCCCAAGACACACAGTCAGTCAGGGTGTATACAATAGGCTGTCTCCTAGCCATGTTCCCCTCCCCCACCCCTCTCTCTCCCCTCCAGTGTCTCCTGCGGGCCTCTGCTCTGCGACTCTGGTGTCAGCAGCTGGGAGGGGTGGGGCCGCAGGCATAGCTACTGTCCGTACAAAGCGTCACCTACCCACCTCCCAGCCTCACTTCCCCCATTGGGTACAAGTGGGACGCCTGCTGTGTAGGGGCCAGCGAGCCATCTCCTCCATCGGCCTTTCACTCCCCCTCTCCGTCACAGGCTCAACGCTGTATACTGCTGCTCCTCTTTGTCCTCCTCAGGCTGGAGGAAACAACAGCTAGCTAAAGCCACAGAGGGAGCTATGAGGCCAGATCTAATCACACAGCCGGCCTAAGTCTGCAACTTGTAGCTCGGGCCTAGAAGCTCACGTATTTTGGCTCTGTTTTGAATGCATTCATTTTCTCCTCTTATATTCCAGTTGAAAGGAGTTGGAGTCTGCTTGTTATTCAGACAGGGCTCTGAACAGAGCTCCCACTCCACCATGACGGCTCTATTGATCTCAGATCAACTTGGGTGTCCCACAACTGCTGCTCACTCATAGACCACTGAAATTTTAGAATTTACCGCCCTCTACTGGACCCATCTTGCTACTGTATCTTTTTGCATACACGCCCAAGTGGTTCTCATTTGCTAGGTGATTAGTGTTGTATGATCACACTCAAATTAATTTCCAAATTGTGTGAGGAGAGGGATTGTCACTCAAGGGGGGTTTTGCTCTCCATGTTTACATTTTGCCTAGTAGAGTTTAGCTTATAAAGTAAATTGTTTGTTTTTCTCTCTTCTCCCAGTGACTTAAAGAAAGAGAGGCAGCCCCTGTCACCAAACAATGACGTCATAGTGCTGTCAGACAACGAGCCGTCCAGCCCTGTCATGAACGGCCTGAACCATTTCAGGAAGACAGACACTGACCTGCTCATGGTACGACCCGACACACACACACACACACACACACACACACACACACACACACACACACACAGCGACTCCTCTCCTTTGTACTGTTCACAATGTTTCTTTATCTACCACGGATGCAAATACATTCTAATGTAGTTGTGTGTATGACCCCCTGCTGTCTTCCCTTGTGTAGAAGAGCAGGCCAGATGAGAGGGAGTGCATCATCAAACAGTTGATGGAGGAGCTGAGACTACAGGAGGCCAAGCTGGTGCTGCTGAAGAAACTACGACAGAGCCAGACACAGAAGGAGAGCACTGTACAGAAGGTATCTAAACAAATGCGCGCGCACACACACACACACACACACACACACACACACTGTTTGCGCTAAACCCCTAGATTGCCATGAATAGTCTGGTCTCTCTCTCTTCCAGCCAACCTCTGGCTCTGTAGCCACTCCTCCACCTCTGGTCAGAGGCAGCATGACATCAGGCAAAGGAGTGCTACAGGTACAGGCAGCTACTGCTCACCACCACTACACAATACAATCATACGGATGTACATTGCTGCTGTTGTGTACCATACATTCACGCTCCTTGTAATAGTAAACCAGTGCATCCATTCAGCCACTAAGCACATTCAAGCTCTCTGTACTAGCTTGTTGTCAGTGTGTCATCTGTTCAACCATGCTGTGCTGTCTGAGGTAATCACACGCAGTTAGCGGTGACACACTACAGCTGATGTGAAATGGCTCTGTTTAGCATTTACTGTATGTGACTTGACAAAACGATTTTAAATATGACATGACAGGGACTGGCCACTTGCCAGCAAATGTCAACACTGATCATGTGACGCTTTCATGGGCAAATCTCATTGCCATTAAATCATGATTTAGCCAAAGGTCTGAGTCACACGTGTGGCTCTTGAGTTGGGAATCGTCCCTCATCGTATGGGTTCATCATGTGGTTGTGTTGCGTGTAAACCCTGTTGTTTTTGTGTCCAGGTGTCGTCAGTCCGTAGCTCAGGCACAGTGATCCCTCCTCCATTAGTCCGGGGTGGGCAGCATGTCCCGTCCAAGCAGAACTCCCAGACCACCATGCCACCCCTGGTCAGAGGGGCGCAGGTAACTTATACTCTGGTACTTACCTTTTTTAAACATACTTTTGTTGTTGTCTGTTGAGTATGCCCCTTTGGTACTTGTGCAATGTCAGTTATTAATAAGGCAGGTAGCCTAGTGGTTAGAGCGTTGGGCCAGTAACTGAAAGGTTGCTAGATCGAACCCACGAGCTGACAAGGTAAAGATATGTCATTCTGCCCCTGAACAAGGCAGTTAACCCACTGTTCCCCGGTAGGCTGTCATTGTAAATAAGTATTTGTTCTTAACTGACTTTAAAAAATTAAGAAATACAAATTCTAACATTCTCTGCATATTCAGTGTATATTTTCACATTTATATGTTGCTTTCTAAACAAATTCCTTGGATGTGAACTCTCTGCAACCAATAGACCAAATGCATAACACACACGCTTGTCAGTCTTTTCCAGTAAATTCATTTTACAATTATATTTTGCATATCTTCTCTCAATCTCTCTCTCTACGCCCTCTCCTGCCTCTGTCCCTCTCCCTGTGTGTGTGACTCCCCTCTCCCTTATGTCCATGCCGTACCCATCTTCCTGTGTGTGTGTGTGACGTTGTCAGCCCATCGCGGTATCTCCCCAGCAGATCGCGTCCCTGCGGCAGCAGCAGCAGCAGCACTCTGGGTCGGGCCCTCCTCCCCTGCTGCTGGCCCCCAGAGCCTCGGTCCCCAACGTCCAGGTGCAGGGCCAGAGGATCATCCAGCAGGGCCTCATCAGGGTAGCCAACGTCCCAAACACCAACGTCCTGGTCAACATACCACAGGTCAGACCACGATCACCCAGGACAGTCAGAAACACAGGTCACTAAACGTACTGGCCAGCATTTTACATTAAGACCCCTTCGACTTCCAACAGCATTACTTCTCCATCGCTTTTCATCTTGACTAATATGTCTCTGTTCCACAGGGCTCTCAGAAGGGCTCGTCCGTGACGTCCCAGGCCGGGATGGGCAGCAGTGTGTCTACGGTCCAGGCCAATGAGTCCCCGGCTGCTCGCCAGGCGGCTGCCAAGCTGGCTCTGCGTAAGCAGCTAGAGAAGACCCTGCTGGATATCCCTCCTCCCAAACCTCCCGCCCCCGAATTCAACTTCTTGCCGTCAGCAGCCAACAACGAGTTCATCTACCTGGTGGGCCTGGAGGAGGTGGTGCAGAACCTGCTGGACACACTGGGACGGGGTGAGTTAAAACTTTAATTCAGAAATATTGTTTCCTTGCATCAGCAGTTTTATACACTTGTTATGGTAGTAGTAGTAGCTAATCTCTTCATTCTACCTCCCTTGCTCTATTTGAAAGCTGCTGGCATAAGGTACATAAGACTGGCATGTCACTTTTCTGTGTTTCTCTCAGGCAAGCAGCAGGGTCAGTCTGTTGCCCCGGAGACCCCCTTCCCTAAGGAGCCGCACACCTGCGCCCAGTGCAAGACTGACTTCACGTCGCGCTGGCGCTCGGAGAAGAGCGGCCCCGTCCTGTGCGACCACTGCATGTCGTCCAACCTGAAGAAGGCCCTGAAGGCAGAGCACACCAACCGGCTGAAGGCAGCCTTCGTCAAGGCCCTGCAGCAGGAGCAGGAGATAGAGCAGCGCATCCTCCATCAGGCCGCCTCTCCTGTCTCCAAAACACCCTCCTCTTCCTCTGGGATGAAGAGTGAGCACCAGCAGCACGTGCTGGTGTCACAGCAGTACAAGCAGGCCAGAGCCCAACTTCAGCAGCAGCATAGAGGCACGCCTGTGGCCCGCCACCACTCCTCCATCAAGCAGGTCAGCACTGGGACGCAACACTACACACAACTAACTTGTACGAAAGGGGAAGCTTGTCTGTACATTTTGATAACTTCAAAAAACAGTGGCATCCTTTTTAATTATATTAACACATTGGTTACTAAACTTTATATTTTCTCCCCCTCTCAGAGCCCTGGTCAACTGTCCCGTAGTGTGCAGCAGGCGGTGGGGTCTCGCGGTGTCAGTCACTCGTTCCCCACATCCTCTCAGCAGCTGCAGAACGCTGTGACGGCGGCCGCACTGGCCAGCAGGCCAGGTAAGCATGCCATGCGCCCGGGGCAGGGGACAAAGGGCAGCAGCAGTAACCCCTCGGCCAACCCCAACGCCTGGAGGAAGCAGACCACCGGGAACTCAGGTAGATGAACCTCTACAGGACAGAGACAAGACCCTGTCCTCACCTGCTTCTCATTTTCTCTCCTCTCCCTCTTTCTCCACTTCTCTCTCTCCCTGGCGACCTAAAATACATTCTAGTGTCACAAAAGGTTGTGGAAGGTGCATTACTACCTCAATGGGGTGACTATGCTTGCCTAGGTAAATAAATAAATACAAATGGGGTGACTATTAGTCTGAGATGTAGATAGGGGCAGCTAGCTAAAGCCTTTCTCTCTCTTTGCCTTTCCTCTGGTGCTGGATCAGACTCATTTGTGTGTTTTTAAAAAATGTAGAATCCATTCATTCCAATAAAAAAATGTGTGTCCTTGATTCTTGCTGTAATGGCCGCAGACAGGCTAAAGGATGGTAGAGGGTGTTTGAGATGTTTCCTGTTTGTGTCCCTGGTTCCAGTCCTGTGTACTCACTGCTGTGGTTATCGTCTCCTTCCAGGTGTGACCATGGCATATGTGAACCCCAGCCTGTCTGTCAACAAGACCACCACATCCGCCAACCTGGAGCGCCAGAGAGAGTACCTCCTGGACATGATCCCCTCCCGCTCCATCTCCCAGACAGCCAACACATGGAAATAACACCACCCCTCTATCAACCCTTATTATTAATCTGAATAATAGTCACTCATTATCAATTTAACAAAGGACTCCTCTCTGGAAAACAATTTCACATAATCTACCATTGACCAATGAAATAAAAACTAAAATGCACCTCTCCTTATGTTCTCTCCCTCCGCCATCGATCTTCCTGTGAGTCTTCAGTTCTAGTGTGGTGCACTGGTGTTGTACTGGGAGACTACAGGGCTCTGAGAGATGCTACATCTAAAACGGTGGCATGGACTTAATCAATCTCAAACATTTATGGTGCCTCGCTTCCTTTCCTGGTCAGTTTTGATCTTCACACATTCACACCGAGAGGGAGGGATGTCCCAGTCCAGCTGTGTCTGTGGCTCTGATTGGCTATCCAGGTGACGCGACCGTCAACATTGTCCACTGTGAATGATGCGCCTTACTTCATCTCCCCCTTCTACCTAGGAGAGACAGGACCGGGTCTCTCTCTGGCCTCAGTGGTAGCCTGGCATGGCTGGTGGCACAAGACTGCAGACAGACAGATGTCGTGGCAGGGACTGTGGGTGATGCCTCGATCACACCGACGGTGTTATTGCATTTTGTTACACCAGAAGTACATTAATTTCCAATGGAACGCTGTGTTTGCCTTGCAGCATTGCGTTGCAGAGGCAGTTTCAGTGCGCTCTGTGTGGTGCATACCTTGGATTTAACTTATGCGTCAAACTGTATGCATAGACAGCTTGACAGAAATGGTAGCAGACGGTGAATGTTGAATTTTTGTTGCACACATAACCAGATGATGCTGCGTACTAATTTGCGCAATGACTATCGGTGTGATCAAGGTGTGGAGCCTAGAGGACCATCCAAGGAATACTAAAATAGCTTCAGCTTTGCAAAAAAAAAAAAAAATGACTTTTTGAAGAACAAAATCTATCCACAGAATAGACTGCCTTGTCTTTGAACCGACGGTGTGCAGAACAGAGGAGCAGCCCGGAGTGTGTCTGGTTATTTTGTATGGCTGAATGTTAGAATATATTTTGTTTTTTTTTATAAGTCAAAAGATTCTGCTCCCTTCTATTTTGGAACTGGACTCTTTTGTGGAGGTCTCTGTTTGTTTGAAAGGTAACATTACTGTTGAGGTGGTTTTACATCTGTTGGTTTAGTGTTTCATTTTGAAAGACTTTGTTTTCTAAGCTGAAAAAGGATTAAGTAACTAACTTAACTTTTTTAATATGTACAAACACGGAACACATTGTGGGAGGACTATTCTTGTAAATGGTATAAAAAAATAATTAAAAACTAAAAATGGAGCCTTCCAAAGAAATAGTGCAGCCCAAATTATCCTATCATTCTACTCTTGTTTTAAATCCTTGATGTTCAAAATAGACGGGATGTGCTTTTTTTTCTGAAATGCAAAAGGGGGGGGGGAAAGGGACTTCATTTTATGAAGCCATTTTGCTTTTAGTCATAGATTGTGGGACATAACTTTTCTTACAGACACATGCTGTGTCTGGGTATATTTATCGGGTCACTAGTTAAGATGTATGCTTATGCCCTCAGTTCCAATGGATCTCCACTTTAGATTATTTTCTTGTGTCCAGTGTTTTCTACGAGCCCATTCATTGGTCTAAAAAGCTGGACAGCTTTCAGAATGTAGTTATGCGAAACCCTAGAAACATTTTATACTTTTATTTCTGTTTTCTTTTACAAGGGAGAGTATGAGTTATGTCAGATCCCTTAATTAGCTAGCTTGCTAGCCCATCTGGTGGAAATGCCAGCGGTATTGCATTTATATAGGTGGTGCAGTACAGGGTAAGAAAGTGTTGAAATATGCACCATGCTTACAAAGCTCCCTCTCAGAAGGAATAAGACGGTGCTGTGTCAGTATGAGGTCTTATGAGGTCGAGCTTCTGTATCCAAACATGGTTCAGAGCTACACAACAGTTCAGTGGCCTAATAGAAATTAAACTGAAAGGAAATGATCAAACAATGCTTTGAATTTAGGTTCTATCTTGTGCTGCCACAATGTATTTTTTCCCCCCTCCAACAAATGTGGAGTACATGCTTTCCCCTGATTTAATACGTTTTGATAGCAGTGTGTGTGGTGTACCAGACCTCCGGATAAACCAAGTGTGTTTGTTAACAATGAGACACCGTAAGTGTTAATTAATAAAGTGCTGGTTCATACAGCAACTCCCCAGCTTGTCCTGTTCATATGAATCCCATTGTTTTCTGTAACCACCAAGCAATTTGGCTAATCTCCCATTGTTATAGATTTGTCCCCCCCCATACCTACCCTATTATGAAATTTCAGAGAGATAAATGGGCTTTCATCTCTAACATATTTGCCATATAGTGCACTACTTAATAGGGCTTTGGGTAAAAGCAGTTCACTATATGGGGAATAGGGTGTCATTTGAGATTTGCCTGTTCATCTTCTGGAGCCCTGCTCAGAGCCATGATGGTTGGGGTCCTTGGCATGCGTTCCAGGCATAGAGAATGATCGAGGCCTCTAAGTCGCCAAAAGGCTGTATTAGCATGCACAGCGCCATTGAGGGCTTCCACCATTTTAATGTAGTCAACTCAGTGGGACTTCCAACTTAATTGGCTGATCCCTCCTGGTGACATGTCCAACCGGGTTATCAGGAGGGATCAGCTAATCGTGAAGAAAATTAATTGACTACTTCAAAATGGAGATGGCCTCAATGGTGCTGTCCATGCTATAATGGCACAGATATAAAGATGAGTCCTCTGTCTATCTCTGGTTCCAGGCTGCAGGTGCAGCAGCCATTAGTGTGCCGTCCTGACTACTGCTGTTTGACGACTAACACCATTCCGTTTTATCTGGGGTGCTAGCACTGTTTACCGTGTAGCGCCTCACCCTAAAAAAATTGTTCCTATTTGTTTAAAATTGTTTTCTTGCTCTATCAAGTAAAAAATAAACAATTTAACCCCTTTTCCTTTTTAGTCCAGGCTTTGTTATAGATTTTATAATGTTGATTTGAATGACTTTTCCTGACTAAAATGTTTTAATGATTTTTGTAGGCCTATACAAAAACGAATTAGATTACCCTGTAGTTTAATTATAACATGATCAGGCTTATTGCCCTGTCCTTTTCAAAGCCATATAAAAGGTCATCAGGGATTTAGTATTTGTTATACCACTCACTTACGTCATTGAAATTGCCCAAGAGTCTATTCATAAATTATCTAAAGGCATGATTTAGAATCCACATTTTCCATCAATAGTAAGACCGCATAGGTGTGCGTAAAATACTCGCCATTTTGGAAAGGTACGTGTTGGCCGTCTGGTCATGCCGCTCCAAAGCAGAGTATCTTTCCACTTGCCGTGCGTTCTTGGGTTCGCTTTGTGAGCATGTTTCTGGCTCACGGTAAGAGACCTGCGTCTCTCTGTGCTCGACATTTTGAAGCTGTGGGTGTGGTGTGTGCCTGTGTAGACAACGCGGCCAGTGCATCTGTCATCCTTTTTTGATTTACAGGTGTAAACGAACCTTCAGATATTGTTACCATGGAATTAGACCGTTTTCTGTTTCAACAGGACAGTTGCCAGGTTAACAGTTAATCAGTGAACGGCATGCTTCATGTGTGTTCATTATGAATGGCAGAAAAAAAGTAGGCTAGGCAGAGTAGCCAGACCTATGCACTATTGAATGTTTTCCTTTTAGATTGCAGCGTTTTTGGTCTCCCGAGTCTACTTATACCTACTTATACCTACTATACTTATTGTTTGAGAATGTAAAATCACTGTCCGTGATGAATAGGCTACATGTGAATAGCATATTATCAGTATTATTAGTAGGATAGACCTACAATATTTCCAGCAGCTGACCACTAATAACTTTTATTAGCCTACATGGGGAACAAACGAAAGTCAAGAGATTTTCAATTGCACATGATTTAATCACTCACATTGTCCTGGCCTCTTGCTTATTGCAACCAAGACTGCTCTGCCACCTGTTGGATTGTCGGACGGTTAGAAGGGCTGAACTGCATCAGATAGGCAATTAACTGCTGGCATGGCTCTTCCACGGCGACGTCGTCCGGGTAGACCAAGGCCTTGCGCTGAGCCCGCGGGAGTTTGCTGACATTGGAATCGTCGTAGGGCATACACCCAGTGACCATGACATAGAGAATCACACCCAAGCTCCACACATCATATTTCTTAGGGTCGTATGGAACTCCGAGGAGTACCTCCGGTGGGGCGTAGGCCGCTGAACCACAGTAGGTGCTACTCAGCTCAGGGTAGCCCTTAGCAAACCTCCCAAAACCAAAGTCTGTGATCTTTACTTGGTTGTCCCTAGTCAGCAGCACATTCTCACATTTCATGTCCCGATGGACGATGTTGTTTTGATTGAGATAGTTCACAGCGCTGACAATCTGGGAAAACATGGTCTTGGCTTGGGCTATGGGGATGGAATTGACCTCTTGGATTTTTTGGAGAAGATCCGTCGCTGCCGCCTCCATCACTATGTATAGTCGGCCGTTGCAAACCTCTATGAATTCGTGCACATGTACAATATTGTTATGTCTCACTCCCCTCAAAAGTGTCAGCTCCCTGGGTAGAAACTTGTGGACGAAGTCGTGGGGAGCCTTTTTGCGGTCCACAATTTTTATGGCCACCTCAGAATTGTGTTTCTGGGAGCTGGCTAATTTCACTTTGGAGTAGCTTCCCTCGCCGATTGTTGCTCCCAACTTGTAGCCCATCTCGCGCAGAACTTTCTCTGTGTACATTTTCAAAAAGGTATGGTTGACTTACTGCTCTTCAAAATTTGTCTTGCTGCTGCTCCATCAGGGAATAAACCCCGAGTGGTCACAAGCTCTTCGACCAATTTGAGGAACGTTAGGATGTTTCTCAGGTGGGGGTGACAACGTTGTGATATACTAGATACACTTATTGATAAGGTCACGGGCGTGTTTGCGCTTGCATTATGACGACATTGTGACAAACCGTGACGACATTCTGAGGGTCGCTAAGCTTCAGTGGCAGGCCTAGGCTACTGTAGTCCTCCTCTCTTACAGTACTATATTCGTGTTATGATTTATTGCATCTGAACAATAATAACTAGATTTCTATCACCTTATTTGGGCTATTTAGCTGTATGAAATTAAACAAAATGACAGTTCTATTCCATCATCTAGAGTAGACTTCCGATAATTGGATACTGTTGGCTGTAATGTCTTCATATGACCTCAGGATGGCAGACTGCACCAAGAATCTCCTTCGCCATATCCACCTCTCTTTCTCTCTCAAAAAATATACTGGTACAGCTGTTTGGGGTTCCTTTTTAACAAGGGCTTACATAACTCAATAGGAGGAACAAAAAGGGTGTAGTCCAATCTAAATTGACCTTAAAATTGGTGTCCAGAAGAGTGTCTTCCCATTGTCCTGTCACTCACCACTCTACAAACGGACCAAAAAAACTGGCCTTTCAATTGTTCATAAAATGAGCAGACTTTATAGAGCAGGCCTGCTAGAACGCTGAACAAACAGGCTAGAATGTTGAGCGCAGCACTGACCTTTCCTGAAGAATGTGAGCTATTGTTTGTTAACATGACCCAGTTAGGAGCTGCAGCCCTTGGCTTGGCAGCTATTGGCAAGAGTTGTGCAAATGAACTATACTATATACAATTTTGCTTATGGAGGTTGTGCGTGTGTCTGCGTCATACACTTGCATGTATAATGTGTGTATGTGTGCTGTTGGGGATTTCCCTTACATTTTTTAAAACTTCTCTTTGATGCTTTAAACACATTTAAACCTGATGTCAAATCCCATCTATTTAAAGTTTCAGGCAATGCAGATGAAACCATAAATGAATTAAATGCAATACATTTATCTGGTATTTTAGAATATACTGTACATATGACATTGTGAATGTTATATTATGCTCAATGCCAGCAAATATGTACAATTCTAAATCCATATGCATTTCCTGCCTCTATAAAGTGATTGGCATTGTTATTGCGTGTGAGTGCCACTTGCAGAGCTTTGAGTCATTCCCCACTCTGCTCCAGTTTCTCCACAGAGGGTTTGTTGGTTCAGCCACTTTCTGGCTGACTGAGCTGCTATGACTCGCCGAAGGCTGGGCCAATAAGCTGGCTACTCCCGTGTCTCCCTGCCTCATAATTGGCTGCCTCGTCTAGAGAAGGGCTACTGATACAAACAGCTAGCCGGTTTCATCACAGAGAGAGAGAGAACAGGAGCCAGAGAGAGAGAGGAAGGTTCTGAGTGGGAGATAGCGGGCAGTTAGAGAGAGAACAAGAGTGTATTCTGTAAAGCAGTGCAACTCATTCTTCCCTTCTTCTTCTTCTGTGCTGAATTCTCCCAGGCTGACAAGATGAACCACAGCTCGACTGAACCGGCGGAGACCATCGAGCCCCTGCGCTATCTCAGGTAGGCACCAACAAAATCAGGACAACACAGCTATTCCTGCTCTCAATTCACTTAAATTCTCCAATACCCTCAGTAGTTTACAACTTTTATTATGGCTTGTGAACTCTGTTTTGCACATCCTGCTTATAAATATGAACTGACCTTTGATCGCTGATGGCGTATGAGCACTTGTGCATGTTTTTATGTTGTAGACATAAAGTTGGGTGTGTGACGCAGTTTTTCCATCCAGAGAGGTTCTCTGTGTAGAGACAGGTGTCCAGAGCAGTCCTGCCAAGGCTGCATTCATTCACCTTACTTATGCAACAGATAACGGAACCTGTCGCACCAACTCATATTTCTATCTCTGCCCTCCACATCAGTGTGTGTGTGTGTGTGTGTGTGTGTGTGTGTGTGTGAGTGTGAAAGAGAGTGCGTGAGGAAAAAAAAGAGAGAGCAAACAAGACAGTGTCTGAGAAAGAGATCAGGGGCTCAAATCAAGGCTGCAATGACACCTGCTGGTGCTTGATTTTTCTGCCTGCCTGTCAGGTACTGTTGAGGAGCAGGATGTGTAATCACCTGCCGGCGATCCCTTGTCTGTCTAAGACAGAAGACAAAGTTCCAGGCTGATTTGTAATTACCTACACTCTGTGTCGGAATGAAAGATGATGATGGATAAGATTAACGTGTGTCCACAAACCATAGGCTACAGTGCGTAGGTAGGGCTATAGAGGTGTTGCATGAGCAAATCCCCTAGGATAATGTTTTCTATCATTTACATTATAATGAATGAATATCAAATGGTTTCTCTAAAGACAATTTGCATACATTGATCTTTGAGCATTGCTTTTAGTACATTTTTTATTTTTTTATTTCACCTTTATTTAACCAGGTAGGCCAGTTGAGAACAAGTTCTCATTTACAATTGCGACCTGGCGTTGACATTGATAAGACTTCGGCAGAGACTATGGAACCCCCCACAAAAAAACAGAAATCAATCCCAGAAAATCTGCTGCGAGTTTTCTAGCTAGGTCCATTCTCTCTCCTCCTTTCCTCCTTAGCGGGATCAAGATGCCTGATTGAATTATAATGACGGTTTCTGTGATTGAGTCAGCTATTCATGTTTAATTCAGTGTTGTTATGCTGACCATGTCCCTGCTGCCATCCTAATGTCATTTCGTCACTTAAATCGGCCCTGTTAGTTAATCAGTCCATTACATAACACCATGACAATGGTACCTGGCGGTGGGCATCACAGCAGGTTGCACTCAGCCACATGTCCTCATAGTCCACACAGAGAGGGCTTGCGCGAACACACGCTGCACATAGACACATACACGCAGAGACACACACTAACACAAATGCGCACACACACTGACTGACACATACTGGCACCATGCAGTCAGTGAGGAACATGGTCAATTACATGGTGTTGGATATAACACAATGGGGATATTACAGGCTTAATGTATGGATGCTGGGGAGATTTCTACCCCCCCTGTAACTGTCACACCCCTGTGTCTGGTCTTTATGTCCTGA
The DNA here is from genome assembly GCF_018296145.1 of Oncorhynchus tshawytscha. Lineage (NCBI taxonomy): Eukaryota > Metazoa > Chordata > Actinopteri > Salmoniformes > Salmonidae > Oncorhynchus > Oncorhynchus tshawytscha. Next base: position 52,793,011 of record NC_056433.1, read on the forward strand.
TGGCCTGTCACACTGTCACCAGCCTTGATAGCTATGGCTCATTCATATGCATTACCAACAGACATTCTATTTGTATTCATTTGTATGTATTAGCTTGGCATGAAACATATGAGGTTGGTCTCACTGTCACCGCTACTGGCCTGATACACTACATGACCGAAAGCATGTGGACACCTGCTGGTCGAACATCTCATTCCCAAATCATGGTCATTCATATGGAGTTGGTCCCCCCTTTGCTTCTACAACAGTCTCCACTCTTCTGGGAAGGCTTTCCACTAGATGTTGGAATATTGCTGCGGGGACTTGCTTCCATTCAGCCACAAGCATTAGTGAGGTCGGGCACTGATGTTTGGCGATTAGGCCTGGCTTGCAGTCGGCGTTCCAATTCATCCCAAAGGTGTTCGAAGGGGTTGAGGTCAGAGCTCTGTGCAGGCCAGTCAAGTTCTTCCACACCAATCTTGACACATTTCTGTATGGACCTCGCTTTGTGCAAGAGGGCATTGTCATACTGAAACAAGAAAAGGCATTATGCATTGGGGCAGGTAGCGCCAAACCCAGATTCGTCCGTCGTACTGCCAGATGGTGAAGCGTGATTCATCACTTCAGAGAATGCGTTTCCAGAGTCCAGTTGCGGCAAGCTTTACACCACTCCAGCCGACGCTTGGCATTGCACATGGTGATCTTAGGCTTGTGTGCGGCTGCTCAGGCATGGAAACCCATTTCATGAAGCTCCCGACAAACAGTTATTGTGCTGAAGTTGCTTCCAGAGGCAGTTTGGAACTCGGTAGTGAGTAATGCAACCGAGGACAGACGATTTTACGCATTTCAGTGGTCCTGTTCTGTGAGCTTGTCTGGCCTACCACTTCATGGCTGAGCCCTTGTTGCTCCTAGACGTTCACAATAACAGCACTTACAGTTGACCTGGTCAGCTCTAGCAGGGCAGAAATTTGATGAACTGACTTGTTGGAAATGTAGCATCCTATGACAGTGCCACGTTGAAAGTCACTGAACTCTTCAGTAAGGCCATTCTACTGCCAATGTTTGTCTAAGGAGATTGCATGGCTGTGTGCTCATATTTATACACCAGTCAGCAACGGGTGTGACTGAAATAGCCGGATCCACTAAGGGGTGTCAACATACTTTTGTATATATAGTGTAGCTGACAGCCCATTGATATGCATTACTTGCCATGCTGTATTCATTTAGTCTGCATTAGCATGTAATGAACTTGACTAGTGAGATTGGTTTACATTATCCTCACATTCACTAGTGTCAGTCTTTCAGCCTCAGAGTGATGTTGTCTCAACATTGTCCATGTCCCCTATGGTAAACCTAATTGCCACTCTTTCTAACACACTCATTGTAATGAGTCCTGTAGTGCCACTGCCTTCCAGACGTGAGCCTCATAAAGTAGAGAATTACCCTGGAGAGAGAGCTCCAGTCTCACTGATCTCCCCTGGTTGTTTGCTGCCTGTGCAGGATAATGCTGGTAATGAAGCTATATGAAGCCATGCCAGTAACAGATTACACTGCTTTTATAGTCCTTACCTCTGGGCTTTAGGTATACTGCAGGGAAACAGCCACTCACATAACCATGCTGATGAGTGGTTCATTTACCAAACACCAATAACTCCCTTCATAATGCATAGGGATAGCTTGCATTATGTAGTGCATGATGTATATTTTACATATGCATCCATTGTTTTCTATATTATTATAAGATTTGGAGAGTTTATTAGTTACATGCACAGGGTTACAGATATAAATGCAGGGTACAGTGAAAACCTTAAGCTCCGTTACAACAGTGCAGGTCAAAGGGAAGGGAATGAAATAATAATAATATACTGTAGGTACAACTGTAACATGATAAATGACCATTGGGGTGGAGGCAAGGAAGATGTCAGTTGAGGGCGAGGAAAACAAAATTTCCGTAGGGGAGCAGCGGGGGGGGGGGTCTTGGGGGACAGGGGGAAGCAGGTAGTGGGGCGGCAGGTAGCGTAGCGGTTAAGAGTGTTGGGCCAGTAACTGAAAGGTCACTGGTTTGAATCACCGAGTTGGCTAGGTGAAACAAATCTCTGTCCCCTTGAGCAAGACATTTAACCCTAATTGCTCCTGGAAGTCGCTCTGGATAAGAGTGTTTGCTAAATGACTCAAATGTAAACATTTTGATGACTAGGGTGGTTATTCAGCAGCCTGATGATCTGGGGGTAGAAGCTATTGGCCAGTCTTTCCGTTTTTACCATGATGCTCCTATACTGCCAGTGTTCTCCCCGCTTCCATCAGTCTGTGGATAGGGTCCCTGATGACCTTCTTGGTCTTCCTGCAACACCAATTTCTTCATCCTCCTGGTGTCCGTGAGGTTTGCCATTTCAGCTCATCGGAGGATGGAGGTGTGCCCAGCCTGGTTCCTCCTGAAGTCCACAATCAGCTCCTTTGTTTTACTGATGTTGAGGGAGAGGTTGTTTACCTAGCACCACGCGGTCATAATGCCTCCTTCCTGTAGGTCATCTCGTTGTTGTTGGTAAACAGGCCTTCTACTGTCGTGTCGTCAGCGAACTTGATGATGAAGTTGGACCTGTGTGAGGCCACTCAGTGGGTATACAGGGAGTACAGGAGGGGACTGAGGACGCACCCTTGTGGGGCCCTGTGTTGAGGATCAGTGTGGAGGAGGTAATGTTGCCTAAGGTTCAGGACCCAGTGCATAGGGAGGAGTTCAGGGCTGTGAGCTTAGAGGGCACTATGGTATTGAAGGCCGAGCTGTAGTCGAGCTTCCTCACATGCATTCCTTTTGATCAGGTGGATGAGGGCAGTGTGCAGTGCAATGGCTATTGCGTAGTCCGTGGATCTGTCGGGACGGTAGGTGAATTGGAGAGTCGAGTGTGTCGGCGAGGGAGGAGATGATGTGGTCTTTGACTAGCTTCTAAGAAGTACTTCATGATGACGGAAGTGAGTGCTACGGGTCGGTAGTTGTTCAGTTACTTTCCTTTTCTTGGGCACGGGGATGACAGTGAACGACTTGAAGCAGGTGGGGATAACGGCCTGAGCTAGAGACAGATTGAAAATGTCTGAAAACGCAACACAACAGCTAGCTGGTCAGCACATGCTCTGAGGGTGCGGCTAGGAATGCCATCTGGGCCAGCAGTCTTGCGAGGGTTGACATGTTTCAGTGACTTCCAGACATCCTCCGTGGAGACCGTCAGTACGTAGCCCTCATTGTCCTCAGGGGCTCTCTCTCTCTCGGCAGTGAAGAGTCGTTTTGCTCTAGGGTGGTGTTGTTGTCCGCAACGTGCCTGGCGATCTTTTTGTAATCCGTGATCGTTAGAAGTCCCTGCCACATACGCCTCATGCCTGACCCGCTGATTTGCTCCTCCACTTTTCCCCTATACCTTTGTTTCGCCATCTTGATCGATCTGCGTATGTCGTATTTGTACTGTTTAACTATACAATTGTCCCCGGTCAACTTTCCATGTTTATCAGCAGCATCTCTCTCCTTCAGTTTCCCGACAAGACTGACATCAATCCACGGCGACCCAGAACATATTCCAGTCCCCCTGATCAAAACAGTCTTGGAGAATGGATTCTGATTGGTCGGACCAGCATTGTACAGTCCTGACCACCGGAACTGTTATTGTCATAGCAACTATCTTCGAGGATGGGAGGGATATGTGATGGCAATGATAGATGTTGTTTAGAGTGGAGTGTTTTCAGTGTAATCGGCTTGGCTAGTTCTGTCTCTCTCTCGGTCTCTCTCTCTTTCTCTGTGTCAGAGCCAGTCGACCTGCGTAACACTGCTGTCCCAGACAGCTTTGCCTGCCTGTCCATCAGTTTGTCTTGTCCATCTGTCTGTCTTGTCCATCTGTCTCGACTGCAGCAAAGGCCTGATTGTTATTCCTCTGGCTTTCCTCCTGTTCGTTGCCACATTGGCAGCAGCTCTACTGTAAAGCTCAATTTCTCTGTGTGACTGAGGGGTGGCTGAGCTGAGGGGTTTATTTATAGGTGGTTCCAAACGTAATAATGGAGACTGAGGAGGAGGAAAGGAGGGTGGAAACTCAGAAAGAGGGATGATGTATCTTCTGTAATGGTTGCAGGCCATTAAAGTCAAATTAGGTGTAACAAGCACTTGATTTATTGTGTTTGAAGTGAGAGGGTGTGAGGGGTGAGGAGGTGGGCTGTGGGGGTCTGGGTGTGGGTGGGCGCGGAGCTGCAGATAGGCCGGCTTCAATTGAATTACGGGAGTGAAAAAGGATGCCTTCTCTGATCTGGTTTTTCATACAGTCTCTGGTTTACTGTGGCCTGCTGATCGTGTGCAGGGTTAAGAGACCCGCAGACAGGGAGAGGGACACTGTCTTTGCCAACAGCAGTACATCCATTCTGGGCAGAGCTAGCTAGCCGTTCCCAGTCCCCTGGGCAGGGTGGAATGAGGGACACAGCTGCCCAACATTTTCTGAGATGGGAGCTTTTGTTCTTATGAATGTTTAAATTCTGGATAGTTCCTGTCTTCTTTAGCTACCCTTGACAGAACACTGCTGAGTCTGGTTTATATTCGACCCAAAGCTTCATTCAGCAGGGTGTCCAGGCTTTCAACGCAGTAGAACAAGAGAATGAGTGAGAGAGAGGGTGGGAGGGAGAAAGAGAGAATGAGAAAAGGGAGGGTGGCAGGGAGAAGGAGAGAATGAGAAAAGGGAGGGTGGCAGGGAGAAGGAGAGAATGAGAAAAGGGAGGGTGGCAGGGAGAAGGAGAAAAGGGAGGGTGGCAAGGAGAAAGAGAATGAGAAAAGGGAGGTTTGGCAGGGAGAAAGAGAATGAGAAAAGGGAGGGTGGCAGGGAGAAGGAGAGAATGAGAAAAAGGAGGGTGGCAGGGAAAAGGAGAAAAGGGAGGGTGGCAGGGAGAAAGAGAATGAGAAAAGGGAGGGTGGCAGGGAGAAAGAGAGAATGAGAAAAGGGAGGGTGTCAGGGAGAATGAGAAAAGGGAGGGTGTCAGGGAGAATGAGAAAAGGGAGGGAGGTGTCAGGGAGAATGAGAAAAGGGAGGGTGGCAGGGAGAAAAGAGAATGAGAAAAGGGAGGGTGGCAGGGAGAAGGAGAGAATGAGAAAAGGGAGGGTGGCAGGGAGAAAGGGGAGGGTGGCAGGGAGAAGGAGAAGGAGAAAAGGGAGGGTGGCAGGGAGAATGAGAAAAGGGAGGGTGGCAGGGAGAAAGAGAGAATGAGAAAAGGGAGGGTGGCAGGGAGAAAGAGAGAATGAGAAAAGGGCAGGGAAAATGCTTTCTCTGTACAAATGAGCTTGTTCAAAAAGGCAAACATTTATTTTAGATTATTCAAATGACTGAGAAAAATCTTGTTTATCTGACCTCTAAATATTAGATTTTTTTTAATGATGCTCTGGCCAAACCACCTGTGTGTATTCTCTGTGGACACACTGAGCTAGGGGTGTATGAAGGGGGGGTGTATGAAGGGGATTAAGGAAGTAAAGGGTGATGCTACTCAGCAGGATAAGTAAGATGGACAGATTCTCTTCTCTTCCGAACCCCTCTAATAAGCGTCAGTAGAGGCTAAGTCTTTGTAATGGAGAGCGAGAGAGCGAGAGAGAGAGAGAGTGCGTGCTGTGGGGGACAGGTAGAGCTGGAGAGGGGAAGAGTGGGAATCAGAGAGATTGTTTGTGATGGAAGAAAAAAACTCAGTACAGGCTCTTCACATCCTGGAAAACGTAATGTGATTGAGATGCCCTTGAGAAAATGCCCTCTCCTTCCCAATACTCTCTCCATTGTTGTTGTTCTCTGTCCTCTACCAATCAGTGTCCTCCTCATTATTTCACTTTCAAGAGGTAAAGTACATTATAATGTGCAGAGCTTGGGACAATTTCACAGAGCTTAGAGCTTTCCCTTTCACCCTCTCTTCGTATATTGGTAAGGTGGGATACTTCAAATAGCATTATATATTGGTTCCATGGAAACTTGCAGACTAGATATCACATTTCTTGCTGTATTGACTGAGTCAGTTGTTGGGGAGGAGAAGTGCAGTATTACCCCTTTTTCCTTGATCATTAGCATGAATACGATATGAGTAGTAGTGTATTCGCAGACGTTTTTGTACCTGAGTATGTGCGTGGACCCCTGCTAACATTACGCATATTGATAGGTGGGGTTAACAGGACAGGAAGGACCAATGAGAGCAGCTCCTTGTCCCTTTGATGCCAAGGGCTCAGGATAAAGCTTGGCAGTATTTACTCAGGCTACTGCCTGTGTAACAACCCTTGTGGAGGGTACGAGCAGCTCCCTCGGTGAGAGACGTTTTCTCAGCTCCAGGATGTTATGTTAGCTCCATATCTTCCTGAGAGTGGAATGTATAGTACCGTCACGAGGGTATAAGAGATAGTGGGCAGGACTGAAGTGTGTGTGTTTCCATGTGTACATGGATAGCATAGAGAGGTGTGAAGAAGCAGTAAGGGGAACAGTTTGATACAGATTGGGAGCGACCCCCTCCCCCCCCCGATTTTTTTTCTCCATCTCCATGACAACAGGAGGCCAAATTCCAGCACGGTGAGCACAGGAACATTCTAGCTTGCCCAGGGTTATTTTAGGGAGGTCTCTGAATTTCTTTTTACGTACCTCAGATTTATAATGGTGTATAACAGGGGATTGTTTTCTAAGGAGTCTTGTACTCCAGGAGAAGACCAGAGTTTAACCTGGGCCTGAAGTTGAATGTCTTTTGGTTCCGTTTTGATTAAAACATTGTCCCTTTTCAATATTCCATTCCAACAAAAACCATCCAGTGTAGTGATGCTAGTCGGGCGGGCGGGTGCGGGCAGCGATCAGTTGAAGAGCATGCATTTTGTTTTACTAGCATTTAAGAGCAGTTGGAGGCCACGGAAGGAGTGTTATATGGCGTTGAAGATCGTTTTGGAGGATTGTTAACAGTGTCCAAAGAAGAGCTAGATGTATACAGAGAAGTGTCGTCTGCGTAGAGGTGGATCAAAGAATCACCTGCAGCATGAGCGACATCATTGATATATACAGAGAAAAGAGTCGGCCCGAAAATGTAACCTTGTGGCACCCCCCATAGAGACTGCCAGAGGTCCGGACAACAGGCCCTCCAATTTAACACACTGAACTCTACCTGAGAAGTAGTTAGTGAACCAGACGAGGCAGTCATTAAAGAAACTAAGGCTTTTGAATCTGCTGATAAGATTACGGTGATTGACAGAGTCAAGCCTTGGCCAGGTCGATGAAGACGACTGCACAGTACTGTCTTTTATTGACGGCGGTTACGATATCGTTTAGCGTGGCTGAGGTGCAGCTGTGATCAGCTCGGGAACCAGATTGCATAGTGGAGAAGGTATGGTGGGATTTGAAATGGTCGGTGATCTGTTTGTTCACTTGGCTTTCGAAGACTTTAGAAAGAAAGTGCAGGAAGGATATACAGTTGAAGTCGTAAGATTACATACACCATAGCCAAATACATTTAAACTCAGTTTTTCACAATTCCTGACATTTAATCTTTGTAAAAATTCCCTGTCTTAGGTCAGTTAGGATCACCACTTTACTTTAAGAATGTGAAATGTCAGAACAATAGTAGAGTGATTTATTTGAGCTTTTATTTCTTTCATCATATTCCCAGTGGGTCAGAAGTTTACATACGCTCAATTAGTATTTGGTAGCATTGCCTTTAAATTGTTTAACTTGGGTCAAACGTTTCGGGTAGCCTTCCACAAGCTTCCCACAATAAGTTGGGTGAATTTTGGCCTATTCCTCAGAGCTGGTGTAACTGTCAGGTTTGTAGGCCTCCTTGCTCGCACATGCTTTTTCAGTTCTGCCCACACATTTTCTATAGGATTGAGGTCAGGGTTTTGTGATGGCCACTCCAATACCTTGACTGTGTTGTCCTTAAGCCATTTTGCCACAACTTTGGAAGTATGCTTGGGGCCATTGTCCATTTGGAAGACCCATTTGCGACCAAGCTTTAACTTCCTGACTGATATCTTGAGATGATGCTTCAATATATCCACATAATTTTCCATCCTCGTGATGCCATCTATTTTGTGAAGTGCACCAGTTCCTCCCTCCTGCAGCAAAGAACCCTGACAACATGATGCTGCCACCCCCGTGCTTCAGGGTTGGTTTGGCCTCCTGCGAGCCTCTTCCTTTTTTCCTCCAAACATAATGATGGTCATTATGGCCAAACAGTTCTATTTTTGTTTCATCAGACCAGAGGGCATTTCTACAAAAAGTACGATCTTTGTCCCCAAGTGCAGTTGCAATCGTAGTCTGGCTTTTTTATGGCGGTTTTGGAGCAGTGGCTTCTTCCTTGCTGAGCGGCCTTTCAGGTTATGTTGATATAGGACTTGTTTTACTGTGGATATAGATACTTTTGTACCTGCTTCCTCCAGCATCTTCACAAGATCCTTTGCTGTTGTTCTGGGATTCATTTGCACCTACGCGTCTCCTTCCTGAGTGGTATGACGGCTGCGTGGTCCCATGGTGTTTATACTTGCGTACTATTGTTTGTACAAATGAACGTGGTACCTTCAGGCGTTTGGAAATTGTTCCCAAGGATGAACCAGACTTGTGGAGGTCTACATTTTTTTTCTGAGGTCTTGGCTGATTTTTAAAAATATTTTCCCATGATGTCAAGCAAAGAGGCACTGAGTTTGAAGGTAGGCCTTGAAATACATTTACAGGTACACCTCCAATCACATGATGGCAATTAGCCTATCAGAAGCTTCTAAAGCCATGACATTTTCTGGAATTTTCCAAGCTGTTTACAGGCACTGTCAACTTAGTGTATGTAAACTTCTGACCCACTGGAATTGTGATACAGTGAAATTATCTGTCTGTAAACAATTGTTGGAAAAATTACTTGTGTCATGCACAAAGTAGATGTCCTAACCAACTTGCCAAAACTATAGTTTGTTAACAAGAAATTTGTGGAGTGGTTGAAAAAACTAGTTTTAATGACTCCAACCTAAGTGTATGTACAATTCTGACTTCAACTGTAGGTCCTTAACAGTTTGGGTCTAGTGTCTCCCACTTTGAAGAGGGGGATGACCGCAGCCGCTTTCCAATCTTTAGGAATCTCAGACGATACGAGAGGTTGAACAGACTAGTAATAGGGGTTGCAACAATGGCGGCGGATCATTTTAGGAAGAGAGGGTCCAGATTGTCTAGCCCAGCTAATTTATAGGGATCTGATTTTGCACCTCTTTCAGAACATCAGCTGTCTAGATTTGGGTGATGGAGAAGCGGGAGGGGCTTGGTCAGAGCTGTTTGCCGGGGTTGGGGTAGCCAGGTGGAAAGCATGGCCAGCCGTAGAGAAATACTTTTTGAAATTTTCGATTATCGTGGATTTATCAGTGGTGACACGGTTTCCTAGTCTCAGTGCAGTGGACATCTGGGAGGAGGTACTCTTATTCTCCATGGACTTTAGTGTCCCAAAACTTTTTGGAATTAGTGCTGCAGGATGCACATTTCTGTTAGGAAAGCAAAGGCTAGCTTTTTCTAACTGACTGTGGGTATTGGTTCCTGACTTCCCTGAAAAGTTGCATATCGCGGGGACAATTCTATGCTAGTGCAGTACGCCACAGGGTGTTTTTGTGTTGGTCAAGTCTGGAGTGAACAAAGGGCTATATCTGTTCTTCGTTCTACATTTTCTGAAAGGGGCATGCTTATTTAAGATGGTGAGAAAAGCACTTTTAAAGAACAACCAGACATCCTCTACTGACGGGATGAGGTCAATATCCTTCCAGGATACCCGGCCAGGTCAATTAGAAAGGCTTGCTCGCAGAAGTGTTTTAGGGAGCGTTTGACAGTGATGAGTGGTGGTCGTTTGACCGCGGACCCATGGCGGACGCAGGCAATGAGGCAGTGATCGCTGAGATCCTGGTTGAAAACAGCGGAGGTGTATTTAGAGGGCAAGTTGGTCAGGATATCTATGAGGGTGCCCATGTTTACGGATTTGGGGTTGTACCTGGTAGGTTCCTTGATAATTTGTGTGAGATTGAGGGCATCTAGCTTAGATTGAAGGATGGCCGGGGTGTTAAGCATATCCCAATTTATGTCACGTAGCAGTACAAACTCTGACGATAGATGGGGGGGAAATCAATTCACATATGGTGTCCAGGGCACAGCTGGGAGCTGAGGGGGGTCTAGAACAAGAAGCAACAGTGAGGGACTTATTTCTGGAGAGGTGGATCTTTTAAAAGTAGAATCTCTAACTGTTTGGGCACAGACCTGGATAGTATGACAGAACTCTGCAGGCTATCTCTACAGTAGATTGCAATTGGGGATGGAAGTTTCAGAATTTTTGGTGGCCTTCGTAAGCCAAACGTCAGACACGGCTAGGACATCAGGGTTGGCGGAGTGTGCTAAAGCAGTGAATATAGCAACCTTAGGGAGGAGGCTTCTGATGTTAACATGCATGAACCCAAGGCATTTACGGTTGCAGAAGTCAACAAATGAGAGCTCCTGGGGACACACAGCGCCTGGGTTAACCTCTACATCACCAGAAGAACAGAGGAGGAGTAGGATGAGGGTACGGCTAAAGGCTATAAGAACTGGTTGTCTCGTGCTTTGGGAACAGAGAATAAAAGAAGCAGATTTCTGGGCGTGGTAGGATAGATTCAGGTCATAGTGTACAGACAAGGGTATGGTAGGGTGCGAGTACAGTGGGGGTAAACCTAGGCATTGAGCGACGATGAGAGAGGTTGCATCTCGAGAGATGCCAGTTAAGCTATCTGAGGCATGTTGATCACGATGAAATGGCGGGTAAATGGCGATGAATGGGCAGAGAGGGTCAGTTAGCTACACACAGGGCCTGAGTTCGAGGCTGGGGCCGACAGATAAACAAAAGGAAGTACCGTGTTCATGAACAGTCCAGCAGGCATCAGCTGTGTAGCCGAGTGATCATAGGGTCCAATGAGCAGCAATAGATAAAACAGGGAGCCTTTCAGTAGTCAAATACTGCGCTAGGCGAGCGGGAGACACGGCATTCAGGAAGCTATTGGGCCAGGGCGAGCAGATGGATCATCACCAACATCCACGACGCAGAGGCCGGTTGAGAGCACATTGGCCGAATTACGTCAGCAGACCAGTTGTGATGGATCGGCGGGGCTCCATGTCGACAAAGGGTCCAGGCCAATTGGTAAGAGTGGTATTGTAGTTGGTGTACTTCGTTTGCTAGCCGGGAGATGGGCCTAGCTCGAGGCTAGCTCGAGGTTAATTGGTGCATGTTTCTGGACAACTGAATCATTGTCTGTAGACGCAAACCATTTTCGTGAAGGGGGGTCTGCTTGAAAGAGTCGCTAACCGAGATAAGCTGCTAACAAAGTTAGTGCCAGATGAGTTTTCCAATGGAGCCCTCTGTCTGGAAAGGTAAATGAACGGTTCCAGCGCTGTTGGAGCTGTATCTACTACGCTTTGTTTCGGGACAAACTGGATCATTGTCTGTAGACGCAAACCATTTTCGTGAACGGGGGGTGTACCTAATAAACTGTGCATAGCTGTTTGAACTGTTTTTGTCTTGTTGTAATGTGCTGTCTGCCTGTATTTCCTTAAACTGGTGCATGCTTCTGGACAAGGGTGTTAGCCACAATAGCAACTCGGTAGCAGCTAGCTACCTTCGAAGATCAGGTGTAATGGTCCAGAGCTTGCGGCAGGAATCCGGTGATGTAGTAGAAAAAAAGCAGTCTGACATGCTCAGGGCTGATATTGCGCTGTGTAGACTGGCAGGTATTATTATCCAGGCTATCTGGGCTAAAGCAGCTGGTGTCCGAGCTAAAGGTAAAGACCGCTAGCAGTGGCTAACAATGACTAAATAGCTAGTAGCTAATTAGCTGGCTAGCTTCTGATGGCTAGCTGCTGATGGAAGTTCCAGTTGTAAGGTCTAGGAAATAGCAGATCCCTACCACATTGGGTGAGGCGGGTTGCAGGAAGATATATTTAATTCGAAAATGGAAAAAAAGAGATTTAAATATAATGAAATGTATACAAAAAATGAAAAAGACCTGAATATTTACATGCAACTAAAACAAACACGTCTCACTGCTGCGCCATCTTGGAAAATTGTTTTTCCACTCCTCTATTGTCCAGTGTTGGTCCACTGGAGACACTTTTTCAATTAGTATTTTCAATGTTCGGAAAATACATCTTTTAAACTTCCTGAAAAGCCCTTTTTCACCTTTCATTCAGAACCTAGCTTCAATGTCAGCAAGGGCTGGAATTTGTTCTGAATGCTCGAACAGCGTCGTGTCTTCTGTCCAATGTGTGTTGATCTAGCTAATTAGCTAGCTAGCATGTGTACACTCAATGCAATGCACAGCGCTACTTGCGCTGGGTTTAGATTCAACATAGCTAACTATTTCTTAGCAAGACAATTTGTTTATCAACTACAGTCTGTGTTGTGAGAGGCTGGTTTTGGTTGAGGAAATGTCGGCTAGCTAGCAGTGTTTGTGCTGAAACTGACATCTGGCTGCACATGTAAGATACAAGCTTTCTAGCTGAAGTATCATGCCGGAGTAGTGTTGATAAGGGATATGCAGGAGGGTGAGCCGGTCAAGGATCGATTCAGACAAGGTGGTAAATTGTATGACAAGCGACAGTTTATTTTAAGAGTAAAGATATCTGGTACAGCGTATACGGGCCCGTTCATTCAGCTCATAAGGAACCTCCAGAAAGAATCCCCGATAACAGAGTGCATGTATGTTATATACAGTACAGAAAGTAGGTTGAGTCTAGAAGTTCTGGTCTTCTGGTTGGTCCGGGTTGGGGTGCTGTCTTCTCGGATTGGTCCTGTTGGGCCGTCCGTCATCCCTCTGAGTCTCGTCGTGCCTTTCTTTGTCACACAATGTTCAGCTAAGAAGAAGATTATGTGTGTGTGCTTATCTGTTCCTGTTTCTCAAGGTTAGGTGTGTACATGCAGCTGGTGGTTGTCGTGATGAGTTAGTGCTAAGCTGGGTGGGCCTGGATGGCCTTGTCCAAATGCTGCTTTAAACTGTGGGAAAGAAATGGCTAAATGGCTGCATGTGTAATGCAGAGCAAGTTAATACGGATATGATACAAGTCAACAAGCAGATATAATGCTTCACAGTAGCTAGATGAGCAATGCCCATTGCATGTATCATAAGTTAGCAGCATGGCAGTTTCTCAAAGTTTGGTGTTGATTATGAACTTTACTTAGTTAGCTAGCAAACTATGCTTTATGGAAGAATGTAGCTAACTATGATATATTGACAACATTGAATTGTGGTTGGTGCACGATCTATACAGCTATGGTACAGTTTCATTGGCTTGTAGCTACTAGATGGCTAGCAATAATAGCAGTCAAGGACGTTTGTTATCTTATTTGTTTATGCTTTGATTTATTTTACACAGATGACGTCAGCCATATGTAAAAATCGTTCCATAGCAAAATATACCTACATATCTAGCTTCCTTTGCTTGTAGCTTGCTTCTAGATGCGGTTAGTGTTGGGCTAGTAACCAAAATGTTGCTGGTTCGAATACCTGAGCCAACAAGGTGAAAATCTGTCTGTACCCTTGAGCAAGGTACTTAAACATAATTTGCTCCAGTGGCGCCGTACTACTATAGCTGACCCTGTTAAACAATGCTTTTCACTGCACCTATCTAGTACTTGACAATACGTCATTTTTCTTTTTACTGGTGTTAGCTAGCTACTGTTGCTGTGCAACAGCAATAGGTTGATGGTCCCAGTTTTTAGAACTCTGAGATTCGCCTGAAAAGATGCAACAAAAAGGCAGCACATAGTTGGTTCTTAATAGACTGAAATGTGCATGTGAGAGCGATTTATTATTTTTTATTTATTTTAATTATTCATTTGAATCACTTAAACGTATTCAGTCCAAATGGATCCAAGTCTAATTGTCATTTTATGGACGCTGTAGTCTCGTTTTAATCCAACGTCTAGAATTTGAGCTACGTTTGGGCAACAAATTGTATGACGACCCTAATGCTAACGACCCTGTCAAAAAACTGGTATAGTGGCTTTCGGTAACGGCCAGACGGATCATGACGAGGCAGGGATCTGTTGCGAATTTACTTTGACATTGGTGTCATATTGGCTTAGATATGACCGTAGGGAGATTTGAATTTAACCTTGCGCTTCAATCAATCCCTAATATAGTCGTACCGACCAGCGCAACTATAATCCAAATGGGTCAAAAATAAATATGTCTGCAACAATATGTTCTCATATTGACGGAATGAGAGCATTGACCACTGATGTACTGTGTAGCTGACGTACCATCACACACGCACACATCACACCTTCCCAGAGAGATAGGACACATCCAGGACCTGAGAGAAGCAGGCATCAGTTAATAAGATCTGTGTAGATCATTTGTCAGCAGATGTCGTTCTTATGAGCTTTTAACACTTGCCACTCACGTGTTGTATTTGATTGAGTCACCATAGAACCGTGGGCGTGCAACCAGTTGGGTGGGAGAGGGAAACGTAGGTTGTAAGTGTGATGTGTTTTCTCCTTTCATATTTCTATATGGCTTTTCATTATTTTGAGTCAAACACAGTTATTCAGTTTAAGATAAAAGCAAGTATGTTTTGTAAGAACATTGTGGTATTGTGTAATCTTCAACTGCAATGTCCAAGAAGACACAAGACAGTAGGAGAATATCCGTGTGTGTGTGTTATGTTGCAGTAGGTGCATACACTGCATTACATTTGCCTGTTCGACTATCCTCTCTCTTCATCTCTCTCTTCTCTGCCCCTGTGTGTCTGTGCATGTGATTGTGTGTGTGCATGCACATGTGTGTGTCATTTGTGTGCATTGGTGTAAGGTACTTAAGTAAACAATACTTTAAAGTACTTTACTTTACAATTCATTTTTTTTTTTACAACTTTTACTTCCCTACATTGCTAAAGAAAATAACATACTTTTTACTCCATACATTTTCCCTGACACCCAAAAGTACTCGTTATATTTTGAATGCTTAGCAGGTCAGCGAAATTTACAAATTTACACACTTATCAAGAGAACATCCCTGGTCATCTCTACTGCCTCTGATCTGGCGGTGTCACGTCTACTCCCGCTCTTCCCCTCCGGTGTTCGACGTCGCCGGTATACTGACCACTGGTCCTGCTATCCATCATTATGCACACCTGGATGTCATCATCAGGCACATCTGGACTCCATTACCTCCCCTATATCTGACACGCCATTCGGTTCTTTCCCCAGTCAGTATTGAGTGTGTTTCATGTCTATACGCCACTCGTGTTTGTTATATTGTTCAATGTTCCAATTATTATTAAACTCAACACCTGCACTTGCTTTCTGACTCCCAGGGTATACTTTACAGAATACTGACTCCAACAATGGAAGCAGCAGCAACACAGAATGTCTACCAGACGGTCGACGAGCAGGGATATCTTCTACATCAACATAATGACCAGCTGGCACAACTGAAAAAGGCGATGGAAGAGGTTCTTCGCAGTGTGCAACGTCTCAAACATACCCGGGAGTTGTTGACGTCAACTAGCGCAGGGTACTCTACAGCCAGTCAACCCAGCGAGCCAGCACAACAGCCCATTCAGCAATGCGCTCAGGTCAGCAATGCCCGTTTGTCCCTCCTGGATAAATATGATGGTACCCCATCTAAATGTTGTGGCTTCCTACTTCAGTGCTCCCTCTACTTTACACACCAGATGGAAGCCCCCACCACCAAGAGGTCCAAGGTTGCCACGGTTATTTCTCTGCTCACTGGGCGGGCGTTGGAATGGGCCACGGCCGTCTGGGAGACGCGTTGGAATGGGCCATGGCCATCTGGACCTCCTGTGCGAGATGGAACTGGCCTGTCGAGACGACAACCTCTCCTTGGACGCACTCATTGTGATGGCCATCCATCTGGATAACCTACCTGAACCCATGGAGGTCTGTATTGTGGTCAAGGAGGACACCAGCTCCAGCGGTGTCCGGCACTTCCCAATCCAGGATCCACAAGAGCAGAGCGACGGTCACATGATCTTCTACCTCCTGGGCCAGAAGTGAGTATTCCATCTTCATCACTTTCTGCTAAACTCTTTTTGGTGTCCATCACACTAGTTGACTGTCCCTTGTGTACTCTGTCTACAACATTATTGGATTCTGGTGCCGTGGGGAACTTTATTGACCAGACCCTTGCCTCCTCTCAACATCATCTCATACCCGTTCTCCTCTCCTTTCCCGGTTCAAGCCCTCGATAGTCAGCCATTAGGATCTGGAACCATCACACACATCACCCAACCACTCACTCTCACCGTGGATTTCATTCATTAAGAGAACATCCCCTTCATTACCAGTTCACAAGATCATCCTCTGCCTCCGTTGGCTTCAATGCCATAACCCCACCATCTCATGGTTGAGGATGAGAATCACAGACTGGTCACCCAAATGCCGGAGGACCTGCTTCCCCATCCCCTGATGTTCCACGTCGGTTGAGAGTCCTATGGTTGCCCTTCAGTCCAACATCCCGGAGCTATACCAGGACCCGTGGGAGGTATTTTCCAAGATGCTTGCCACCTGTCTTTCTCCTCATCGTCCCTGGTACTGTGCCATCACTTTCGCGCAGACGCATCTACCCTCTGTCGGTGGCTGAGACCCAAGCCTTGGAGGATTACACCCAAGAGGCTCTCCAACAAGGTTTCATCCGCACGTCCACTTCTCCTGCGTCGGCAGGATTCCTCATGGCCAAGGAGGATGGAGGGTTACGTCCATGTATCGATTACAGAGGACTCAATTAAATCACCACAAAGTACCATTACCGCCAAGAAACCATTCGTCATCCTCACCGACAATCGGAACCCAGAGTACATACAGACAACGAGGAGGCTGAATCTGCGCCAAGCAAGGTGGGCCCTTTTCTTCACAAGGTTAGACTTTACGCTGACTTATTGCCCAGATGCCCTGTCCCATCTCTACAATTCAGGAGAGGGTCCTGTCCAGAATGCACCTATAATCCTATCCTCCCGACTCGTAGCTCCTGTGGTCTGGGTCGTAGATGTGGACATTCGCCAGGCTCTGGAGAGGGACCGCGCACCCACTAACTGTTCTCCCGAGTGCATCTACATTCCCATGGCGATAAGGGATCAGCAGCTGACCTGGGCGCACACAGCTGTCGTCGCTGGACATCCAGGTATTTCTCGCCCTACCCAATCCATCTCTGAGGAAGTACTGGTGGCCCACGTGGTGCAGGACATCACTCGTTACGTCAACTCCTGTTCCGTATGTGCCCAAACCAATCCCCCCAGAACACTCCAGCAGGGAAACTCCTTCCTGTGCCTCAGCGTCCCTGGTCCCATCTATCCATTGACTTTGTTACTGATCTCCCCTCCTCTGTTGGATAGATTTTAAAAATCCTGTCGTATAATCCC
This sequence comes from Oncorhynchus tshawytscha, assembly GCF_018296145.1. Classification (NCBI taxonomy): domain Eukaryota; kingdom Metazoa; phylum Chordata; class Actinopteri; order Salmoniformes; family Salmonidae; genus Oncorhynchus; species Oncorhynchus tshawytscha. The sequence continues at coordinate 52,810,377 of NC_056433.1, forward strand.
TATTTCTGGTCTTCATACTGCTCTCCAGGTCGCTGAGGCACTATTCCAGCAGGTCCTCCCGCATTATGGCCTTCCAGAGGACATCTTCTCCGACCGTGGCCCACAATTCACATCTCAGATATGGAGAGCCTTTATGGAGATGCTCGGGGTCACGCCCAGCCTCAGTTCAACGGGAGGGTGGACAGGATGAACCAGGAGGTTCTTGAGGAGTCACTGTCTGGACCGGCAGGGAGATTGGGCTCGATTCCTTCGAACTCGCTACGTCACTCCGCCACTGGGTTGACCCCCTTCCACTCGGTTTTCAGCCAGCCCTGGCTTCGTGGACCCCGGGCCAAACTGAAGCTCTTGCGGTTGATGAGTGGTTCAGGCGTGAAGTGTGGAGTGATGCTCACGAGACTCCAGCGCCCCGTCCACTGTCAAAAGGAGCAGGCAGACCGCCACCACAGTGAGATGCCCGTGTACCACTCTGGGGATCGTGTCTGGCTTTCTACCAGGAACCTCCCACTGCATCGCAGTGCTAGAGGCGTCACTACAGACCCTGGTTCGTTCCCAGGCTGTATCACAACCGGAAGTGATCAGGAGTACCATAGAGCGGCGCACAATTGGCCCAGCCTCGTCCGAGTTTGGGGAGGGTTTGGCCGGAGGGGCTTTACTTGTCTCATCGCGCTCTAGCAACTTCTTGTGGCGGGCCAGGTGCCTGCAGGCTCACCTCGGTCGTCAGGTGAACAGTGTTTCCTCAGACACATTGGTGTGGCTGGCTTCCGGGTTAAGCAGGCGTGTGTCAAGAAACGCGGTTTGGCGGGTCATGTTTCTGAGGATTTGCTTAATATAAGGAATTTGAAATGATTTATACTTTTTTTCTTTTGATACTTAAGTATATTTTAGCAATTACATTTACTTTTGATACCTAAGTATATTTAAAACCATATACTTTAAGACTTTTACTCAAGTAGTATTTTACTGGGTGACTCACTTTTACCTGAGTCATTTCTGTTAAGGTATCTTTTACTTTTACTCAAGTATGACAATTGGGTACTTTTTCCACCACTGTGTGTGCATACGTGTCTTGTACTGTATGTGTGTGTGTGTCACAGAAGACAGAGGAAGGCCATCGCCCATAATTGGGTTCGATGTCTTGCTCTGCTGAGCTTTGATTGTTGCTTTGTTTTGTTTCCGCTCAAGAAATACCGGCTCATGACTTGTGAAGGGCAGGACCCCATTTACATAAGCCATTTGTCGGACTAACACATAGAATGGAAGGGGCCACTCTCATTTGCATGAGCTCCATATCCCTCTCCCGTTTTCTGGCAGTACATAGATGCATTTAAAGCTTTTTGAGAGAGCATCAGCCTTTATCATCCTGCTGAATGAATATAATCATTACTGCTGCTCAGGCCTAGAGGTTTCAGCAGGTGCTATGAGCTTGCAGTAAATGGCCGGTATGAATGTTAACACAACAGTTTGTAGTGTAGCCACTAGCCAAGTCACAATTGGATTTATTCAAACCAAGCTAATCAATGATCCTCCTTATCTTTCTTGTGCTAAAAGTAGGCATGTGCATGATAGAGCATTAATGCCAGTTAACACATATTTAAATATTTTATTTCAAGGCAGTGACAATTTTTATTCGCTATTTGGTTGGTTCTCACAATATCATTATGTTATTCCAATTTAACATATGACTGATTTTGTCATTCATTTGAACAATCATCTCTCTCTGTTTTAGCTGAGAAACCATAATAACCATCCTATAGTTTAGCAGGATGATAACAATTAATCCAGAGAGCGTTGGCAGAGATCTAATTCCATAGGAGTTGTTACAACCCTTTACACTCGTACCTGTATATGGGTTGAAAATTGAAGACCTGGGCACTAATAGGTGCCTAAATTAGAATGTAGTGGCTGTACAGTAACATGCTATACGGGATGTCAGCGCTTCACAGCTTTTACTTCAGAGTATTTGGTGGTTAGAGCGTTGGACTCGTAACCGTAAGGTTGCAAGATCGAATCCCCGAGCTGACAAGGTAAAAATGTGTTGTTCTTCCCCTGAACAAGGCAGTTAACCCACTGTTCCTAGGCCGTCATTGAAAATAAGAATTTGTTCTTAACTGACTTGCCTAGTTAAATAAAGGTCAAATTAAAATAGCTCTGTATGGGTTTTGACTGACAGCGGTTCTAGACTTGAGCACCGCGTGCAACAAGAAGTTGCCACCATCCCTCCCACTAATTTGGCAACTTTTGTAATTCTTTTGTTGTCTGAGTGAGAGAAATGCTGTAAATGAAGATGACTCGGTCCATTTTGAAAGATGAGATGTTGAGGATTATAATACATACCGCTTTTATGTCATACAAGCAAACCGAAAACCTGTTCAGATGTGCACTTAAAATGTCCAAATCATAAAACGCATGTCATATAGTGTCAACGTTTATGATCACTATGTTTGATGTATATTTACAAGATGACATGTCGTCATACCCTGCGTTGTTCTGAACAGAATGAGCCTGTTTTTGTTTGTTTGTTTGAAGAAAATTCGCTGTAGCACATGCACCTGAATGCACTCGTCTCCTTTCTATGTGCACCAGAATTACGATATTTTTCTCTGATACACTAAGATCGTGTTTTATAACTTAGCTAGTCATGTTGGCAATACAACACACTTTAAAATCATGCCCACCTGACCCAGATTGTGATTTATAATGGGCTGTTTTTGGATTTCGTAAACAACCGTAATTGTGTGGCGGCAGGGATGCAGGGTTGTGTTCCAAATTAAACCAATACAAGTGTGCTTGCTCTAGTTCCTCAATGGTACAACCTTACAGTTGACTCTTCTTTGAGTTATAAAAGTGCATTGAAATGACTTAGGATATGTGCACACTTTGGAGAGGTGTGTGGCCACTTGGAGACACAAACCCCTGTTATGTTTTATGTTGCAACTGCCTGACATTTTCCAGGAATAGTCTTATCATGTTACTAAATGTATCCAGAGTATTTTCACATTACGTTATCAACAAATGCGGCGAAAAGTACAGTAAATGTCAGGCACAAACAGTGTAACGTTTGGTTTCAGTCTTGTCAGGTGAACTTGTTGTGTTTGTTCTAATAATTTTTCCATGATCTCTAAACTGTTCCTTTAAATTTCTACCATATTGATGCATATCCATTTAATATTTCTTCATTAAGAAACATTTTAATTTAGCTGTAGCAATATTGGCCAATTCCTGCGAGTGTTAAGGGATAATAAGTCACTCTTTTTTTATTGTTGTCAGAAGACTTCTGTCAACACTTGCTTTTAAAAACTTAAAGGCCCAGTGCAATCAAAATGCAGTTTTCCTGTGTTTTGTATCATATTGTACAACAGCTAAGTAAAGTGAAAGTGTGATTTAAAAAATATATATACATTTCCTGGTTGAAAATACAATCTACACAGGACCTTTTAATCAGCTTGTTTTGCATGGGTGGAGTTGGTGACATCACCAGGTGGTAAATTAGTTAATAAACCAATAACAAAGAGTTCCAAACCGCTCTGCCAATAGGTTTTCAGTTTTTCCCTCCCCACTCAGGCCACTCCCAGATTCTTGCTTGAGAATAATTTTGCTGACATTTTTTAATGGAAAACTATTACAGTAAATTGTTACCCATACATTATTTGATATAAAAATAAAAATAAACTGCATTGGGCCTTGAAGCTTTAGCACATTTTATGCCCCTGTATTTAAGCAGTCTATCTGGTTAAGAGCATCTGCCTACTGCCTAATGATGAAAAATATAATCCTAATGTCATAGAAGCCCAAGAGAGACTCCACAGCTATTCTAGCCCAGTCTGGATCGATATAGACTGGTGTTGGTCTATAGGTGGAAAGCTAACTATAACCTCATGGCTGTACTCCTGTGGCTCAATCCATTAACCATGACTTTGCTCATCTCTCTGTTCCCAGCGTGACCAATAGACTACTATCCAGTTCAAACACACCAGAGACAACCGTCTTACAGCAGCCCGCAGGCACGACCTTCAATTACAGATAATTCCCTGCATCTCTCTCTCTCTCTCTCTTTCAAGTAAGGGGTGCTCCATTGCCTCCTTGTCAATATAAACACATGAGGGGTGTTTCCTTATCTGCAAGGATGTTGAGAGTAGTTTTGCTCAGCAGTTTTCAGATGTTTAATCCGCTGTAACGGTTGACATTTGTTGTGATATCGCTATTTAATTTGTCTGACTGATGCCGTTAAGTCATTTGTCTTATTTCACTGTAAAGCCTCCAACCCTTCTCAATATGCCTTAGCTAGCCCGTATGTTCCACCCCCCACGCACGCGGTGACCGCACCTGGCTTAAATTGTGCCTCTAGAGACAAAACCTCTCATCGCCACTCAATGCCTAGGCTTAGCTCCACTGTACTCACATCCTACCATACCCTTGTCTGTACATTATGTCTTTAATCTATTCTTCTGCACCCAGAAACCTGCTCCTCTTACTCTCTGTTCCGAACGCACTAGATAACCAGTTCATTTAGCCTTTAGCCATACTCTTATCCTACTCCTCCTCTGTTTCTCTGGTGATGTAAAGGTTAACCCCAGCCCTGTATCCCCCAGCATCACTCCCACTCCCTAGGCGCTCTTATTTGTGGACTTCTGTAACCGTTAAAGCATTGGTTTCATGCATGTTAACATTAGAAGCCTCTTCTCTAAGTTTGTTTTATTCACTGCTTTAGCACACTCCACCAACCCGGATGTCCTAGCCGTGTCTGAATCCTGGCTTAGGAAGGCCATCAAAAGTCCTGAAATTTCCATCCCTAACTATAACATTTTCTGACAAGATAGAACTGTCAAAGGGGGCGGAGTTGCAAGAGAGCCTGCAGAGTTCTGTCATACTATCCAGGTCTGTGCCCAAACAATTTGTGCTTCTACTTTTAAAAATCCACCATTCCAGAAACAAGTCTCTCACCATTGCCGCTTGTTATAGACCCCCCTCGGGCCCCCAGTTGTGCCCTGGACATCATATGTGAATTGATCGCCCCCCCATCCATCTTCAGCGTTTGTACACACTCTCACATTAAGCATCTCCAATCCAAAATTAAATTTAGAATCAGCTTCCTATTCCGCAACAAAGCCTCCTTCACTCATCCCGCCAAACTTACCCTCGTAAAACTGACTCCTACCGATCCTTGACTTTGGCGATGTCATTTACAAAATAGCCCCATAACGCTACTCTTATGCACCCCAGTATCTCTATTTGAACATCATCATGTGCACATCTATTACTCCAGTATTAATGCTAAATTGTAATTATTTTCGCCTCTAGGGCCTATTTATTGCCTACCTCCCTACTCTTCTACATTTGCACACACTGTACATAAATAGACAAATCTTTCTTTTCTTTTGTGTTATTGACTGTACGTTTGTTGATGTTTAACTCTGTTGTTTTTGTTGCACTGCTTTGCTTTATCTTGGCCAGGTCGCCGTTGTAAATGAGAACTTGTTCTCAACTGGCCTACCTGGTTAAGTAAAGGTGAAATAAAAAAGAAACACTCCCAGATATTTATTGAATGACTGAACCAGTGTTTTGACACGCAATGCCTTCGTCAGGGTTGAAAGATGAGGAGTAATGGCGTTAGCTCATCTTCTCTTGGCCTATTGGGGATTGGAGGTCATGTGATTTTTCGTTTCTTACATAAGAAGGATACTGTACTGTAGGTTCTGTCCTCTGGGCTTGGGGCTGCCCTAGCACACTATTACTGTAAACTAATAATGTAACCGGCCATATCAGCGCTTAGGCCTTGGACCTGGGACCATCCTATGTATCCACTACATCACTGATCCATGGAGCATATTTATCTCAGCCTGAGTAAGGGCCAGTGGGGCTGGGCCTGAAGTGGTGACATGGTGGTGATTGCACTGGATGGGAGATAATTTCACTCCCTGGGTCTCTGATGATAGATCAGGCCATGTAGGGAAATGGTTCCAGTCTCCAGGCTCAGTAGGTATTCCCTCATCCCTCCCACCCCTCTACCCCCCGCTGTAACCCCCTCCTATGGCAAGTGATGTACACATTCCTGTACCTGTCCCTCCCTGCTGCTTCCCCTCCTAATCATCAGAGGGGTGCCAGGTGTGGTAGATCCTTCCTCCCCTGTCCCTCTATCACTCCCCCTTTACTACCCCCTCTGGCTCCCCAAGCACCTCTGCTGGGGACATTCTTTGCATAATGTGTCCTAATGGAAAGTGTGCATACATTTATAAGTGAGGACCACAGGTTTAGTAGAAGGTTTATGAGAGTCGAGCTTTGAAAAGATCAGAGGTGCCCTGAGTTTAAGGTTAACAGTACAAACACGTTCTCAGCAAGTGCTCTCACCCGTCATCTTATATACGTTGAGGGGAGCAGAACAGACTTTAAAAAGGGTCGTAATTGGTCTTTAACAGGCCTTTTAAGTGGACAGTCTTTGAAGCATAATTTGATTTTGTAAAGGTTATCTACCTGGAAGGTAATTGTAATTCGTTTGTTGTGGCCAAGTATTGAATCGCTGTTGTGTGGGTTGACAGGTTGATTGCCCTGCTGTCACACCCACCCACACCATCTCTCTACTAATGAAACGTTAAACATCTCCTCTAGATGCAGTGAGATCTAATGGTCCTTTCCCCATTGCTCATAGGAGAAACCTTAGATACCAGGCATCTCTGGAGCATTATGCTGTCATTCTCCTCCCCATTTCAGTCCTGTTCTCTTTGTGGCTTAACTGGCTTCCATCTGCCCTCCACCCACCTCCACACTCCCATCTGCCAGCAGCTGTCAAAGGTCAGCGCCTTGCCAGGGTAGACATCCCGGGCCCCCACGCTCTGTCATGATCCCCCTTACTGCTCCTCTCATCAATTATACACAGGCCAGGCAGAGGTGGAGGAAACCCAGCACCTGGCGTGTGTGTTTTGGGAGGGGTGTGGGTATTGTGTGTGTACTGCCTGTGTATCTGTGACAGCATAGTTTTCAGTCCACCACCCAAGATATTCTTCAGCTGTAATGTGTCCCATATGCCCTGCGACAAACCATAAAACAGGCAAAGCATCAATACAGGGCTAAGATTGAATCATACTACACCGGCTCCGACGCTCGTCGGATGTGGCAGGGCTTGCAAACCATTACAGACCACAAAGGGAAGCACAACCGCGAGCTGCCCAGTGACACGAGCCTACCAGACAAGCTAAATCACTTCTATGCTCGCTTCGAGGCAAGTAACACTGAGGCATGCATGAGAGCATCAGCTGTTCCGGACGACTGTGTGATAACGCTCTCCGCAGCCGACGTGAGTAAGACCTTTAAACAGGTCAACATACACAAGGCTGCGGGGCGAGACGGATTACCAGGACGTGTGCTCCAGGCATGTCCTGACCAACTGGCAGGTGTCTTCACTGACATTTTCAACATGTCCCTGTCTGAGTCTGTAATACCAACATGTTTCAAGCAGACCACCATAGTCCCTGTGCCCAAGAACACAAAGGCAACCTGCCTAAATGACAAAAGACCCGTAGCACTCATGTCCGTAGCCATGAAGTGCTTTGAAAGGCTGGCAATAGCTCACATCAACACCATTATCCAAGAAACTAGACCCACTCCAATTTGCATACCGCCCAAACAGATCCACAGATGATGCAATCTCTATTGCACTCCACACTGCCCTTTCCCACCTGGACAAAAGGAACACCTATGTGAGAATGCAATTCATTGACCACAGCTCAGCGTTCAACACCATAGTACCCCCAAAGCTCATCACTAAGCTAAGGAACCTGGGACGAAACACCTCCCTCTGCAACTGGATCCTGGACTTCCTGACGGGCCGCCCCCAGGTGGTGAGGGTAGATAGCAACACATCTGCCACGCTGATCCTCAACACTGGAGCTCCCCAGGGGTGCGTGCTCAGTCCCCTCCTGTACTCCCTGTTCACCCATGACTGCATGGCCAGGCACGACCCCAACACCATCATTAAGTTTGCAGATGACACAACAGTTCTAGGCCTGATCACCGACAACAACGAGACTGCCTATAGGGAGGAGGTCAGAGACCTGGCCGGGTGGTGCCAGAATGACAACCTATCCCTCAACGTAACCAAAACTAAGGAGATGATTGTGGACTACAGGAAAAGGAGCACCGAGCACGGCCCCATTCTCATCGATGGGGCTGTAGTGGAGCAGATTGAGTGCTTCAAGTTCCTTGGTGTCCACATCAACAACAAACTAGAATGGTCCAAACACACCAAGACAGTCGTGAAGAGGGCACGACAAAGCCTATTCCCCCTCAGGAAATTAAAAAGATTTGGCATGGCGCCTGAGATACACAAAAGGTTCTACAGCTGCAACATCGAGAGCATCCTGAACGGTTGCATCACTGCCTGGTATGGCAATTGCTCGGCCTCCGGCACTTCAGAAGGTAGTACGTACGGCCCAGTACATCACTGGGGCAAAGCTGCCTGCCATCCAGGACCTCCAGACCAGGCGGTGCCAGAGGAAGGCCCTAAAAATTGTCAAAGACACCAGCCACCCCAGTCATAGACTGTTCTCTCTACTACTGCATGGCAAGCGGTACAGGAGTTCCAAGTCTAGAACAAAAAGGCTTCTCAACAGTTTTTACCCCTAAGCCATAAGACGCCTGAACAGGTAACCAAATGGTTAACCGGACTATTTGCATTGTGTGCACCTCCCCCAACCCCTCTTTTATGCTGCTGCTTCTCTCTGTTTATCTTATATACATAGTCACTTTAACCATACGTTCATGTACATACTACCTCAATTGGCCCGACCCAACCAGTGCTCCCACATTGGCTAACCGGGCTATCTGCATTGTGTCCCACCACCCGCCAACCCTTCTTTTCAACCCTTTTCTTTTTACGCTACTGCTACTCTCTGTTCATCATATATGCATAGTCACTTTAACCATACCCACATGTACAGTGGGGCAAAAAAGTATTTAGTCAGCCACCAATCGTGCAAGTTCTCCCACTTAAAAAGATGAGTGGCATGTCATTTTCATCATAGGTACACTGACAGACAAAATGAGAAAAAGAAATCCAGAAAATCACATTGTAGGATTTTTTATGAATTTATTTGCAAATTATGGTGGAAAATAAGTATTTGGTCACCTACAAACAAGCAAGATTTCTGGCTCTCACAGACCTGTAACTTCTTCTTTAAGAGGCTCCTCTGTTCTCCACTCGTTACCTGTATTAATGGCACCTGTTTGAACTTGTTATCAGTATAAAAGACACCTGTCCTCAACCTCAAACAGTCACACTCCAAACTCCACTATGGCCAAGACCAAAGAGCTGTCAAAGGACACCAGAAACCAAATTGTAGACCTGCACCAGGCTTGGAAGACTGAATCTGCAATAGGTAAGCAGCTTGGTTTGAAGAAATCAACTGTGGGAGCAATTATTAGGAAATGGAAGACATACAAGACCACTGATAATCTCCCTTGATCTGGGGCTCCACGCAAGATCTCACCCCTTGGGGTCAAAATGATCACAAGAACGGTGAGCAAAAGGGCATGACAATGATCCCAAACACACCGCCCGGGCAACAAAGGAGTGGCTTCGTAAGAAGCATTTCAAGGTCCTGGAGTGGCCTAGCCAGTCTCCAGATCTCAACCCCATAAAAAATCTTTGGAGGGAGTTGAAAGTCCGTGTTGCCCAGCAACAGCCCCAAAACATCACTGCTCTAGAGGAGATCTGCATGGAGGAATGGGCCAAAATACCAGCAACAGTGTGTGAAAACCTTGTCAAGACTTACAGAAAACGTTTGACCTCTGTCATTGCCAACAAAGGGTATATAACAAAGTATTGAGATAAACTTTTGTTATTGACCAAATACTTATTTTCCACCATAATTTGAAAATAAATTCATTAAAAATCCTACAATGTGATTTTCTGGATTTTTATTTCTCATTTTGTCTGTCATAGTTGAAGTGTACCTATGATGAAAATTACAGGCCTCATCTTTTTAAGTGGGAGAACTTGCACAATTGGTGGCTGACTAAATACTTTTTTGCCCCACTGTACATACTACCTCAATAAGCCAGACTAACCGGTGTCTGTATATAGCCTTGCTACTCTTATTTTCAAATGTCTTTTTACTGTTGTTTTATTTCTTTACTTACCTACACACACACACACACACACTTTTTTTTCTTGCACTATTGGTTAGAGCCTGTAAGTAAGCATTTCACTGAAAGGTCTACACCTGTTGTATTTGGCGCACGTGACAAATAAACTTTGATTTGATCTCCTCTCCTGGACCAAACCCAGGAATTTCCCATTTTCCCATTTATTGGAGATTGCACTGCAGAACCGAACATAAAGTAGAAGGCCAGCGATGAGAGAAATGCATTTGATACAGGCCCATAGGTACTGCAGAGAGGTGATTCAGAGTTGCTGAAGTAATCAAAATGCAGAAATCTATCCTCCAGAGTTTCTGAACCTTTCTTTTTTGAATCTGGGAATTTCCTGACAAAGAATAATCTTTTTGGACACAGTACGCGTCTCACCTCTTTCAATACCTTTCTCTTTGTTGTCGTTCTGCTAGTGGCTTGAAGAGTCTCGAATAAAGGAAACGTAATGTTCTGTGTGAACGACATGTTATTGCCTTTGCTGTATAGCATTGTCTTTTGCTGTATAGCATTGTCCTTTGCTGTATAGCATTGTCCTTTGCTGTATAGCATTGTCCTTTGCTGTATAGCATTGTCCTTTGCTGTATAGCATTGTCCTTTGCTGTATAGCATTGTCCTTTGCTGTATAGCATTGTCCTTTGCTGTATAGCATTGTCCTTTGCTGTATAGCATTGTCCTTTGCTGTATAGCATTGTCCTTTGCTGTATAGCATTGTCCTTTGCCTCTTCATAGGATTATCTGACAGTGCTCTATCTGCGAATGACAACACCTTTAATATCTTCAGATTCGCACACATTTTTTTAAATTCACACATTCACACAAAACCAGTCAGATAACATTCAAAATAAACAATCCCATAAAATCAGATATGTTTGAATGGAACACATGGGCAAGCATGAGCCAACATTGACAGACTGTTTTGGTTTGAAAAGACGAGTCAATATGTTAATGTCACACAGAGACCTACTGGGGAAAGACACTGTAGGACTGACTCCCAATGAGCATATTAATCTGCTTCTCTAGTAGGAACTGCCAGGGGATAGGAGAATGTCACAGGAGAGAGGTAGGTAGAGATAGAGGGGGGGAGAGAGTCTAGATAAGAATAGAGTATAAAATGGAGGGGTTACCTTTCAGTTGGTACAACACAGCTATGGGGAGTTCGCATGCTAGCGCCCTCTAATGAAGAACATTAGATTCACACCAGACAAGGCCAATAACACCGTGCCTCACTGAATGCCCTGCCTTCCACCGGTGATAAACCCGAGGCACGGATTAATTCCTTAAATTCTTCACCTCGAGCTGAGCAGAACAATTTCACACATTCTTTAAAATAACATGGGAACCCGAAATCTATCAGGCTTTACTCTAACTTAACAATCCCACTTAAGGAGAGTGTGCTTCTTCTGGACGTTGTGTGTTAAAGCTTGGTATATGATTTTGTGAGTTTCCTACTGAATATGTTAGCCAGGCTAAACAGGCAGAAGAACTAACTGGCTGAGTAAGATGGCTAACGCAACCAAAAAGGCTAACAAGCCGGGTTCGGGTACAACTAGGACTGTGGTGGTCATTCAATTTTGTAAGCTGGTGATTGTCAAGCAACTAACTGCCAGCCTCACGGTAATTGACCGTTGATTAACACTTTTAGCATCTCCTGGCTGCCACGCATAGCCATCAAACCACTGTAAAATGGTGCCGGAAGAAATTGCAACAGTTTTACGGGCACCTAACCAATTGTGCTATTATGTGGGGGTTTTTTTCTCGTTATTTGTAACGTATTTTGTACATAATATTTCTGCCACTGTATCTTGAGGCAAAAAAGAGCTTCTGGATTTCAGGACAGCGATCACTCACCTCGGATTAGACAAATATTTTTTTCTTCAACAATCAAGACGCACAGGACGTTTTCCCAACATCCGACAAGGCCAACATCCCCGTTATTGACAGGAGAAAGAGACAAAGGTACAAAGGACACAGAGTGGGGTACCTCGTAACGATCCGCAGAAGGCGAGTGGGAAAACTGCCGTTACAGTCAATATTACTCGCCAACGTACAATCATTGGACAATAAATTAGACGAGGTACGATCACGAATATCCCTCCAACGCGACATCAAAAACTGTAGCATGTTATGTTTCACAGAATCGTGGCTGAATGGTGACATGGATATTCAGCTAGCAGGATATACGCTGCACTGGCAAGATCGAACAGCACAGTAAGACGAGGGGGGTCGGTCTGTGCATATTTGTAAACAACAGCTGGTGCACGAAATCTGAGGAAGTCTCTAGATTTTGCTCGGCTGAAGTAGAGTATCTTATGATGAACTGTAGACCACACTATTTGCCAAGAGAGTTTATCTACATTTCGTTGCTGTTTATTTACCACCACAAACAGATATGGGGGCACTAAGACCGCACTCAGTCAGCTGTATAAGGAAATAAGCAAACAGGAAACTGCTCACGCAGAAGCAGCGATCCTAGTGGCCAGAGACTTTGATGCAGGGAAACTTAAATCAGTTTTACCTAATTTCTATCAACATGTTAAATGCGCAACCAGAGGGGAAAAAAACTCTAGATCACCTGTACTCCACACACAGAGACGCGTACAAAGCTCTCCCTCACCCTCATTTGGTAAATCTGACCACAATTCTATCCTCCTGATTCCTGCTTACAAGCACAAATTAAAGCAGGAAGCACCAGTGACTCGATAAAAGTCTATAAAGAGTCTATAAAAAAGTGGTCAGATAAAGCAGATGCTAAACTACAGGACTGTTTTGCTATCACAGACTGGAACATGTTCCGGGATTCTTCCAATTGCATTGAGGAGTATACCACATCAGTCACTGGCTTTATCAATAAGTGTGTCGAGGATGTCCTCCCCACAGTGACTGTACGTACATACCCCAACCAGAAGCCATGAATTACAGGCAACATTCGCACTGAGCTAAAGGGTAGAGCTGCTGGTTTCAAGGTGCGGGACTCTAACCCGGAAGCCTATAAGAAATCCTGCTATGCCCTCTGAATCATCAAACAAGCAAAGCACCAATACAGGTGTAAGATTGAATCATACGACACCGGCTCCGACGCTCATCTTATGTGGCAGGGTTTGCAAACTATTACAGACTACAAAGGGAAGTGCAGCTGCGAGGTGCCCAGTGACACGAGATTACCAGACGAGCTAAATCACTTCTATGCTTACTTCGAGGCAAGCAACACTGAGTCATGCATGAGCGCATCAGCTGTTCCAGACAACTGTGTGATCACGCTCTCTGTAGCCGGCGTGAGTAAGACCTTTTAAACAGGTCAACATTCACAAGACCGCTGGGCCAGACGGATTACCAGGACCTGTGCTCCGGGCATGTGCTGACCAACTGGCAGGTGTCTTCACTAACATTTTCAACATGTCCCTGATTGAGTCTATAATACCATGTTTCAAGCAGACCACCAAGAAATCCTGCTATGCCCACCGAATCATCAAACAAGCAAAGCACCAGTAAGATTGAATCTTACCTGTGCCCAAGAACACTAAGGCAACCTGCCTAAATGACTACAGACCCGTAGCACTCTTATCCCAGAAACCCTAGACCCACTCCAATTTGCATACTATCCAAACAGATCCACAGATAATGCAATCTCTGTTGTACTCCACACTGCCCTTTCCCACCTGGACAAAAGGAACACCTACGTGAGAATGCTATTCATTGACTACAGCTCAGCGTTTAACACCATAGTACCCTCTAAGCTAATCACTAAGCTAAGGATCCTGGGACTAAACACCTCCCTCTGCAACTGGATCCTGGACTTCCTGACAGGCCGCCCCCAGGTGGTGAGGGTAGGTAGCAACACATCTGCCATGCTGATCCTCAACACTGGAGCTCCCCAGGGGTGTGTGCTCAGTCCCCTCCTGTACTCCCTGTTCACCCACGACAGCGTGGCCAGGCACGACTCCAACACCATCATTAAGTTTGCAGACGAAACAACAGTGCTAGGCCTGATCACCAACAACAAGAGACAGCCAATATGGAGGAGATCAGAGACCTGGCTGGGTGGTGCCAGAATAACAACCTATCCCTCAACGTAACCAAGACTGAGACGATTGTGGACTACAGGAAAAGGAGGACCGAGCATGCCCCCATTCTCATCGAGGGGGCTGTAGTGGAGCAGGTTGAGAGCTTCAAGTTCCTTGGTGTCCAAATCACCAACAAACTACAATGGTCCAAACACACCAAGACAGTCATGAAGCGGGCACGACAAAACCTATTCCCCCTCAGGAAATTAAAAAGATTTGGCATGGGTCCACAGATCCTCAAAAGGTTCTACAACTGCAACATCACTGCCTGGTACGGCAACTGCTCGGCCTCCAACCGCAAGGCACTACAGAGGATAGTGTGTATGGCCCAGTACATCACTGGTCCTGCCATCCAGGACCTCTACACCAGGCCGTGTCAGAGGAAGGCCATAAAAATTGTATAAGACCCCAGCCACCCCAGTCATAGACTGTTCTCTCTGCTACCACATGGCAAGCGGTACCGGAGCGCCAAGACTAGGTCCAAAAGGCTTCTCAACAGCTTTTACCCCAAGCCATAAAACAACTGAACTGTAATCAAATGGCTACCCAGACTATTTGCATTGTGCCCCCCCCACCCCTCTTTTACACTGCTGCTACTCTCTGTTAATCATATACAGTTGAAGTCGGATGTTTACATGCACCTTAGCCAAATACATTTAAACTCAGTTTTTCACAATTCATGACATTTAATCCTAGTAAAAATGACCTGTTTTATGTCAGTTAGGATCACCACTGTAATTTAAGAATGTGAGATGTCAGAATAATAGTAGAGAGAATGATTTATTTCAGCTTTTATTAGAAGTTTACATACACTCAATTAGTATTTGGTAGCATTGCCTTTAAATTGTTTAACTTGGGTCAAACTTTTCGGGTAGCCTTCCACAAGCTTCCCACAATAATTTGGGTGAATTTTGGCCCATTCCTCCTGACAGAGCTGGTATAATTGAGTCAGGTTTGTAGGCCTCCTTGCGCGCACATGCTTTTTAAGTTCTGCCCACAACTGTTCTATAGGATTGAGGTTTCTCCAAAAAGTATGATCTTTGTCCCCATGTGCAGTTGCAAACCGTAGTCTGGCTTTTTTATGGCGGTTTTGGAGCAGTGGCTTCTTCATTGCTGAACGGCCTTTCAGGTTATGTTGACATAGGGTTTGTTTTACTGTGTATATAGATACTTTTATACCTGTTTCCTCCAGCATCTTCACAAGGTCCTTTGCTGTTGTTCTGCGACTGATTTGCACTTTTCGCACCAAAGTACGTTCATCTCTAGGAGACCGACCGCATCTCCTTCCTGAGCGGTATGACGGCTGCGTGGTCCCATGGTGTTTATACTTGTGTACTATTGTTTGTACAGATGAACGTGGTATCTTCAGGTGTTTGGAAATTGTTCCCAAGGATGAAGCAAACTTGTGGAGATCTACAATTCTTTTCTGAGGTGAAATAACCTGTCTGTAAACAATTGTTGGAAATATTACTTGTGTCATGCAAAGTAGATGTCTTAACCGACTTGGCAAAACTATAGTTTGTTAACAAGAAATTTGTGAAGTGGTTGAAAAACTAGTTTTAATGACACCAACCTAAGTGTATGTAAACTTCCGACTTCAAATGTAGGTGTTCAGCCAGGTGTCTTGGTCTGTCAGTGGATGGATGTCATTCTAGGAGCTCATATATGTATTTGTAGGGCATACTGTATAATCATGCTATTAGCTTTGTATTTCAGGGGTTATTTCCCAGCTAAACACAGCTGTTGAGGCCAGTTCTAGAATAATTGTCCACTTGGCTGGAGAGGTTGATTGGTTGAATTATTTTATTTTAATTCCTTTATATTCTCAGAGCCCCTGAGGTGGTGGTGTTAATTGGGTTTGAGGTAGTGACACCTCTTTCTTTTCCTTCTCCCACTCCTTCCTTCCTTCTCCTCTTTTGTTAAATCTCCATGCACTGACAGCTCTACCGCTCTACTGCTCTCTCTCTCTCTTGCTCTCTCCCTCCGTTGCCGTGGTCGCTTCTGCATCTTCCGGCATGGACTCAGTATTTCTCACAATTACTTTTATTACCAAGCCACTTACACATTCTCCACTGCTCCTGCATTTAGTCACATGACCACAGAGGGCCATGTGCCAACCAGCAGGAGGTATTTAAGCCTTTTTGCAATGTCATTAAAGAGCGTTTTAGCTCTCTGATTTCTAACCCATGGCATTTAGTTAGATTGAATATTCCATAATTACCTTGCACTTTCCCAATCACACCTGTAGTTTCCTACTGTTCGAGCTGATATCAAACGTTATTTGCCACAGGCGCCGAATACAACAGGTGTAGACGTTTACAGTGAAATGCTTACTTACGAGTCCTTGACCAACAATACAGTTTGAAGAAAAATACCCTGCCAAAAAAAGAAATAAAAGGAACAAGTAATTAAAGAGCAGCAGTAAAATAACAATAGCGAGGCTATATACAGGGGGTACCGGTACAGCGTCAATGTGCAGGGACACCAGTTAGTCGAGGTAATTGAGGTAATATGTACATGTAGGTAGAGTTATTAAAGTGACTATGCATAGATAGAGAGTAGTAGCAGCTTAAAAGGGGGGGGGGCAATGCAAATAGTCTGGGTAGCCATTTGATTAGATGTTCAGGAGTCTTATGGCTTGGGGGTAGAAGCTGTTCAGAGTTTGGAAGCCTCTTGGATCTAGACTTGGTACTCCGGTACCGCTTGTCATGCGGTAGCAGAGAGGACAGTCTATGACTAGCGTGGCTGGAGTCTTTCACAATAATTAGGGCGTTCCTCTGACACTGGTATAGAGGTCCTGG
This sequence comes from Oncorhynchus tshawytscha, assembly GCF_018296145.1. Taxonomy (NCBI): domain Eukaryota; kingdom Metazoa; phylum Chordata; class Actinopteri; order Salmoniformes; family Salmonidae; genus Oncorhynchus; species Oncorhynchus tshawytscha. Next base: position 52,827,382 of record NC_056433.1, read on the forward strand.
ATGGCAGGATGCTTGGCCCCAGTGGTGTATTGGGCCGTACACACTACCCTCTGTAGTGTCTTGCGGTCGGAGGCCGAGCAGTTGCCATACCAGGCAGTGGACACCAAGGAACTTGAAGCTCTCAACCTGCTCCACTATAGCCCTGTCGATGAGAATGGGGGCGTGCTCGGTCCTCCTTTTTCTGTAGTCCACAATCATCTCCTTTGTCAAAATCATGTTGAGGGGGAGGTTGTTGTCCTTGCACCACATGGTCAGGTCTCTGACCTCTTCCCTATAGGCTGTCTCGTCGTTGTCGGTGATCAGGCTTACCACTGTTGTGTCGCCGGCAAACTTAATGATGGTGTAAGAGTTGTGCCTGGCCGTGCAGTCATGAGTGAACAGAGAGTACAGGAGGGGACTGAGCACGCACCCCTGAGGGGCCCCCGTGTTGAGGATCAGCGTGGTGGATGTGTTGGTACCTACCCTTACCACCTTGGGGCAGCCCACCAGGAAGTCCAGGATCCAGTTGCAGAGGGAGGTGTTTAGTCCCAGTGTCCTTTGCTTAGTGATGAGCTGTGAGGGCACTATGGTGTTGAACGCTGAGCTGTAGTCCAATGAATTGCATTCTCACATAGGTGTTCCTTTTGTCCAGGTGTGAAAGTGCAGTGTGGAGTGCAATAGAGATTGCATCATCTGTGGAACTTTTGGGGCGGTATGCAAATTGGAGTGGGTCTAGGGTTTCTGGGATAATAGTGTTGATGTGACCCACGACCAGCCTTTCAAAGCACTTCATGGCTATAGATGTGAGTGCTACGGGTCGGTAGTCATTTAGGCAGGTTACCTTAGTGTTCTTGTGCACAGGGTCTATGGTGGTCTGCTTGAAACATGTTGGTATTACAGACTCAGCGCATGCTCGGAGTACACGTCCTGGTAATCCATCTGGCCCTGCGGCCTTGTGAATGTTGACCTGTTTAAAGGTCTTACTCACATCGGCTGCAGCTGGCGTGAATACACAGTCGTCCAGAACAGCTGATGCTCTCATGCATGTTTCAGTGTTACTTGCCTCAAAGCGAGCGTAGAAGTAATTTAGCTTGTCTGGTCGGCTTGTGTCACTGGGCAGCTCTCAGCTGTGCTTCCCTTTTGTAGTCTGTAATGGTTTGCAAGCCCTTCCACATCCAACAAGCGTCGGAGCGGGTGTAGAACAATTTGATCTTAGTCCGGTGTTGACGCTTTGCATCAGACAATATGATCATGTTGAAATTACAACCAGCAGCACAGTAGGTAAACTACAAACTCTAGCCTCTAAAGGCACGTATAGATCTGAAAACATTGGATGCGGCAGATGTTTTCAAAAATCGACCTGACCTAACCTATCCCGTCTGTGTTCATGGTTAAGTGCAGCTATGGTTCAGTGGTTGTTCTGTGGTCAAAGCGAGGTGGTGGTTGAAAGCCCAGCTCAGCCCCTCTAATCAGGGTGTCTGCCTCCTGCTGCCATCCAGACGGGCACACGGCCCACCACACAGTCTGGCTTCTCTCTGCTTATCTCAGACCTGGGTGTCTGGAAACACTGCCCAGAGTAGAGGGGAAGAGGGGGGGAGTGAGCGAGCGAGAGAGGGAAATAAGAAAATAATGAAAGAAGTGATTCAGCCCCAGCAGAGAGAGAGAGCCGGCAGTGAGAGGGAGAAAATGAGAAACTCAGACACTGACACGTAGCTAGACCCAGACTGTCTTTTCATGAAAACAGGACAGTAAACGTATTGTTATGTTTCAGGTTGGGTAGAAGTAGAGATGGGTCATCGTCAGTCGGCTGTATCCAGGCCAATAGGTTTCTAAATTGAGTTAGCGATCCTGCTCACTGGTTCAGTACCTGCAGCATGTTTTAGGGTCACTAACTCAATGGGAAGTGACAAGACTTTGTCTTTAAATTAATGTATCTGCTGATTCCCGATGCCTTGTGGCTGAAGAATTGTGTTACTGCTGATCAGTATAGGGTATTGTAACAGTAGCCAGAAGTTAGCGCTAGCATCGCCCACTAAAATGATTACTCTATTGATGTGGCTCACTCTTGTGTTCTGTGTAGTCATCCATCCAGATAAAAGTCCTTCTGTGGTGAGTTAGCCAGCTGAGCTGAAGCCTAATAGGATTTCCAGGTGCACCGGAGACACACCCTCCACTCTCTCTGCCTTGTTCAGTCAGGTCTACTTAATATCAGTCATTGCCCTGCAGATCACCACACGGTGCTAAGGCCCTGAACACGCTGTATGTTGCCTGCACCTGGCAATTAATCAGGATATGAAATACCCAGCACCTGGTGGAATATAAATAATATATATTAATAATAATATATGCCATTTAGCAGACACTTTAATTCAAAGCGTCTTCCAGTCATGAGTGCATACATTGTCCATACAATACATACTGTATATTGTCCACAAATGTCCATACAATACCTACATCCACCCCCAGGATCCATTATAGCCCTGAAATGAATTGAATTATGACTCACTGTTGTGAGTGGCACTGTGACTATAGATTTAAGACCCTGCTATCCAAGATATCCCAGTGCATCGTTCATGGGGGAGATGTGTGACAAGCTGAATCTTTCTATTAGATTTGAACTGAGCAAATTGAAGGTATAATACAGTGTTCTCTGTGCCAGCTGAGGCTGTAGGTGTGGCTGTGGGGGTACATCACGGCTGCTACAGCGCCTGCTCCAGCTTCACTGACGGCCGACAGCCAAAAGCGAACACACACACCTGATGTTTTCTACTCTGGCCCTGATCAGACACACGCATGCGACCGAGTGCACATACACACACACAAGCATGCACACACTCATATATATATATCTTTCTCTCCATCTTTCCTCGCTTCTAGCCCTCACACCACTAAATCATCTTGTTCCCCTCAGGCTGAGGCTGGACTGAGCCAGAGATGGATGGCCTCACTAATCTCTGTTCTCTATCTCTCTCTGTTCGGCTCACTGCTAACGTCTAATAACCCCTGCCTCTTCTTCCTCTCCTATCCTGTGCTCCAAGATGGGATGCTTCCTGTGACCACACTTGTCTTGAGTGATGAGGAAAATGTACTTGTACTTTGTCTTTTGTGTGTCCTTAAGTGACATTGTGCCTTAGTGAGCACACACATACGTACCTACAGTGCACTGTTACGTTACAGCCTTATTCTAAAATTGATTAAATCGCCCCCCCCCCATCAATCTACACACAATACCCCATAATGAAAAAGCAAAAACAGGTGTTTAAAATGTTTGCAAATGTATAAAAATTAAAAACGATTGCTCAGTTTGTCCGAGTCTTGGTTCCAAACTTCTTCCATTTAAGAATGATGGAGGCCACTGTGTTCTTGGGGACCTTCAATGCGGCAGAATTATTTTGGTTGCCTTGACACAATCCTGTCTCGGAGCTCTACGGACAATTCCTTCGACCTCATGGCTTGGCTTTTGCTCTGACATGGACTGTCAACTCTGAGACCTTATATAGACAGGTTTATGCCTTTCCAAATCATGTCCAATCAATTGAATTTACCACAGGTGGACTCCAATCAAGTTGTAGAAACATCTCAAGGATGATCAATGGAAAAAGGATGCACCTGAGCTGAATTTCGAGTCTCCTAGCAAAGGGTCTGAATACTTATGTAAATAAGTTATTTCAGGTTTAAAAAGTTTTTTTTTTCTCCCAAAAACCTGTTTTCGCTTTGTCATTATGAGATATTGTGTATAGATTGATGAGGATTTAAAAAAAAAAATGTAATCCATTTTAGAATAAGGCTGTAACATAACAAAATGTGTGAAAAGTCAATGGGTCTGAATACTTTCCGGATGCACCGTATGCACGCACGCACACACACACACACACACACACACACACACACACACATATCTATCTGTTAAGCGACAGAAAATCTAAAATATTTTTTTATTATCCATTTGTATTTTTGAAATATAAACGCAACATGGAACAATTTCAAAGATTTTCCTGAGTTACAGTTCATATAAATGAATTAGGCCCTAATGTATGTATTTCACATGACTGGGAATACAGATATGCATCTGAAGAAAAATAAATAGGTAGGGCCGTGGAACAGAAAACCAGTCAGTATCTGGTGTGGCCACCATTTGCCTCATGCAGTGCGACACATCTCCTTCGCATAGATATGATCAGGCTGTTGATTGTGGTCTGTGGAATGTTGTCCCACTCCTCCTCAATGGCTGTGCGAAGTTGCTGGATGTTGAAGGGAACTGGAACATGCTGTTGTACACATCGATCCAGAGCATCCCAAACATAATCAATGGGTGATATGTGTGGTGAGTATCCAGGCCATGGAAGAACTGGGACATTTCAGCTTCCAGGAATTGTGTACAGATCCATGCAACATGGGGCCATGCATTATCATGCTGAAACATGAGGTGATGGTGGCAGATGAATGGCATGACAATGGGCCTCAGGATCTCGTCACTCGTGCATTCAAATTGCCATCGATAAAATGCTATTGTGTTTGTTGTCCATAAGTTATGTATGCCCATACCATAACCCTACCTCCAATATGGGGCACTCTGTTCACAATGTTGACATCAGCAAACCACCCGCCCACACGACACCTTACACGCTGTCTGCCATCTGCCTGGGTACAATTGAAACCGGGATTCATCTGTGAATAGCACACTAGTCCAATGTGCCAGTGGTCATCGAAGGTGAGCATTTGCTCTCTGAAGTCAGTTACAATGCCAAACTGCAGTAATGTCAAGACCCTGGTGAGGACAACGAGCACGCAGATGAGCTTCCCTGAGACGGTTTCTAACAGTTTGTGCAGAAATTCTTTGGTTGTGCGAACCCACAGTTTCATAAGCTGTCCGGGTGGCGTGTCTCAGACGATCCCGCTGGTGAAGAAGCCGGATGTGGAGGTCCTGGGCTGGCGTGGTTACATGTGGTCTGTGGTTGTGAGGCCGGAAAGGCTGTACTGCCAAATTTTCTAAAGCGATGTTGGAGGTGACTTATGGTACAGAAATGTACATTCAATTCTCTGACAACAGCTCTGGTGGATATTTCTGCAGTCAGCATGCCAATTGCACGCTCCCTCAGAACATGAAACATTTGTAGCATTGTATTGTGGGACAAAACTGCCCATTTTAGAGTGGCCTTCACTGTCCCCAGCACAAGGTGCACCTGTGTAATGTTTTTTAAATCTGCTTTTTGATATGCCACACCTGTCAGGTGGATGTATTATGTTGGCAAAGGAGAAATACTCATTAACAGGGATGTTAACAAATCTGTGCACAAAATTTGAGAGAAACAAGCATTTTGAGCTAAAAGATCTTTGGGATCTTTTGTCAGCTCATGAAACACTTTACATGTTACGTCTTATATTTTTGATCAATATATTTATTCTTTAGAAACTCAGTCTGGGTCTCAACGTACTGTTGAGAGTTAGAATAGTAGAATACACAAGGTGCAATTTCAAAATCTGCATTCTCCATTCAAATCTGTTCAAATTATTGCACAGTACTGATGACAGATCAGCTCCTAGAGAGACATTACCATCTATGGCTGCAAATATTGAGGTGGCTTATTCTAATGCTTATCCAATAAGAATGCAAAAAACAATCCCAGATTTCGCACATCATTGCACACACACAATGAAATGTATTGAGACAAATTACAGACAGTAGCCTACAAGTAGCAAAATATAACTCAATATGATTGAAATAGGCCTATAGCCTACCGTTTTCTATTTGAATGCAGTCCTCTCTGTTTTCATTTGAAGCATATTTTTTATATGTTGCTGGTTTTTATCCATTGCAAGACATTAACTTTTGTATTTGTAGTCAACATTTTTCTGAAGATATCGGCGGTCACAGAGAGACGAATAAACCATCTGATTCTATGTTTAGAGGAGATCTTTAGTGTATAAAGTGATGCACATCTGTTCTATGAGGGGTCATCGGCAGGCGTTTAGATGACATCGTTTTGTTAAGTGCAGCGTTAATAACGATGCTTTTGGGAAACAGTTTGGAGATATAACAATGCTCTTGTGAAGAGGCTAATGATGAACTTAGCCTTAAGATGCTTTTGGGAAACTGGGCCCTGGCAAGCAGCGCACGTGTCCAGGGGCCCTTAATTCCATGGGACCCCCATTTGATTTTGTTAGTCACTCACACTCAAATATTAACATGGCATACGTCATGGCAAAATGTATAGAATCACAGGAAATGAGCTTTAAAACTGCAAACATTTCTCTTCACACCATGGCTAAATATATAGAATTACTGGAAATGAGCTGCAAATGTTTCTCTCTGCCCCATGGCCGAATGAGTAGAATTGCATGATATTCATTATATAATTGCTACATTTTCTCTCTGTTCCATTTCTCTTTTGTTTGAGTTTGGGAAACACTGCGCTAGCCTCCATGATTTTTAACCCAGGAACTTCTTGAGTGCTCAGCAGAGGAAGCAATTCCACAGCTTTTCTCATCAGAGTCTCTAAGTGCTGCTAAACTCCAATATTCTATTTCCCCGGTCGCCTTTATTCTTATGACTGAACCCTTTTTGCTGTTGCACCACTTAATCACATTTAATGTCATTATGCGCTTATCTTAATGCTAATGCAAGGTTCTACAGGGAGAAATTAAGGAGACCGGCTGTGTGTGAGCGAGAGAGACAACCGTCTGAGCGAGAGAGACAGCAGTCTGAGCGAGAGAGACAACCGTCTGAGCGAGAGAGACAACAGTCTGAGCGAGAGAGACAACAGTCTGAGCGAGAGAGACAGCAGTCTGAGCGAGAGAGAGAGAGCAGTCTGAGAGAGCAGTCTGAGCGAGAGAGCAGTCTGAGCGAGAGAGACAGCAGTCTGAGCGAGAGAGACAGCAGTCTGAGCGAGAGAGACAGCAGTCTGAGCGAGAGAGACAGCAGTCTGAGCGAGAGAGACAGCAGTCTGAGCGAGAGAGACAGCAGTCTGAGCGAGAGAGACAGCAGTCTGAGCGAGAGAGACAGCAGTCTGAGCGAGAGAGACAGCAGTCTGAGCGAGAGAGACAGCAGTCTGAGCGAGAGAGACAGCAGTCTGAGCGAGAGAGACAGCAGTCTGAGCGAGAGAGACAGCAGTCTGAGCGAGAGAGACAGCAGTCTGAGCGAGAGAGACAGCAGTCTGAGCGAGAGAGAGAGAGAGCAGTCTGAGCGAGAGAGAGAGAGAGCAGTCTGAGCGAGAGAGAGAGAGAGAGAGCAGTCTGAGCGAGAGAGAGAGAGAGCAGTCTGAGCGAGAGAGAGAGAGAGCAGTCTGAGCGAGAGAGCAGTCTGAGCGAGAGAGAGAGAGCAGTCTGAGCGAGAGAGCAGTCTGAGCGAGAGAGAGAGAGCAGTCTGAGCGAGAGAGGGAGAGCAGTCTGAGGGAGAGAGGGAGAGCAGTCTGAGCGAGAGAGACAGCAGTCTGAGCGAGAGAGACAGCAGTCTGAGCGAGAGAGACAGAGCAGTCTGAGCAGAGAGAGAGAGAGCAGTCTGAGCGAGAGAGAGAGAGCAGTCTGAGCGAGAGAGAGAGAGCAGTCTGAGCGAGAGAGAGAGAGCAGTCTGAGCGAGAGAGAGAGAGCAGTCTGAGCGAGAGAGAGAGAGCAGTCTGAGCGAGAGAGAGAGCAGTCTGAGCGAGAGAGAGAGAGCAGTCTGAGCGAGAGAGAGAGAGCAGTCTGAGCGAGAGAGAGAGAGCAGTCTGAGCGAGAGAGAGAGAGCAGTCTGAGCGAGAGAGAGAGAGCAGTCTGAGCGAGAGAGAGAGAGAGAGCAGTCTGAGCGAGAGAGAGAGAGAGAGCAGTCTGAGCGAGAGAGAGAGAGAGAGAGCAGTCTGAGCGAGAGAGAGAGAGAGAGCAGTCTGAGCGAGAGAGAGAGAGAGAGCAGTCTGAGCGAGAGAGAGAGAGAGAGCAGTCTGAGCGAGAGAGAGAGAGAGCAGTCTGAGCGAGAGAGAGAGAGAGCAGTCTGAGCGAGAGAGAGAGAGCAGTCTGAGCGAGAGAGAGAGAGAGCAGTCTGAGAGAGAGAGAGACAGCAGTCTGAGCGAGAGAGAGACAGCAGTCTGAGCGAGAGAGAGACAGCAGTCTGAGCGAGAGAGAGACAGCAGTCTGAGCGAGAGAGAGACAGCAGTCTGAGCGAGAGAGAGACAGCAGTCTGAGCGAGAGAGAGACAGCAGTCTGAGAGAGAGAGAGACAGCAGTCTGAGCGAGAGAGAGAGCAGTCTGAGCGAGAGAGAGAGAGCAGTCAGAGAGAGAGAGCAGTCTGAGCGAGAGAGAGAGAGAGCAGTCTGAGCGAGAGAGAGAGAGCAGTCTGAGCGAGAGAGAGAGAGAGCAGTCTGAGCGAGAGAGAGAGAGAGCAGTCTGAGCGAGAGAGAGAGAGAGCAGTCTGAGCGAGAGAGAGAGAGAGCAGTCTGAGCGCGAGAGAGAGAGAGAGAGCAGTCTGAGCGAGAGAGAGAGAGAGAGCAGTCTGAGCGAGAGAGAGAGAGAGCAGTCTGAGCGAGAGAGAGAGAGAGCAGTCTGAGCGAGAGAGAGAGAGCAGTCTGAGCGAGAGAGAGAGAGCAGTCTGAGCGAGAGAGAGAGAGCAGTCTGAGCGAGAGAGCAGTCTGAGCGAGAGAGAGAGAGCAGTCTGAGCGAGAGAGGGAGAGCAGTCTGAGGGAGAGCAGTCTGAGCGAGAGAGGGAGAGCAGTCTGAGCGAGAGAGGAGAGCAGTCTGAGCGAGAGAGGGAGAGCAGTCTGAGCGAGAGAGGGAGAGCAGTCTGAGCGAGAGAGGGAGAGCAGTCTGAGCGAGAGAGAGAGAGAGCAGTCTGAGCGAGAGAGAGAGAGCAGTCTGAGCGAGAGAGAGAGAGAGCAGTCTGAGCGAGAGAGAGAGAGCAGTCTGAGCGAGAGAGAGCAGTCTGAGCGAGAGAGAGAGAGCAGTCTGAGCGAGAGAGAGAGCAGTCTGAGCGAGAGAGAGAGAGCAGTCTGAGCGAGAGAGAGAGAGCAGTCTGAGCGAGAGAGAGAGAGAGCAGTCTGAGCGAGAGAGAGAGAGAGCAGTCTGAGCGAGAGAGAGAGAGCAGTCTGAGCGAGAGAGAGAGAGCAGTCTGAGCGAGAGAGAGAGAGAGAGCAGTCTGAGAGAGAGAGAGAGAGAGCAGTCTGAGCGAGAGAGAGAGAGAGCAGTCTGAGCGAGAGAGAGAGAGAGCAGTCTGAGCGAGAGAGAGAGAGAGCAGTCTGAGAGAGAGAGAGCAGTCTGAGCGAGAGAGGGAGAGCAGTCTGAGCGAGAGAGAGAGAGCAGTCTGATCGAGAGAGGGAGAGCAGTCTGAGCGAGAGAGGGAGAGCAGTCTGAGCGAGAGAGGGAGAGCAGTCTGAGCGAGAGAGGGAGAGCAGTCTGAGCGAGAGAGGGAGAGCAGTCTGAGCGAGAGAGGGAGAGCAGTCTGAGCGAGAGAGGGAGAGCAGTCTGAGCGAGAGAGGGAGAGCAGTCTGAGCGAGAGAGGGAGAGCAGTCTGAGCGAGAGAGGGAGAGCAGTCTGAGCGAGAGAGGGAGAGCAGTCTGAGCGAGAGAGGGAGAGCAGTCTGAGCGAGAGAGAGAGAGAGCAGTCTGAGCGAGAGAGAGAGAGAGAGCAGTCTGAGCGAGAGAGAGAGAGAGAGCAGTCTGAGCGAGAGAGAGGGAGAGCAGTCTGAGCGAGAGAGAGGGAGAGCAGTCTGAGCGAGAGAGAGGGAGAGCAGTCTGAGCGAGAGAGAGGGAGAGCAGTCTGAGCGAGAGAGAGAGAGAGCAGTCTGAGCGAGAGAGCAGTCTGAGCGAGAGAGGAAGAGCAGTCTGAGCGAGAGAGGAAGAGCAGTCTGAGCGAGAGAGAGAGAGCAGTCTGAGCGAGAGAGAGAGAGCAGTCTGAGCGAGAGAGAGAGAGCAGTCTGAGCGAGAGAGAGAGAGCAGTCTGAGCGAGAGAGAGGGAGAGCAGTCTGAGAGAGAGGAGAGCAGTCTGAGCGAGAGAGAGGGAGAGCAGTCTGAGCGAGAGAGAGGGAGAGCAGTCTGAGCAGAGAGAGAGAGCAGTCTGAGCGAGAGAGCAGTCTGAGCGAGAGAGAGGAAGAGCAGTCTGAGCGAGAGAGGAAGAGCAGTCTGAGCGAGAGAGAGAGAGCAGTCTGAGCGAGAGAGAGAGAGCAGTCTGAGCGAGAGAGAGAGAGCAGTCTGAGCGAGAGAGAGAGAGCAGTCTGAGCGAGAGAGAGAGCAGTCTCAGCGAGAGAGAGAGAGAGAGAGAGAGCAGTCTGAGCGAGAGAGAGAGCAATCTGAGCGAGAGAGAGAGAGCAGTCTGAGCGAGAGAGAGAGCAGTCTGAGCGAGAGAGAGAGAGCAGTCTGAGCGAGAGAGAGAGAGCAGTCTGAGCGAGAGAGAGAGAGCAGTCTGAGCGAGAGAGAGAGAGCAGTCTGAGAGAGAGAGAGAGAGAGCAGTCTGAGCGAGAGAGAGAGCAGTCTGAGCGAGAGAGAGAGCAGTCTGAGCGAGAGAGAGAGCAGTCTGAGCGAGAGAGAGAGCAGTCTGAGCGAGAGAGAGAGCAGTCTGAGCGAGAGAGAGAGCAGTCTGAGCGAGAGAGAGAGAGCAGTCTGAGCGAGAGATGGAGAGCAGTCTGAGCGAGAGATGAAGAGCAGTCTGAGCGAGAGATGGAGAGCAGTCTGAGCGAGCGATGGAGAGCAGTCTGAGCGAGAGAGAGAGAGCAGTCTGAGCGAGAGAGAGAGAGCAGTCTGAGCGAGAGAGAGAGAGCAGTCTGAGCGAGAGAGAGAGAGCAGTCTGAGCGAGAGAGAGAGCAGTCTGAGCGAGAGAGAGCAGTCTGAGAGAGAGAGAGAGCAGTCTGAGCGAGAGAGAGAGCAGTCTGAGCGAGAGAGAGAGAGCAGTCTGAGCGAGAGAGAGAGCAGTCTGAGCGAGAGAGAGAGCAGTCTGAGCGAGAGAGAGAGCAGTCTGAGCGAGAGAGAGAGCAGTCTGAGCGAGAGAGAGAGAGCAGTCTGAGCGAGAGAGAGAGCAGTCTGAGCGAGAGAGAGAGCAGTCTGAGCGAGAGAGAGAGCAGTCTGAGCGAGAGAGAGAGCAGTCTGAGCGAGAGAGAGAGAGCAGTCTGAGCGAGAGATGGAGAGCAGTCTGAGCGAGAGATGAAGAGCAGTCTGAGCGAGCGATGGAGAGCAGTCTGAGCGAGAGAGAGAGCAGTCTGAGCGATAGAGAGCAGTCTGAGCGAGAGAGAGAGAGCAGTCTGAGCGAGAGAGAGAGAGCAGTCTGAGCGAGAGGGAGAGCAGTCTGAGCGAGAGAGAGAGCAGTCTGAGCGAGAGAGAGAGAGCAGTCTGAGAGAGAGAGAGCAGTCTGAGAGAGAGAGAGAGCAGTCTGAGAGAGAGAGAGCAGTCTGAGAGAGAGAGAGCAGTCTGAGCGAGAGAGCAGTCTGAGCGAGAGAGCAGTCTGAGCGAGAGAGCAGTCTGAGCGAGAGAGCAGTCTGAGCGAGAGAGCAGTCTGAGCGAGAGAGAGAGCAGTCTGAGCGAGAGAGAGAGCAGTCTGAGCGATAGAGAGCAGTCTGAGCGAGAGAGAGAGAGCAGTCTGAGCGAGAGATAGAGAGCAGTCTGAGCGAGAGAGAGAGAGAGCAGTCTGAGCGAGAGAGAGAGAGAGCAGTCTGAGCGAGAGAGAGAGAGAGCAGTCTGAGCGAGAGAGAGAGAGAGCAGTCTGAGCGAGAGAGAGAGAGAGCAGTCTGAGCGAGAGAGCAGTCTGAGCGAGAGAGAGAGAGAGCAGTCTGAGCGAGAGAGCAGTCTGAGCGAGAGCGAGAGAGCAGTCTGAGCGAGAGAGAGAGCAGTCTGAGCGAGAGAGAGAGCAGTCTGAGCGAGAGAGAGAGAGCAGTCTGAGCGAGAGAGAGAGAGCAGTCTGAGCGAGAGAGAGAGAGCAGTCTGAGCGAGAGATGGAGAGCAGTCTGAGCGAGAGATGGAGAGCAGTCTGAGCGAGAGATGGAGAGCAGTCTGAGCGAGAGATGGAGAGCAGTCTGAGCGAGCGATAGAGAGCAGTCTGAGCGATAGAGAGCAGTCTGAGCGAGAGAGAGAGAGCAGTCTGAGCGAGAGAGAGAGAGCAGTCTGAGCGAGAGAGAGAGAGCAGTCTGAGCGAGAGAGAGAGCAGTCTGAGCGAGAGAGAGAGAGAGCAGTCTGAGCGAGAGAGAGAGAGCAGTCTGAGCGAGAGAGAGAGCAGTCTGAGCGAGAGAGAGAGAGCAGTCTGAGCGAGAGAGAGAGAGCAGTCTGAGAGAGAGAGAGCAGTCTGAGAGAGAGAGAGCAGTCTGAGCGAGAGAGCAGTCTGAGCGAGAGAGCAGTCTGAGCGAGAGAGCAGTCTGAGCGAGAGAGAGAGCAGTCTGAGCGAGAGAGAGAGAGCAGTCTGAGCGAGAGAGAGAGCAGTCTGAGCGAGAGAGAGAGAGAGAGAGCAGTCTGAGAGAGAGAGAGAGAGAGAGAGAGAGCAGTCTGAGCGAGAGAGAGAGCAGAGCGAGAGAGAGAGAGCAGTCTGAGCGAGAGAGAGAGAGCAGTCTGAGCGAGAGAGAGAGAGAGCAGAGAGAGAGAGAGCAGTCTGAGCGAGCGATAGAGAGCAGTCTGAGCGAGCGATAGAGAGCAGTCTGAGCGAGCGATAGAGAGCAGTCTGAGCGAGAGATAGAGAGCAGTCTGAGCGAGAGAGAGAGAGAGCAGTCTGAGCGAGAGAGAGAGAGAGCAGTCTGAGCGAGAGAGAGAGAGAGCAGTCTGAGCGAGAGAGAGAGAGAGCAGTCTGAGCGAGAGAGATAGAGAGCAGTCTGAGCGAGAGAGAGAGAGAGCAGTCTGAGCGAGAGAGCAGTCTGAGCGAGAGCGAGAGAGCAGTCTGAGCGAGAGAGAGAGCAGTCTGAGCGAGAGAGAGAGAGCAGTCTGAGCGAGAGAGCAGTCTGAGCGAGAGAGAGAGAGCAGTCTGAGCGAGAGAGGGAGAGCAGTCTGAGCGAGAGAGGGAGAGCAGTCTGAGCGAGAGAGAGAGAGCAGTCTGAGCGAGAGAGAGAGCAGTCTGAGCGAGAGAGAGAGAGCAGTCTGAGCGAGAGAGAGAGAGAGAGAGCAGTCTGAGCGAGAGAGAGCAGTCTGAGCGAGAGAGAGAAAGCAGTCTGAGCGAGAGAGAGAGAGCAGTCTGAGCGAGAGAGAGAGAGCAGTTTGAGCGAGAGAGAGAGAGAGCGAGCAGTCTGAGCGAGCGATAGAGAGCAGTCTGAGCGAGCGATAGAGAGCAGTCTGAGCGAGCGATAGAGAGCAGTCTGAGCGAGAGAGATAGAGAGCAGTCTGAGCGAGAGAGAGAGAGAGCAGTCTGAGCGAGAGAGAGAGAGAGCAGTCTGAGCGAGAGAGAGAGAGAGCAGTCTGAGCGAGAGAGAGAGAGAGCAGTCTGAGCGAGAGAGAGAGAGAGCAGTCTGAGAGAGAGTCTGAGAGAGAGAGCAGTCTGAGCGAGAGAGCAGTCTGAGCGAGAGAGCAGTCTGAGCGAGAGAGAGAGAGCAGTCTGAGCGAGAGAGAGAGCAGTCTGAGCGAGAGAGAGAGCAGTCTGAGCGAGAGAGCAGTCTGAGCGAGAGAGAGAGAGCAGTCTGAGCGAGAGAGGGAGAGCAGTCTGAGCGAGAGAGGGAGAGCAGTCTGAGCGAGAGAGGGAGAGCAGTCTGAGCGAGAGAGGGAGAGCAGTCTGAGCGAGAGAGGGAGAGCAGTCTGAGCGAGAGAGGGAGAGCAGTCTGAGCGAGAGAGGGAGAGCAGTCTGAGCGAGAGAGAGAGAGCAGTCTGAGCGAGAGAGAGAGAGAGAGCAGTCTGAGCGAGAGAGAGAGAGCAGTCTGAGCGAGAGAGAGAGAGAGCAGTCTGAGCGAGAGAGAGAGAGAGCAGTCTGAGCGAGAGAGAGCGAGAGCAGTCTGAGAGAGAGAGAGAGCAGTCTGAGCGAGAGAGAGAGAGAGAGCAGTCTGAGCGAGAGAGCAGTCTGAGCAGTCTGAGAGAGAGCAGTCTGAGCGAGAGAGAGAGAGAGCAGTCTGAGCGAGAGAGAGAGAGCAGTCTGAGCGAGAGAGAGAGAGCAGTCTGAGAGCAGAGAGAGAGAGCAGTCTGAGCGAGAGAGAGAGAGCAGTCTGAGCGAGAGAGAGAGAGCAGTCTGAGCGAGAGAGAGAGAGAGAGAGCAGTCTGAGCGAGAGAGAGAGAGCAGTCTGAGAGAAAGAGAGAGAGAGAGAGCAGTCTGAGCGAAAGAGAGAGAGAGAGCAGTCTGAGCGAGAGAGAGAGCAGTCTGAGCGAGAGAGAGAGCAGTCTGAGCGAGAGAGAGAGCAGTCTGAGCGAGAGAGAGAGAGCAGTCTGAGCGAGAGAGAGAGAGCAGTCTGAGCGAGAGAGAGAGAGCAGTCTGAGCGAGAGAGAGAGAGCAGTCTGAGCGAGAGAGAGAGCAGTCTGAGCGAGAGAGAGAGAGCAGTCTGAGCGAGAGAGAGAGAGCAGTCTGAGCGAGAGAGAGAGAGCAGTCTGAGCGAGAGAGCAGTCTGAGCGAGAGAGCAGTCTGAGCGAGAGATAGAGAGCAGTCTGAGCGAGAGATAGAGAGCAGTCTGAGCGAGAGATAGAGAGCAGTCTGAGCGAGAGAGCAGTCTGAGCGAGAGAGCAGTCTGAGCGAGAGAGCAGTCTGAGCGAGAGAGCAGTCTGAGCGAGAGAGCAGTCTGAGCGAGAGAGCAGTCTGAGCGAGAGAGAGAGAGAGCAGTCTGAGCGAGAGAGAGAGAGAGCAGTCTGAGCGAGAGAGAGAGAGAGAGCAGTCTGAGCGAGAGAGAGAGAGAGAGCAGTCTGAGCGAGAGAGAGAGCAGTCTGAGCGAGAGACAGAGAGCAGTCTGAGCGAGAGAGAGAGAGAGAGCAGTCTGAGCGAGAGAGAGAGAGCAGTCTGAGCGAGAGATGGAGAGCAGTCTGAGCGAGAGATAGAGAGCAGTCTGAGCGAGAGATAGAGAGCAGTCTGAGCGAGAGAGAGAGAGAGCAGTCTGAGCGAGAGAGAGAGAGAGCAGTCTGAGCGAGAGAGAGAGAGAGCAGTCTGAGCGAGAGAGAGAGAGAGAGCAGTCTGAGAGAGAGAGAGCAGTCTGAGCGAGAGAGAGAGCAGTCTGAGCGAGAGAGAGAGAGCAGTCTGAGCGAGAGATAGAGAGCAGTCTGAGCGAGAGATAGAGAGCAGTCTGAGCGAGAGAGAGAGAGAGCAGTCTGAGCGAGAGAGAGAGAGAGCAGTCTGAGCGAGAGAGAGAGAGAGCAGTCTGAGCGAGAGAGAGAGAGAGCAGTCTGAGCGAGAGAGAGAGAGAGAGCAGTCTGAGCGAGAGAGAGAGAGCAGTCTGAGCGAGAGAGAGAGAGAGCAGTCTGAGCGAGAGAGAGAGAGCAGTCTGAGCGAGAGAGAGAGAGAGCAGTCTGAGCGAGAGAGAGAGAGAGAGCAGTCTGAGCGAGAGAGAGAGCAGAGAGCAGTCTGAGCGAGAGAGAGAGAGAGAGAGCAGTCTGAGCGAGAGAGAGAGAGAGAGAGCAGTCTGAGCGAGAGAGAGAGAGAGAGAGAGCAGTCTGAGAGAGAGAGAGAGAGAGAGCAGTCTGAGCGAGAGAGAGAGAGAGCAGTCTGAGCGAGAGAGAGGGAGAGCAGTCTGAGCGAGAGAGCAGTCTGAGCGAGAGAGAGGGAGAGCAGTCTGAGCGAGAGAGCAGTCTGAGCGAGAGAGAGAGAGCAGTCTGAGCGAGAGAGGGAGAGCAGTCTGAGCGAGAGAGGGAGAGCAGTCTGAGCGAGAGAGGGAGAGCAGTCTGAGCGAGAGAGGGAGAGCAGTCTGAGCGAGAGAGGGAGAGCAGTCTGAGCGAGAGAGAGAGAGAGCAGTCTGAGCGAGAGAGAGAGAGAGCAGTCTGAGCGAGAGAGAGAGAGCAGTCTGAGCGAGAGAGAGAGAGCAGTCTGAGCGAGAGAGCAGTCTGAGCGAGAGAGAGAGAGCAGTCTGAGCGAGAGAGAGAGAGCAGTCTGAGCGAGAGAGAGAGAGCAGTCTGAGCGAGAGAGAGAGAGCAGTCTGAGCGAGAGAGAGAGAGAGCAGTCTGAGCGAGAGAGAGAGAGAGAGAGCAGTCTGAGCGAGAGAGAGAGAGAGCAGTCTGAGCGAGAGAGAGAGAGAGCAGTCTGAGCGAGAGAGAGAGAGAGCAGTCTGAGCGAGAGAGAGAGAGAGAGCAGTCTGAGCGAGAGAGAGAGAGAGAGCAGTCTGAGCGAGAGAGAGAGAGCAGTCTGAGCGAGAGAGAGAGAGAGCAGTCTGAGCGAGAGAGAGAGAGAGAGCAGTCTGAGCGAGAGAGCAGTCTGAGCGAGAGAGCAGTCTGAGCGAGAGAGCAGTCTGAGAGAGAGCAGTCTGAGCGAGAGAGCAGTCTGAGCGAGAGAGGGAGAGCAGTCTGAGCGAGAGAGGAGAGAGAGAGAGCAGTCTGAGCGAGAGAGAGAGAGAGCAGTCTGAGCGAGAGAGAGAGAGAGCAGTCTGAGCGAGAGAGAGAGAGACAGTCTGAGCTGAGCGAGAGAGAGAGAGAGCAGTCTGAGCGAGAGAGAGGAGAGCAGTCTGAGCGAGAGAGAGAGCAGTCTGAGCGAGAGAGAGGGAGAGCAGTCTGAGCGAGAGAGCAGTCTGAGCGAGAGAGGGAGAGCAGTCTGAGCGAGAGAGGGAGAGCAGTCTGAGCGAGAGAGGGAGAGCAGTCTGAGCGAGAGAGGGAGAGCAGTCTGAGCGAGAGAGGAGAGAGCAGTCTGAGCGAGAGAGAGAGAGCAGTCTGAGCGAGAGAGAGAGAGAGCAGTCTGAGCGAGAGAGAGGGAGAGCAGTCTGAGCGAGAGAGCAGTCTGAGCGAGAGAGAGGGAGAGCAGTCTGAGCGAGAGAGCAGTCTGAGCGAGAGAGGGAGAGCAGTCTGAGCGAGAGAGGGAGAGCAGTCTGAGCGAGAGAGGGAGAGCAGTCTGAGCGAGAGAGGGAGAGCAGTCTGAGCGAGAGAGGGAGAGCAGTCTGAGCGAGAGAGGGAGAGCAGTCTGAGCGAGAGAGGGAGAGCAGTCTGAGCGAGAGAGGGAGAGCAGTCTGAGCGAGAGAGGGAGAGCAGTCTGAGCGAGAGAGGGAGAGCAGTCTGAGCGAGAGAGGGAGAGCAGTCTGAGCGAGAGAGAGAGAGAGCAGTCTGAGCGAGAGAGAGAGAGAGCAGTCTGAGAGAGAGAGAGAGAGAGCAGTCTGAGCGAGAGAGAGAGAGCAGTCTGAGCGAGAGAGAGAGCAGTCTGAGCGAGAGAGGGAGAGCAGTCTGAGCGAGAGAGAGAGAGCAGTCTGAGAGAGAGAGAGAGCAGTCTGAGCGAGAGAGAGAGAGCAGTCTGAGCGAGAGAGAGAGAGAGCAGTCTGAGCGAGAGAGAGAGAGAGAGCAGTCTGAGCGAGAGAGAGAGAGAGCAGTCTGAGCGAGAGAGAGAGAGCAGTCTGAGAGAGAGAGAGAGAGCAGTCTGAGCGAGAGAGAGAGAGAGAGCAGTCTGAGCGAGAGAGAGAGAGAGCAGTCTGAGCGAGAGAGAGAGAGAGCAGTCTGAGCGAGAGAGAGAGAGAGCAGTCTGAGCGAGAGAGAGAGAGAGAGCAGTCTGAGAGAGAGAGCAGTCTGAGCGAGAGAGCAGTCTGAGCGAGAGAGCAGTCTGAGCGAGAGAGCAGTCTGAGCGAGAGAGCAGTCTGAGCGAGAGAGAGCAGTCTGAGCGAGAGAGGAGAGCAGTCTGAGCGAGAGAGGAGAGAGAGAGAGCAGTCTGAGCGAGAGAGAGAGAGCAGTCTGAGCGAGAGAGAGAGAGAGCAGTCTGAGCGAGAGAGAGAGAGAGAGCAGTCTGAGCGAGAGAGAGAGAGAGCAGTCTGAGCGAGAGAGAGGGAGAGCAGTCTGAGCGAGAGAGCAGTCTGAGCGAGAGAGGGAGAGCAGTCTGAGAGAGAGCAGTCTGAGCGAGAGAGGGAGAGCAGTCTGAGCGAGAGAGGGAGAGCAGTCTGAGCGAGAGAGGGAGAGCAGTCTGAGCGAGAGAGGGAGAGCAGTCTGAGCGAGAGAGAGAGAGCAGTCTGAGCGAGAGAGAGAGAGAGCAGTCTGAGAGAGAGAGAGAGCAGTCTGAGCGAGAGAGAGGGAGAGCAGTCTGAGCGAGAGAGCAGTCTGAGCGAGAGAGAGGGAGAGCAGTCTGAGCGAGAGAGAGCAGTCTGAGCGAGAGAGGGAGAGCAGTCTGAGCGAGAGAGGGAGAGCAGTCTGAGCGAGAGAGGGAGAGCAGTCTGAGCGAGAGAGGGAGAGCAGTCTGAGCGAGAGAGGGAGAGCAGTCTGAGCGAGAGAGAGAGAGAGCAGTCTGAGCGAGAGAGAGAGAGAGCAGTCTGAGCGAGAGAGAGAGAGCAGTCTGAGCGAGAGAGAGAGAGCAGTCTGAGCGAGAGAGCAGTCTGAGCGAGAGAGGGAGAGCAGTCTGAGCGAGAGAGAGAGAGCAGTCTGAGCGAGAGAGAGAGAGCAGTCTGAGAGAGAGAGAGAGCAGTCTGAGCGAGAGAGAGAGAGAGCAGTCTGAGCGAGAGAGAGAGAGAGAGCAGTCTGAGCGAGAGAGAGAGAGAGAGCAGTCTGAGCGAGAGAGAGAGAGCAGTCTGAGCGAGAGAGAGAGAGAGAGCAGTCTGAGCGAGAGAGAGAGAGAGAGAGCAGTCTGAGAGAGAGAGAGAGAGCAGTCTGAGCGAGAGAGAGAGAGCAGTCTGAGAGAGAGAGCAGTCTGAGCGAGAGAGAGAGAGAGCAGTCTGAGCGAGAGAGAGAGAGAGAGCAGTCTGAGCGAGAGAGCAGTCTGAGCGAGAGAGCAGTCTGAGCGAGAGAGCAGTCTGAGCGAGAGAGCAGTCTGAGCGAGAGAGGGAGAGCAGTCTGAGCGAGAGAGGGAGAGCAGTCTGAGCGAGAGAGGGAGAGCAGTCTGAGCGAGAGAGGGAGAGCAGTCTGAGCGAGAGAGGGAGAGCAGTCTGAGCGAGAGAGGGAGAGCAGTCTGAGCGAGAGAGGGAGAGCAGTCTGAGCGAGAGAGGGAGAGCAGTCTGAGCGAGAGAGGGAGAGCAGTCTGAGCGAGAGAGGGAGAGCAGTCTGAGCGAGAGAGGGAGAGCAGTCTGAGCGAGAGAGGGAGAGCAGTCTGAGCGAGAGAGAGGAGAGCAGTCTGAGCGAGAGAGAGAGAGAGCAGTCTGAGCGAGAGAGCAGTCTGAGAGAGAGCAGTCTGAGCGAGAGAGCAGTCTGAGCGAGAGAGCAGTCTGAGCGAGAGAGGGAGAGCAGTCTGAGCGAGAGAGGGAGAGCAGTCTGAGCGAGAGAGGGAGAGCAGTCTGAGCGAGAGAGGGAGAGCAGTCTGAGCGAGAGAGGGAGAGCAGTCTGAGCGAGAGAGAGGAGAGCAGTCTGAGCAAGAGAGAGAGAGAGCAGTCTGAGCGAGAGAGAGAGAGCAGTCTGAGCAGAGAGAGAGAGCAGTCTGAGCGAGAGAGAGAGAGCAGTCTGAGCGAGAGAGGGAGAGCAGTCTGAGCGAGAGAGGGAGAGCAGTCTGAGCGAGAGAGAGAGAGCAGTCTGAGCGAGAGAGAGAGAGCAGTCTGAGCGAGAGAGAGAGCAGTCTGAGCGAGAGAGAGAGCAGTCTGAGCGAGAGAGAGAGCAGTCTGAGCGAGAGAGAGAGAGCAGTCTGAGCGAGAGAGAGAGCAGTCTGAGCGAGAGAGAGAGAGAGCAGTCTGAGCGAGAGAGAGAGAGAGCAGTCTGAGCGAGAGAGAGAGAGCAGTCTGAGCGAGAGAGAGAGAGAGCAGTCTGAGCGAGAGAGCAGTCTGAGCGAGAGAGGAAGAGCAGTCTGAGCGAGAGAGGAAGAGCAGTCTGAGCGAGAGAGGAAGAGCAGTCTGAGCGAGAGAGAGAGAGCAGTCTGAGCGAGAGAGAGAGAGCAGTCTGAGCGAGAGAGAGAGAGCAGTCTGAGCGAGAGAGAGAGAGCAGTCTGAGCGAGAGATAGAGAGCAGTCTGAGCGAGAGAGAGAGAGAGAGCAGTCTGAGCGAGAGAGAGAGAGAGAGCAGTCTGAGCGAGAGAGAGAGAGCAGTCTGAGCGAGAGAGAGAGAGAGCAGTCTGAGCGAGAGAGAGAGAGCAGTCTGAGCGAGAGAGCAGTCTGAGCGAGAGAGAGAGAGCAGTCTGAGCGAGAGAGGGAGAGCAGTCTGAGGGAGAGCAGTCTGAGTGAGAGAGGGAGAGCAGTCTGAGTGAGAGAGAGAGCAGTCTGAGCGAGAGAGAGAGAGAGAGCAGTCTGAGCGAGAGAGAGAGAGAGAGAGAGAGCAGTCTGAGCGAGAGAGAGAGAGAGCAGTCTGAGCGAGAGAGAGAGAGCAGTCTGAGCGAGAGAGAGAGAGAGCAGTCTGAGCGAGAGAGAGAGAGAGCAGTCTGAGCGAGAGAGAGAGAGAGCAGTCTGAGCGAGAGAGAGAGAGAGCAGTCTGAGCGAGAGAGCAGTCTGAGCGAGAGAGAGAGCAGTCTGAGCGAGAGAGCAGTCTGAGCGAGAGAGAGAGAGCAGTCTGAGCGAGAGAGGGAGAGCAGTCTGAGGGAGAGCAGTCTGAGTGAGAGAGGGAGAGCAGTCTGAGCGAGAGAGGGAGAGCAGTCTGAGCGAGAGAGAGAGAGCAGTCTGAGCGAGAGATGGAGAGCAGTCTGAGCGAGAGATGAAGAGCAGTCTGAGCGAGAGATGGAGAGCAGTCTGAGCGAGAGAGAGAGAGCAGTCTGAGCGAGAGAGAGAGAGCAGTCTGAGCGAGAGAGAGAGCAGTCTGAGCGAGAGAGAGCAGTCTGAGCGAGAGAGAGAGAGCAGTCTGAGCGAGAGAGAGAGAGCAGTCTGAGCGAGAGAGAGAGAGCAGTCTGAGCGAGAGAGAGAGAGAGCAGTCTGAGCGAGAGAGAGAGAGAACAGTCTGAGCGAGAGAGAGAGAGCAGTCTGAGCGAGAGAGAGAGAGAGCAGTCTGAGCGAGAGAGAGAGAGAGCAGTCTGAGCGAGAGAGAGAGAGAGAGAGCAGTCTGAGCGAGAGAGAGAGAGAGAGCAGTCTGAGAGAGAGAGAGAGAGAGCAGTCTGAGCGAGAGAGAGAGAGCAGTCTGAGCGAAAGAGAGAGAGAGAGAGCAGTCTGAGCGAGAGAGAGAGCAGTCTGAGCGAGAGAGAGAGAGCAGTCTGAGCGAGAGAGAGAGCAGTCTCAGCGAGAGAGAGAGAGAGAGCAGTCTGAGCGAGAGAGAGAGCAGTCTGAGCGAGAGAGAGAGAGCAGTCTGAGCGAGAGAGAGAGAGCAGTCTGAGCGAGAGAGAGGGAGCAGTCTGAGCGAGAGAGAGACCAGTCTGAGCGAGAGAGAGAGAGCAGTCTGAGCGAGAGAGAGAGAGCAGTCTGAGCGAGAGAGAGAGAGCAGTCTGAGCGAGAGAGAGAGAGCAGTCTGAGCGAGAGAGCAGTCTGAGCGAGAGAGCAGTCTGAGCGAGAGAGCAGTCTGAGCGAGAGAGCAGTCTGAGCCCAGAGAGCAGTCTGAGCCCAGAGAGCAGTCTGAGCGAGAGAGAGAGAGCAGTCTGAGCGAGAGAGAGAGAGAGCAGTCTGAGCGAGAGAGAGAGAGAGCAGTCTGAGCGAGAGAGAGAGAGAGCAGTCTGAGCGAGAGAGAGAGAGAGCAGTCTGAGCGAGAGAGAGAGAGAGCAGTCTGAGCGAGAGAGAGAGAGAGAGCAGTCTGAGCGAGAGAGCAGTCTGAGCGAGAGAGAGAGAGAGAGAGCAGTCTGAGCGAGAGAGAGAGAGAGAGCAGTCTGAGCGAGAGAGAGAGAGCAGTCTGAGCGAGAGAGAGAGAGAGCAGTCTGAGCGAAAGAGAGAGAGAGCAGTCTGAGCGAAAGAGAGAGAGAGCAGTCTGAGCGAGAGAGAGAGAGAGCAGTCTGAGCGAGAGAGAGAGAGAGCAGTCTGAGCGAGAGAGAGAGAGCAGTCTGAGCGAGAGAGAGAGAGCAGTCTGAGCGAGAGAGAGAGCAGTCTGAGCGAGAGAGAGAGAGCAGTCTGAGCGAGAGAGAGAGAGAGCAGAGAGAGAGAGAGAGAGCAGTCTGAGCGAGAGAGAGAGCAGTCTGAGCGAGAGAGAGAGAGCAGTCTGAGCGAGAGAGAGAGAGCAGTCTGAGCGAGAGAGAGAGAGCAGTCTGAGCGAGAGAGAGAGAGCAGTCTGAGCGAGAGAGAGAGAGCAGTCTGAGCGAGAGAGAGAGAGCAGTCTGAGCGAGAGAGAGAGAGCAGTCTGAGCGAGAGAGCAGTCTGAGAGAGAGCAGTCTGAGCAGAGAGCAGTCTGAGCCCAGAGAGCAGTCTGAGCCCAGAGAGCAGTCTGAGCGAGAGAGAGAGAGCAGTCTGAGCGAGAGAGAGAGAGCAGTCTGAGCGAGAGAGAGAGAGCAGTCTGAGAGAGAGAGAGAGAGAGCAGTCTGAGAGCAGTCTGAGCGAGAGAGAGAGAGCAGTCTGAGCGAGAGAGAGAGAGCAGTCTGAGCGAGAGAGAGAGAGAGCAGTCTGAGCGAGAGAGAGCAGTCTGAGCGAGAGAGAGAGAGCAGTCTGAGAGAGAGAGAGAGCAGTCTGAGCGAGAGAGAGAGAGCAGTCTGAGCGGAGAGAGAGAGAGAGAGCAGTCTGAGCGAGAGAGCAGTCTGAGCGAGAGAGAGCAGTCTGAGCGAGAGAGCAGTCTGAGCGAGAGAGAGAGCAGTCTGAGCGAGAGAGAGAGCAGTCTGAGCGAGAGAGAGAGCAGTCTGAGCGAGAGAGAGAGAGCAGTCTGAGCGAGAGAGAGAGAGCAGTCTGAGCGAGAGAGAGAGAGCAGTCTGAGCGAGAGAGAGAAGAGCAGTCTGAGCGAGAGAGAGAGAGCAGTCTGAGCGAGAGAGAGAGAGAGAGCAGTCTGAGCGAGAGAGAGAGAGAGCAGTCTGAGCGAGAGAGAGAGAGAGAGCAGTCTGAGCGAGAGAGCAGTCTGAGCGAGAGAGAGAGCAGTCTGAGCGAGAGAGAGAGAGCAGTCTGAGCGAGAGAGAGAGAGCAGTCTGAGCGAGAGAGAGAGAGCAGTCTGAGCGAGAGAGAGAGAGCAGTCTGAGCGAGAGAGAGAGAGAGCAGTCTGAGCGAGAGAGAGAGAGCAGTCTGAGCGAGAGAGAGAGAGCAGTCTGAGCGAGAGAGAGAGAGCAGTCTGAGCGAGAGAGAGAGAGCAGTCTGAGAGAGAGAGAGAGCAGTCTGAGCGAGAGAGAGAGAGCAGTCTGAGCGAGAGAGAGAGAGCAGTCTGAGCGAGAGAGAGAGAGCAGTCTGAGCGAGAGAGAGAGAGCAGTCTGAGCGAGAGAGAGAGAGAGCAGTCTGAGCGAGAGAGAGAGAGCAGTCTGAGCGAGAGAGAGAGAGCAGTCTGAGAGAGAGAGCAGTCTGAGAGAGAGAGAGCAGTCTGAGCGAGAGAGAGAGAGCAGTCTGAGCGAGAGAGAGAGAGCAGTCTGAGCGAGAGAGCAGTCTGAGCGAGAGAGCAGTCTGAGAGAGAGCAGTCTGAGCGAGAGAGCAGTCTGAGCGAGAGAGAGAGAGCAGTCTGAGCGAGAGAGAGAGCAGTCTGAGCGAGAGAGAGAGAGAGCAGTCTGAGCGAGAGAGAGAGCAGTCTGAGAGAGAGAGAGCAGTCTGAGCGAGAGAGAGAGAGCAGTCTGAGCGAGAGAGAGAGAGCAGTCTGAGCGAGAGAGAGAGAGCAGTCTGAGCGAGAGAGAGAGAGCAGTCTGAGCGAGAGAGAGAGAGCAGTCTGAGCGAGAGAGAGAGAGAGAGCAGTCTGAGCGAGAGAGAGAGAGCAGTCTGAGCGAGAGAGCAGTCTGAGCGAGAGAGAGAGCAGTCTGAGCGAGAGAGAGAGAGCAGTCTGAGCGAGAGAGAGGAGCAGTCTGAGCGAGAGAGAGAGAGCAGTCTGAGCGAGAGAGAGAGAGCAGTCTGAGCGAGAGAGAGAGAGCAGTCTGAGCGAGAGAGAGAGCAGTCTGAGAGAGAGAGAGCAGTCTGAGCGAGAGAGAGAGCAGTCTGAGTCTGAGAGAGAGAGAGCAGTCTGAGCGAGAGAGAGAGAGCAGTCTGAGCGAGAGAGAGAGAGCAGTCTGAGCGAGAGAGAGAGCAGTCTGAGCGAGAGAGGGAGAGCAGTCTGAGCGAGAGAGGGAGAGCAGTCTGAGCGAGAGATGAAGAGCAGTCTGAGCGAGAGATGGAGAGCAGTCTGAGCGAGAGAGAGAGAGCAGTCTGAGCGAGAGAGAGAGAGCAGTCTGAGCGAGAGAGAGAGCAGTCTGAGCGAGAGAGAGAGAGCAGTCTGAGAGAGAGAGAGAGCAGTCTGAGAGAGAGAGAGAGAGCAGTCTGAGCGAGAGAGAGAGCAGTCTGAGCGAGAGAGAGAGCAGTCTGAGCAGAGAGAGAGAGAGCAGTCTGAGCGAGAGAGAGCAGTCTGAGCGAGAGAGAGCAGTCTGAGCGAGAGAGCAGTCTGAGCGAGAGAGAGAGCAGTCTGAGAGAGAGAGAGCAGTCTGAGCGAGAGAGAGAGCAGTCTGAGCGAGAGAGAGAGCAGTCTGAGCGAGAGAGAGCAGTCTGAGCGAGAGAGAGAGAGCAGTCTGAGCGAGAGAGAGAAAGCAGTCTGAGCGAGAGAGAGAGAGAGAGCAGTCTGAGCGAGAGAGAGAGCAGTCTGAGCGAGAGAGAGAGAGAGAGAGAGCAGTCTGAGCGAGAGATAGAGAGCAGTCTGAGCGAGAGAGAGAGAGCAGTCTGAGCGAGAGATAGAGAGCAGTCTGAGCGAGAGAGAGAGAGAGCAGTCTGAGCGAGAGAGAGAGAGAGCAGTCTGAGCGAGAGAGAGAGCAGTCTGAGCGAGAGAGAGAGAGAGCAGTCTGAGCGAGAGAGAGAGAGAGCAGTCTGAGCGAGAGAGGGAGAGCAGTCTGAGCGAGAGAGAGAGAGCAGTCTGAGCGAGAGAGGGAGAGCAGTCTGAGCGAGAGAGGGAGAGCAGTCTGAGCGAGAGAGGGAGAGCAGTCTGAGAGAGAGAGAGAGAGAGCAGTCTGAGTCTGAGAGAGAGAGAGAGAGCAGTCTGAGCGAGAGAGAGAGAGAGCAGTCTGAGCAGAGAGAGAGAGAGAGCAGTCTGAGCGAGAGAGAGAGAGCAGTCTGAGCGAGAGAGAGAGAGAGCAGTCTGAGCGAGAGAGAGAGAGCAGTCTGAGCGAGAGAGAGAGCAGTCTGAGCGAGAGAGAGAGAGCAGTCTGAGAGAGAGAGAGCAGTCTGAGCGAGAGAGAGAGAGCAGTCTGAGCGAGAGAGAGAGCAGTCTGAGCGAGAGAGAGAGCAGTCTGAGCGAGAGAGAGCAGTCTGAGCGAGAGAGAGAGCAGTCTGAGCGAGAGAGAGAGAGCAGTCTGAGCGAGAGAGAGAGCAGTCTGAGCGAGAGAGAGAGCAGTCTGAGCGAGAGAGAGAGCAGTCTGAGCGAGAGAGAGAGCAGTCTGAGCGAGAGAGAGAGAGCAGTCTGAGCGAGAGATGGAGAGCAGTCTGAGCGAGAGATGGAGAGCAGTCTGAGCGAGAGATGGAGAGCAGTCTGAGCGAGCGATAGAGAGCAGTCTGAGCGAGAGAGAGAGAGCAGTCTGAGCGAGAGAGAGAGAGCAGTCTGAGCGAGAGAGAGAGAGCAGTCTGAGCGAGAGAGAGAGAGAGCAGTCTGAGCGAGAGAGAGAGAGCAGTCTGAGCGAGAGAGAGAGAGCAGTCTGAGCGAGAGAGAGCAGTCTGAGAGAGAGAGAGCAGTCTGAGCGAGAGAGAGAGCAGTCTGAGCGAGAGAGCAGTCTGAGCGAGAGAGCAGTCTGAGCGAGAGAGAGAGCAGTCTGAGCGAGAGAGAGAGCAGTCTGAGCGAGAGAGAGAGAGCAGTCTGAGAGAGAGCAGTCTGAGCGAGAGAGCAGTCTGAGCGAGAGAGAGAGCAGTCTGAGCGAGAGAGAGAGAGCAGTCTGAGCGAGAGAGAGAGAGCAGTCTGAGCGAGAGAGAGAGAGCAGTCTGAGCGAGAGAGAGAGAGAGCAGTCTGAGCGAGAGAGAGAGCAGTCTGAGCGAGAGAGAGAGAGAGAGAGCAGTCTGAGCGAGAGATAGAGAGCAGTCTGAGCGAGAGATAGAGAGCAGTCTGAGCGAGAGATAGAGAGCAGTCTGAGCGAGAGAGAGAGAGAGCAGTCTGAGCGAGAGAGAGAGAGCAGTCTGAGCGAGAGAGAGAGAGAGCAGTCTGAGCGAGAGAGAGAGAGAGCAGTCTGAGCGAGAGAGAGAGCAGTCTGAGCGAGAGCGAGAGCAGTCTGAGCGAGAGAGAGAGAGCAGTCTGAGCGAGAGAGGGAGAGCAGTCTGAGCGAGAGAGGGAGAGCAGTCTGAGCGAGAGAGGGAGAGCAGTCTGAGCGAGAGAGGGAGAGCAGTCTGAGCGAGAGAGAGAGAGCAGTCTGAGCGAGAGAGGGAGAGCAGTCTGAGCGAGAGAGGGAGAGCAGTCTGAGCGAGAGAGAGAGAGCAGTCTGAGCGAGAGAGAGAGAGAGCAGTCTGAGCGAGAGAGAGAGAGAGCAGTCTGAGCGAGAGAGAGAGAGAGCAGTCTGAGCGAGAGAGAGAGAGAGCAGTCTGAGCGAGAGAGAGAGAGAGCAGTCTGAGCGAGAGAGAGAGAGCAGTCTGAGCGAGAGAGAGAGAGAGCAGTCTGAGCGAGAGAGAGAGAGAGCAGAGAGAGAGCAGTCTGAGCGAGAGAGAGAGAGCAGTCTGAGAGAGAGCAGTCTGAGCGAGAGAGAGAGAGCAGTCTGAGCGAGAGAGAGAGAGCAGTCTGAGCGAGAGAGAGAGAGCAGTCTGAGCGAGAGAGAGAGAGCAGTCTGAGCGAGAGAGAGAGAGAGCAGTCTGAGAGAGAGAGAGCAGTCTGAGCGAGAGAGAGAGCAGTCTGAGCGAGAGAGAGAGAGAGCAGTCTGAGCGAGAGAGCAGTCTGAGCGAGAGAGCAGTCTGAGCGAGAGAGAGAGAGCAGTCTGAGCGAGAGAGGGAGAGCAGTCTGAGCGAGAGAGGGAGAGCAGTCTGAGCGAGAGAGGGAGAGCAGTCTGAGCGAGAGAGGGAGAGCAGTCTGAGCGAGAGAGGGAGAGCAGTCTGAGCGAGAGAGAGAGAGCAGTCTGAGCGAGAGAGGGAGAGCAGTCTGAGCGAGAGAGGGAGAGCAGTCTGAGCGAGAGAGGGAGAGCAGTCTGAGCGAGAGAGAGAGAGAGAGGGAGAGCAGTCTGAGCGAGAGAGAGAGAGAGAGCAGTCTGAGCGAGAGAGAGAGAGAGAGCAGTCTGAGCGAGAGAGAGAGAGAGCAGTCTGAGCGAGAGAGAGCAGTCTGAGCGAGAGAGAGCAGTCTGAGCGAGAGAGAGCAGTCTGAGCGAGAGAGAGCGAGAGCAGTCTGAGCGAGAGAGAGAGAGCAGTCTGAGCGAGAGAGAGAGAGAGAGAGCAGTCTGAGCGAGAGAGAGAGAGCAGTCTGAGCGAGAGAGCAGTCTGAGCGAGAGAGAGAGAGAGCAGTCTGAGAGAGAGAGAGAGCAGTCTGAGCGAGAGAGAGAGAGAGCAGTCTGAGCGAGAGAGAGAGAGAGCAGTCTGAGCGAGAGAGAGAGAGAGCAGTCTGAGCGAGAGAGAGAGAGAGAGCAGTCTGAGCGAGAGAGAGAGCAGTCTGAGCGAAAGAGAGAGAGAGAGAGCAGTCTGAGCGAAAGAGAGAGAGAGAGAGCAGTCTGAGCGAAAGAGAGAGAGAGAGCAGTCTGAGCGAAAGAGAGAGAGAGAGCAGTCTGAGCGAGAGAGAGAGAGCAGTCTGAGCGAGAGAGAGAGAGCAGTCTGAGCGAGAGAGAGAGAGCAGTCTGAGCGAGAGAGAGAGAGCAGTCTGAGCGAGAGAGAGAGAGCAGTCTGAGCGAGAGAGAGAGAGCAGTCTGAGCGAGAGAGAGCAGTCTGAGAGAGAGCAGTCTGAGCGAGAGAGCAGTCTGAGCGAGAGAGCAGTCTGAGCGAGAGAGCAGTCTGAGCGAGAGAGAGAGCAGTCTGAGCGAGAGAGAGAGAGCAGTCTGAGCGAGAGAGAGAGAGCAGTCTGAGCGAGAGAGAGAGAGCAGTCTGAGCGAGAGAGAGAGCAGTCTGAGCGAGAGAGAGAGAGCAGTCTGAGCGAGAGAGAGAGAGCAGTCTGAGCGAGAGAGAGAGAGCAGTCTGAGCGAGAGAGAGAGAGCAGTCTGAGCGAGAGAGAGAGAGCAGTCTGAGCGAGAGAGAGAGAGCAGTCTGAGCGAGAGAGAGAGAGCAGTCTGAGCGAGAGAGAGAGAGCAGTCTGAGCGAGAGAGAGAGAGAGCAGTCTGAGCGAGAGAGAGAGAGAGAGAGAGCAGTCTGAGCGAGAGAGAGAGAGAGAGAGAGAGAGAGCAGTCTGAGCGAGAGAGAGCAGTCTGAGCGAGAGAGAGAGAGCAGTCTGAGCGAGAGAGAGAGAGCAGTCTGAGCGAGAGAGAGAGAGAGCAGTCTGAGCGAGAGAGAGAGAGCAGTCTGAGCGAGAGAGAGAGAGAGCAGTCTGAGCGAGAGAGCAGTCTGAGAGAGAGCAGTCTGAGCGAGAGAGCAGTCTGAGCGAGAGAGCAGTCTGAGCGAGAGAGAGAGAGCAGTCTGAGCGAGAGAGAGAGAGCAGTCTGAGCGAGAGAGAGAGAGCAGTCTGAGCGAGAGAGAGAGAGCAGTCTGAGCGAGAGAGAGAGAGCAGTCTGAGCGAGAGAGAGAGAGAGCAGTCTGAGCGAGAGAGAGAGCAGTCTGAGCGAGAGAGAGAGCAGTCTGAGCGAGAGAGAGAGAGCAGTCTGAGCGAGAGAGAGAGAGCAGTCTGAGCGAGAGAGAGAGAGAGCAGTCTGAGCGAGAGAGAGAGCAGTCTGAGCGAGAGAGAGAGAGCAGTCTGAGCGAGAGAGAGAGAGCAGTCTGAGCGAGAGAGAGAGAGCAGTCTGAGCGAGAGAGAGAGAGAGAGCAGTCTGAGCGAGAGAGAGAGAGCAGTCTGAGCGAGAGAGAGAGAGAGCAGTCTGAGCGAGAGAGAGAGCAGAGAGCAGTCTGAGAGAGAGAGCAGTCTGAGCGAGAGAGAGAGCAGTCTGACCGAGAGAGAGAGAGCAGTCTGAGCGAGAGAGAGAGAGCAGTCTGAGCGAGAGAGAGAGAGCAGTCTGAGCGAGAGAGAGAGAGCAGTCTGAGCGAGAGAGAGAGAGCAGTCTGAGCGAGAGAGAGAGAGCAGTCTGAGCGAGAGAGAGAGAGCAGTCTGAGCGAGAGAGAGAGAGCAGTCTGAGCGAGAGAGAGCAGTCTGAGCGAGAGAGCAGTCTGAGCGAGAGAGCAGTCTGAGCGAGAGAGCAGTCTGAGCGAGAGAGAGAGAGCAGTCTGAGCGAGAGAGAGAGAGCAGTCTGAGCGAGAGAGAGAGAGCAGTCTGAGCGAGAGAGAGAGAGCAGTCTGAGCGAGAGAGAGAGAGCAGTCTGAGCGAGAGAGAGAGAGCAGTCTGAGCGAGAGAGAGAGAGAGAGAGAGAGCAGTCTGAGCGAGAGAGAGAGAGCAGTCTGAGCGAGAGAGAGAGAGAGCAGTCTGAGCGAGAGAGCAGTCTGAGAGAGAGAGAGCAGTCTGAGCGAGAGAGGAGAGCAGTCTGAGCGAGAGAGAGAGCAGTCTGAGCGAGAGAGGGAGAGCAGTCTGAGCGAGAGAGAGAGCAGTCTGAGCGAGAGAGGAGAGCAGTCTGAGCGAGAGAGGGAGAGCAGTCTGAGCGAGAGAGGGAGAGCAGTCTGAGCGAGAGAGGGAGAGAGAGAGGGAGAGCAGTCTGAGCGAGAGAGGGAGAGCAGTCTGAGCGAGAGAGGGAGAGCAGTCTGAGCGAGAGAGGGAGAGCAGTCTGAGCGAGAGAGGGAGAGCAGTCTGAGCGAGAGAGGGAGAGCAGTCTGAGCGAGAGAGGAGAGCAGTCTGAGCGAGAGAGGGAGAGCAGTCTGAGCGAGAGAGGGAGAGAGCAGTCTGAGCGAGAGAGAGAGAGCAGTCTGAGCGAGAGAGAGGAGAGAGCAGTCTGAGCGAGAGAGAGAGAGAGAGAGAGCAGTCTGAGCGAGAGAGAGAGAGAGCAGTCTGAGCGAGAGAGAGAGAGAGAGAGCAGTCTGAGCGAGAGAGAGAGAGAGAGAGCAGTCTGAGCGAGAGAGAGAGAGCAGTCTGAGCGAGAGAGAGAGAGAGAGCAGTCTGAGCGAGAGAGAGAGCAGTCTGAGCGAGAGAGAGAGAGCAGTCTGAGCGAGAGAGAGAGAGAGCAGTCTGAGCGAGAGAGAGAGAGCAGTCTGAGCGAGAGAGAGAGAGCAGTCTGAGCGAGAGAGAGCAGTCTGAGCGAGAGAGAGAGAGCAGTCTGAGCGAGAGAGAGAGAGCAGTCTGAGCGAGAGAGAGAGAGAGCAGTCTGAGCGAGAGAGAGAGAGCAGTCTGAGAGAGAGAGAGAGAGAGAGCAGTCTGAGCGAGAGAGAGAGAGAGCAGTCTGAGCGAGAGAGAGAGAGCAGTCTGAGCGAGAGAGAGAGAGAGCAGTCTGAGCGAGAGAGAGAGAGAGCAGTCTGAGCGAGAGAGAGAGAGCAGTCTGAGCGAGAGAGCAGTCTGAGCAGAGAGAGCAGTCTGAGCGAGAGAGAGAGCAGTCTGAGCGAGAGAGAGAGAGCAGTCTGAGCGAGAGAGAGAGAGAGAGCGAGAGCAGTCTGAGCGAGAGAGAGAGCAGTCTGAGAGAGGGAGAGCAGTCTGAGCGAGAGACGGAGAGCAGTCTGAGCGAGAGAGGGAGAGCAGTCTGAGCGAGAGAGGGAGAGCAGTCTGAGCGAGAGAGAGAGAGCAGTCTGAGCGAGAGAGGGAGAGCAGTCTGAGCGAGAGAGAGAGAGCAGTCTGAGCGAGAGAGGGAGAGCAGTCTGAGCGAGAGAGGGAGAGCAGTCTGAGCGAGAGAGGGAGAGCAGTCTGAGCGAGAGAGGAGAGCAGTCTGAGCGAGAGAGGGAGAGCAGTCTGAGCGAGAGAGAGAGAGCAGTCTGAGCGAGAGAGAGAGAGCAGTCTGAGCGAGAGAGGGAGAGCAGTCTGAGCGAGAGAGAGAGAGAGAGCAGTCTGAGCGAGAGAGAGAGAGAGCAGTCTGAGCGAGAGAGAGAGAGAGCAGTCTGAGCGAGAGAGAGAGAGCAGTCTGAGCGAGAGAGAGAGAGAGCAGTCTGAGCGAGAGAGAGAGAGAGCAGTCTGAGCGAGAGAGAGAGAGAGCAGTCTGAGCGAGAGAGAGAGAGCAGTCTGAGCGAGAGAGAGAGAGCAGTCTGAGCGAGAGAGAGAGAGAGCAGTCTGAGCGAGAGAGAGAGAGAGCAGTCTGAGCGAGAGAGAGAGAGAGCAGAGCAGTCTGAGCGAGAGAGCAGTCAGTCTGAGAGAGAGAGAGCAGTCTGAGCGAGAGAGAGAGAGCAGTCTGAGAGAGGGAGAGCAGTCTGAGCGAGAGAGGGAGAGCAGTCTGAGCGAGAGAGGGAGAGCAGTCTGAGCGAGAGAGAGAGAGCAGTCTGAGCGAGAGAGGGAGAGCAGTCTGAGCGAGAGAGAGGGAGAGCAGTCTGAGCGAGAGAGAGAGAGCAGTCTGAGCGAGAGAGAGAGAGCAGTCTGAGCGAGAGAGGGAGAGCAGTCTGAGCGAGAGAGGGAGAGCAGTCTGAGCGAGAGAGGGAGAGCAGTCTGAGCGAGAGAGGAGAGAGCAGTCTGAGCGAGAGAGGGAGAGCAGTCTGAGCGAGAGAGGGAGAGCAGTCTGAGCGAGAGAGGGAGAGCAGTCTGAGCGAGAGAGGGAGAGCAGTCTGAGCGAGAGAGGGAGAGCAGTCTGAGCGAGAGAGGAGAGCAGTCTGAGCGAGAGAGGGAGAGCAGTCTGAGCGAGAGAGAGAGAGAGCAGTCTGAGCGAGAGAGAGAGAGAGAGCAGTCTGAGCGAGAGAGAGAGAGAGAGCAGTCTGAGCGAGAGAGAGAGAGCAGTCTGAGCGAGAGAGAGAGAGAGAGCAGTCTGAGCGAGAGAGAGAGAGAGAGCAGTCTGAGCGAGAGAGAGAGAGCAGTCTGAGCGAGAGAGGGAGAGCAGTCTGAGCGAGAGAGGAGAGCAGTCTGAGCGAGAGAGAGAGAGAGCAGTCTGAGCGAGAGAGAGAGAGAGAGCAGTCTGAGCGAGAGAGAGAGAGAGAGCAGTCTGAGCGAGAGAGAGAGAGAGAGCAGTCTGAGCGAGAGAGAGAGAGAGCAGTCTGAGCGAGAGAGAGAGAGAGCAGTCTGAGCGAGAGAGAGAGAGAGAGAGCAGTCTGAGAGAGAGAGAGAGAGAGAGCAGTCTGAGCGAGAGAGAGAGAGAGCAGTCTGAGCGAGAGAGAGAGAGAGCAGTCTGAGCGAGAGAGAGAGAGAGAGCAGTCTGAGCGAGAGAGAGAGAGAGCAGTCTGAGCGAGAGAGAGAGAGAGCAGTCTGAGCGAGAGAGAGAGAGCAGTCTGAGCGAGAGAGAGAGCAGTCTGAGCGAGAGAGAGAGAGAGCAGTCTGAGCGAGAGAGAGAGAGAGAGAGCAGTCTGAGCGAGAGAGAGCAGTCTGAGAGAGGGAGAGCAGTCTGAGCGAGAGAGGGAGAGCAGTCTGAGCGAGAGAGGGAGAGCAGTCTGAGCGAGAGAGAGAGAGAGCAGTCTGAGCGAGAGAGAGAGCAGTCTGAGCGAGAGAGAGAGAGCAGTCTGAGCGAGAGAGAGAGAGCAGTCTGAGCGAGAGAGAGAGAGCAGTCTGAGCGAGAGAGAGAGAGCAGTCTGAGCGAGAGAGAGAGAGCAGTCTGAGCGAGAGAGCAGTCTGAGCGAGAGAGAGAGAGCAGTCTGAGCGAGAGAGCAGTCTGAGAGAGAGAGCAGTCTGAGCGAGAGAGCAGTCTGAGCGAGAGAGCAGTCTGAGCGAGAGAGAGAGAGAGCAGTCTGAGCGAGAGAGCAGTCTGAGCGAGAGAGCAGTCTGAGCGAGAGAGAGAGCAGTCTGAGCGAGAGAGAGAGAGCAGTCTGAGCGAGAGAGAGAGCAGTCTGAGCGAGAGAGAGAGCAGTCTGAGCGAGAGAGGGAGAGCAGTCTGAGCGAGAGAGGGAGAGCAGTCTGAGCGAGAGAGGAGAGCAGTCTGAGCGAGAGAGGGAGAGCAGTCTGAGCGAGAGAGGGAGAGCAGTCTGAGCGAGAGAGAGAGAGCAGTCTGAGCGAGAGAGAGAGAGAGAGAGCAGTCTGAGCGAGAGAGAGAGAGAGAGAGAGCAGTCTGAGCGAGAGAGAGAGAGAGCAGTCTGAGCGAGAGAGAGAGAGAGCAGTCTGAGCGAGAGAGAGAGAGAGCAGTCTGAGCGAGAGAGCAGTCTGAGCGAGAGAGAGAGAGAGCAG
This sequence comes from Oncorhynchus tshawytscha, assembly GCF_018296145.1. Taxonomy (NCBI): domain Eukaryota; kingdom Metazoa; phylum Chordata; class Actinopteri; order Salmoniformes; family Salmonidae; genus Oncorhynchus; species Oncorhynchus tshawytscha. The sequence continues at coordinate 52,860,436 of NC_056433.1, forward strand.
TCTGAGCGAGAGAGAGAGAGAGAGAGAGAGAGCAGTCTGAGCGAGAGAGAGAGAGCAGTCTGAGTGAGAGAGAGAGAGAGCAGTCTGAGCGAGAGAGAGAGCAGTCTGAGCGAGAGAGAGAGCAGTCTGAGCGAGAGAGAGAGAGCAGTCTGAGCGAGAGAGAGAGCAGTCTGAGCGAGAGAGAGAGAGAGCAGTCTGAGCGAGAGAGAGAGAGAGAGAGAGAGCAGTCTGAGCTGAGAGAGAGAGAGCAGTCTGAGAGAGGGAGAGCAGTCTGAGCGAGAGAGGGAGAGCAGTCTGAGAGGGAGAGCAGTCTGAGCGAGAGAGGGAGAGCAGTCTGAGCGAGAGAGGGAGAGCAGTCTGAGCGAGAGAGGGAGAGCAGTCTGAGCGAGAGAGGGAGAGCAGTCTGAGCGAGAGAGGGAGAGCAGTCTGAGCGAGAGAGAGAGAGCAGTCTGAGCGAGAGAGAGAGAGCAGTCTGAGCGAGAGAGAGAGAGCAGTCTGAGCGAGAGAGAGAGAGCAGTCTGAGCGAGAGAGAGAGAGAGAGCAGTCTGAGCGAGAGAGAGAGAGCAGTCTGAGCGAGAGAGAGAGAGAGCAGTCTGAGCGAGAGAGAGAGAGCAGTCTGAGAGAGAGAGAGAGAGAGAGAGCAGTCTGAGCGAGAGAGCAGTCTGAGCGAGAGAGCAGTCTGAGCGAGAGAGCAGTCTGAGCGAGAGAGAGAGCAGTCTGAGCGAGAGAGAGAGAGCAGTCTGAGAGAGAGAGAGAGCAGTCTGAGCGAGAGAGAGAGAGCAGTCTGAGCGAGAGAGAGAGAGCAGTCTGAGCGAGAGAGAGAGAGCAGTCTGAGCGAGAGAGAGAGAGCAGTCTGAGCGAGAGAGCAGTCTGAGCGAGAGAGAGAGAGCAGTCTGAGCGAGAGAGCAGTCTGAGCGAGAGAGCAGTCTGAGCGAGAGAGCAGTCTGAGCGAGAGAGAGAGAGCAGTCTGAGCGAGAGAGAGCAGTCTGAGCGAGAGAGAGAGAGCAGTCTGAGCGAGAGAGAGAGAGCAGTCTGAGCGAGAGAGGGAGAGCAGTCTGAGCGAGAGAGGGAGAGCAGTCTGAGCGAGAGAGGGAGAGCAGTCTGAGCGAGAGAGGGAGAGCAGTCTGAGCGAGAGAGGGAGAGCAGTCTGAGCGAGAGAGGGAGAGCAGTCTGAGCGAGAGAGAGAGAGAGCAGTCTGAGCGAGAGAGAGAGAGAGAGCAGTCTGAGCGAGAGAGAGAGAGCAGTCTGAGCGAGAGAGAGAGAGAGCAGTCTGAGCGAGAGAGAGAGAGCAGTCTGAGCGAGAGAGAGAGAGAGAGCAGTCTGAGCGAGAGAGAGAGCAGTCTGAGCGAGAGAGAGAGAGCAGTCTGAGCGAGAGAGCAGTCTGAGCGAGAGAGAGAGAGCAGTCTGAGCGAGAGAGCAGTCTGAGCGAGAGAGAGAGCAGTCTGAGCGAGAGAGAGAGAGCAGTCTGAGCGAGAGAGCAGTCTGAGAGAGAGAGCAGTCTGAGCGAGAGAGCAGTCTGAGCGAGAGAGCAGTCTGAGCGAGAGAGAGAGAGCAGTCTGAGCGAGAGAGAGAGAGAGCAGTCTGAGCGAGAGAGAGAGAGCAGTCTGAGCGAGAGAGAGAGAGCAGTCTGAGCGAGAGAGAGAGAGCAGTCTGAGCGAGAGAGAGAGAGCAGTCTGAGCGAGAGAGAGAGAGCAGTCTGAGCGAGAGAGAGAGCAGTCTGAGCGAGAGAGAGAGAGCAGTCTGAGCGAGAGAGCAGTCTGAGCGAGAGAGCAGTCTGAGCGAGAGAGCAGTCTGAGCGAGAGAGAGAGCAGTCTGAGCGAGAGAGCAGTCTGAGAGAGAGAGAGAGCAGTCTGAGCGAGAGAGAGAGCAGTCTGAGCGAGAGAGGGAGAGCAGTCTGAGCGAGAGAGGGAGAGCAGTCTGAGCGAGAGAGGGAGAGCAGTCTGAGCGAGAGAGGGAGAGCAGTCTGAGCGAGAGAGAGGGAGAGCAGTCTGAGCGAGAGAGGGAGAGCAGTCTGAGCGAGAGAGAGAGAGCAGTCTGAGCGAGAGAGAGAGCAGTCTGAGCGAGAGAGAGAGAGAGAGCAGTCTGAGCGAGAGAGAGAGAGAGAGCAGTCTGAGCGAGAGAGAGAGAGAGAGCAGTCTGAGCGAGAGAGAGAGAGCAGTCTGAGCGAGAGAGAGAGAGAGCAGTCTGAGCGAGAGAGAGCGAGAGAGCAGTCTGAGCGAGAGAGAGAGAGCAGTCTGAGCGAGAGAGAGAGAGCAGTCTGAGCGAGAGAGAGAGAGAGCAGTCTGAGTGAGAGAGAGAGAGAGAGCAGTCTGAGCGAGAGAGAGAGCAGTCTGAGCAGTCTGAGAGAGAGAGAGAGCAGTCTGAGCGAGAGAGAGAGAGCAGTCTGAGCGAGAGAGAGAGAGAGCAGTCTGAGCGAGAGAGAGAGAGAGCAGTCTGAGCGAGAGAGAGCAGTCTGAGCGAGAGAGGGAGAGCAGTCTGAGCGAGAGAGGGAGAGCAGTCTGAGAGGGAGAGCAGTCTGAGCGAGAGAGGGAGAGCAGTCTGAGCGAGAGAGGGAGAGCAGTCTGAGCGAGAGAGGGAGAGCAGTCTGAGCGAGAGAGGGAGAGCAGTCTGAGCGAGAGAGAGAGAGCAGTCTGAGCGAGAGAGAGAGAGCAGTCTGAGCGAGAGAGAGAGAGCAGTCTGAGCGAGAGAGAGAGAGCAGTCTGAGCGAGAGAGAGAGAGCAGTCTGAGCGAGAGAGAGAGAGCAGTCTGAGCGAGAGAGAGAGAGCAGTCTGAGAGAGAGAGCAGTCTGAGCGAGAGAGAGAGAGCAGTCTGAGCGAGAGAGCAGTCTGAGCGAGAGAGCAGTCTGAGCGAGAGAGAGAGAGCAGTCTGAGCGAGAGAGCAGTCTGAGCGAGAGAGAGAGCAGTCTGAGCGAGAGAGAGAGAGCAGTCTGAGCGAGAGAGAGAGAGCAGTCTGAGCGAGAGAGAGAGAGCAGTCTGAGCGAGAGAGAGAGAGAGCAGTCTGAGCGAGAGAGAGAGAGCAGTCTGAGCGAGAGAGAGAGAGAGCAGTCTGAGCGAGAGAGAGAGAGCAGTCTGAGCGAGAGAGAGAGCAGTCTGAGCGAGAGAGAGAGAGCAGTCTGAGCGAGAGAGAGAGAGAGCAGTCTGAGCGAGAGAGAGAGAGCAGTCTGAGCGAGAGAGAGAGAGCAGTCTGAGCGAGAGAGAGAGAGCAGTCTGAGCGAGAGAGAGAGAGAGCAGTCTGAGCGAGAGAGAGAGCAGTCTGAGCGAGAGAGAGAGCAGTCTGAGCGAGAGAGAGAGCAGTCTGAGCGAGAGAGAGAGCAGTCTGAGCGAGAGAGAGAGCAGTCTGAGCGAGAGAGAGAGCAGTCTGAGCGAGAGAGAGAGCAGGCTGAGCGAGGAGAGAGCAGTCTGAGCGAGAGAGAGAGAGCAGTCTGAGCGAGAGATGGAGAGCAGTCTGAGCGAGAGATGGAGAGCAGTCTGAGCGAGAGATGAAGAGCAGTCTGAGCGAGCGATGGAGAGCAGTCTGAGCGAGAGCGAGAGAGAGCAGTCTGAGCGAGAGAGAGCAGTCTGAGCGAGAGAGAGAGAGAGAGCAGTCTGAGATAGAGAGCAGTCTGAGCGAGAGAGAGCAGTCTGAGCGAGAGAGAGCAGTCTGAGCGAGAGAGAGAGAGCAGTCTGAGCGAGAGAGAGAGCAGTCTGAGCGAGAGAGAGAGCAGTCTGAGCGAGAGAGAGAGAGCAGTCTGAGAGAGAGAGCAGTCTGAGCGAGAGAGAGAGAGAGCAGTCTGAGCGAGAGAGCAGTCTGAGCGAGAGAGAGAGCAGTCTGAGCGAGAGAGAGAGCAGTCTGAGCGAGAGAGAGAGAGCAGTCTGAGCGAGAGAGAGAGAGCAGTCTGAGCGAGAGAGAGAGAGAGCAGTCTGAGCGAGAGAGAGAGAGCAGTCTGAGCGAGAGAGAGAGAGCAGTCTGAGCGAGAGAGAGAGAGAGCAGTCTGAGCGAGAGAGAGAGAGCAGTCTGAGCGAGAGAGAGAGCAGTCTGAGCGAGAGAGAGAGCAGTCTGAGCGAGAGAGAGAGAGAGAGCAGTCTGAGCGAGAGAGAGAGAGCAGTCTGAGCGAGAGAGAGAGAGAGAGCAGTCTGAGCGAGAGAGAGAGAGAGAGCAGTCTGAGCGAGAGAGAGAGAGAGAGCAGTCTGAGCGAGAGAGAGAGAGCAGTCTGAGCGAGAGAGAGAGAGAGCAGTCTGAGCGAGAGAGAGAGAGAGCAGTCTGAGCGAGAGAGAGAGAGAGCAGTCTGAGCGAGAGAGAGAGAGCAGTCTGAGAGAGAGAGAGAGCAGTCTGAGCGAGAGAGAGAGAGAGCAGTCTGAGCGAGAGAGAGAGAGAGAGTCGAGAGCAGTCTGAGCGAGAGAGAGCAGTCTGAGAGAGGGAGAGCAGTCTGAGCGAGAGAGGGAGAGCAGTCTGAGAGGGAGAGCAGTCTGAGCGAGAGAGGGAGAGCAGTCTGAGAGGGAGAGCAGTCTGAGCGAGAGAGGGAGAGCAGTCTGAGCGAGAGAGGGAGAGCAGTCTGAGCGAGAGAGGAGAGCAGTCTGAGCGAGAGAGGGAGAGCAGTCTGAGCGAGAGAGAGAGAGAGAGAGAGCAGTCTGAGCGAGAGAGAGCAGTCTGAGAGAGGGAGAGCAGTCTGAGCGAGAGAGGGAGAGCAGTCTGAGAGGGAGAGCAGTCTGAGCGAGAGAGGGAGAGCAGTCTGAGCGAGAGAGGGAGAGCAGTCTGAGCGAGAGAGGGAGAGCAGTCTGAGCGAGAGAGAGGAGAGCAGTCTGAGCGAGAGAGAGAGAGCAGTCTGAGCGAGAGAGAGAGAGCAGTCTGAGCGAGAGAGAGAGAGCAGTCTGAGCGAGAGAGAGAGAGAGCAGTCTGAGCGAGAGAGAGAGAGCAGTCTGAGCGAGAGAGAGAGAGCAGTCTGAGCTGAGAGAGAGAGCAGTCTGAGCGAGAGAGAGAGAGCAGTCTGAGCGAGAGAGCAGTCTGAGCGAGAGAGCAGTCTGAGCGAGAGAGCAGTCTGAGCGAGAGAGCAGTCTGAGCGAGAGAGAGAGCAGTCTGAGCGAGAGAGAGAGAGCAGTCTGAGCGAGAGAGAGAGCAGTCTGAGCGAGAGAGAGAGCAGTCTGAGCGAGAGAGAGAGCAGTCTGAGCGAGAGAGAGAGAGAGAGAGCAGTCTGAGCGAGAGAGAGAGAGAGCAGTCTGAGCGAGAGAGAGAGAGAGCAGTCTGAGCGAGAGAGAGAGAGCAGTCTGAGCGAGAGAGAGAGAGCAGTCTGAGCGAGAGAGAGAGAGCAGTCTGAGCGAGAGAGAGGAGAGCAGTCTGAGCGAGAGAGAGAGAGCAGTCTGAGCGAGAGAGAGAGAGCAGTCTGAGCGAGAGAGAGAGAGAGCAGTCTGAGAGAGAGAGAGAGCAGTCTGAGCGAGAGAGCAGTCTGAGCGAGAGAGGGAGAGCAGTCTGAGCGAGAGAGAGAGAGCAGTCTGAGCGAGAGAGAGAGAGAGAGCAGTCTGAGCGAGAGAGAGAGAGAGCAGTCTGAGCGAGAGAGAGAGAGAGCAGTCTGAGCGAGAGAGAGAGAGAGCAGTCTGAGCGAGAGAGAGAGCAGTCTGAGCGAGAGAGAGAGCAGTCTGAGCGAGAGAGAGAGCAGTCTGAGCGAGAGAGAGAGCAGTCTGAGCGAGAGAGAGAGAGCAGTCTGAGCGAGAGATGGAGAGCAGTCTGAGCGAGAGATGGAGAGCAGTCTGAGCGAGCGAGAGAGCAGTCTGAGCGAGAGAGAGAGAGCAGTCTGAGTGATAGAGAGCAGTCTGAGCGAGAGAGAGAGAGCAGTCTGAGCGAGAGAGAGAGAGCAGTCTGAGCGATAGAGAGCAGTCTGAGCGAGAGAGAGCAGTCTGAGCGATAGAGAGCAGTCTGAGCGAGAGAGCAGTCTGAGCGAGAGAGCAGTCTGAGCGAGAGAGCAGTCTGAGCGAGAGAGCAGTCTGAGCGAGAGAGAGAGCAGTCTGAGCGAGAGAGAGAGCAGTCTGAGCGAGAGAGAGAGAGAGAGCAGTCTGAGCGAGAGAGAGAGAGAGAGCAGTCTGAGCGAGAGAGAGAGAGAGAGCAGTCTGAGCGAGAGAGAGAGAGCAGTCTGAGCGAGAGAGAGAGAGCAGTCTGAGCGAGAGAGAGAGAGCAGTCTGAGCGAGAGAGAGAGAGCAGTCTGAGCGAGAGAGAGAGAGCAGTCTGAGCGAGAGAGAGGGAGCAGTCTGAGCGAGAGAGAGAGAGCAGTCTGAGCGAGAGAGAGAGAGCAGTCTGAGCGAGAGAGAGAGAGCAGTCTGAGCGAGAGAGCAGTCTGAGCGAGAGAGGGAGAGCAGTCTGAGCGAGAGAGAGAGAGCAGTCTGAGCGAGAGAGAGAGAGCAGTCTGAGCGAGAGAGAGAGAGCAGTCTGAGCGAGAGAGAGAGAGAGAGCAGTCTGAGCGAGAGAGAGAGAGAGCAGTCTGAGCGAGAGAGAGAGAGAGCAGTCTGAGCGAGAGAGAGAGCAGTCTGAGCGAGAGAGAGAGCAGTCTGAGCGAGAGAGAGAGAGCAGTCTGAGCGAGAGAGAGAGAGCAGTCTGAGCGAGAGAGAGAGCAGTCTGAGCGAGAGAGAGAGCAGTCTGAGCGAGAGAGAGAGAGCAGTCTGAGCGAGAGATGGAGAGCAGTCTGAGCGAGAGATGGAGAGCAGTCTGAGCGAGCGATAGAGAGCAGTCTGAGTGATAGAGAGCAGTCTGAGCGAGAGAGAGAGAGCAGTCTGAGCGATAGAGAGCAGTCTGAGCGAGAGAGAGCAGTCTGAGCGAGAGAGAGAGAGCAGTCTGAGCGAGAGAGAGAGAGCAGTCTGAGCGAGAGAGAGAGAGCAGTCTGAGCGAGAGAGAGAGAGCAGTCTGAGCGAGAGAGAGAGCAGTCTGAGCGAGAGAGAGAGAGCAGTCTGAGAGAGAGAGAGCAGTCAGAGAGGGAGAGCAGTCTGAGCGAGAGAGGGAGAGCAGTCTGAGAGGGAGAGCAGTCTGAGCGAGAGAGGGAGAGCAGTCTGAGCGAGAGAGGGAGAGCAGTCTGAGCGAGAGAGGGAGAGCAGTCTGAGCGAGAGAGGGAGAGCAGTCTGAGCGAGAGAGGGAGAGCAGTCTGAGCGAGAGAGAGAGAGAGAGAGAGCAGTCTGAGCGAGAGAGAGCAGTCTGAGAGAGGGAGAGCAGTCTGAGCGAGAGAGGGAGAGCAGTCTGAGAGGGAGAGCAGTCTGAGCGAGAGAGGGAGAGCAGTCTGAGCGAGAGAGGGAGAGCAGTCTGAGCGAGAGAGGGAGAGCAGTCTGAGCGAGAGAGGGAGAGCAGTCTGAGCGAGAGAGAGAGAGCAGTCTGAGCGAGAGAGAGAGAGCAGTCTGAGCGAGAGAGAGAGAGCAGTCTGAGCGAGAGAGAGAGAGCAGTCTGAGCGAGAGAGAGAGAGCAGTCTGAGCGAGAGAGAGAGAGCAGTCTGAGCGAGAGAGCAGTCTGAGCTAGAGAGAGAGAGCAGTCTGAGCGAGAGAGCAGTCTGAGCGAGAGAGCAGTCTGAGCGAGAGAGCAGTCTGAGCGAGAGAGCAGTCTGAGCGAGAGAGAGAGCAGTCTGAGCGAGAGAGAGCAGTCTGAGCGAGAGAGAGAGCAGTCTGAGCGAGAGAGAGAGCAGTCTGAGCGAGAGAGAGAGCAGTCTGAGCGAGAGAGAGAGAGAGAGCAGTCTGCAGCTGAGAGAGAGAGAGAGAGCAGTCTGAGTGAGAGAGAGAGAGCAGTCTGAGCGAGAGAGAGAGAGCAGTCTGAGCGAGAGAGAGAGAGCAGTCTGAGCGAGAGAGAGAGAGCAGTCTGAGCGAGAGAGAGGGAGCAGTCTGAGCGAGAGAGAGAGAGCAGTCTGAGCGAGAGAGAGAGAGCAGTCTGAGCGAGAGAGAGAGCAGTCTGAGCGAGAGAGCAGTCTGAGCGAGAGAGCAGTCTGAGCGAGAGAGGGAGAGCAGTCTGAGCGAGAGAGAGAGAGCAGTCTGAGCGAGAGAGAGAGAGCAGTCTGAGCGAGAGAGAGAGAGAGAGCAGTCTGAGCGAGAGAGAGAGAGAGCAGTCTGAGCGAGAGAGAGAGAGAGCAGTCTGAGCGAGAGAGAGAGAGAGCAGTCTGAGCGAGAGAGAGAGCAGTCTGAGCGAGAGAGAGAGCAGTCTGAGCGAGAGAGAGAGCAGTCTGAGCGAGAGAGAGAGAGCAGTCTGAGCGAGAGATGGAGAGCAGTCTGAGCGAGAGATGGAGAGCAGTCTGAGCGAGCGATGGAGAGCAGTCTGAGCGAGCGATAGAGAGCAGTCTGAGTGATAGAGAGCAGTCTGAGCGAGAGAGAGAGAGCAGTCTGAGCGAGCGATAGAGAGCAGTCTGAGCGATAGAGAGCAGTCTGAGCGAGAGAGAGAGAGCAGTCTGAGCGAGAGAGAGAGAGCAGTCTGAGCGAGAGAGAGAGAGCAGTCTGAGCGAGAGAGAGAGAGCAGTCTGAGCGAGAGAGAGAGAGCAGTCTGAGAGAGAGAGCAGTCTGAGAGAGAGAGCAGTCTGAGCGAGAGAGCAGTCTGAGCGAGAGAGCAGTCTGAGCGAGAGAGAGAGCAGTCTGAGCGAGAGAGAGAGCAGTCTGAGCGAGAGAGAGAGAGCAGTCTGAGCGAGAGAGAGAGAGCAGTCTGAGCGAGAGAGAGAGAGCAGTCTGAGCGAGAGAGAGAGAGCAGTCTGAGCGAGAGAGAGAGAGCAGTCTGAGCGAGAGAGAGAGAGAGAGAGAGCAGTCTGAGCGAGCGATAGAGAGCAGTCTGAGCGAGCGAGAGAGAGCAGTCTGAGCGAGCGATAGAGAGCAGTCTGAGCGAGAGATAGAGAGCAGTCTGAGCGAGAGATAGAGAGCAGTCTGAGCGAGAGAGAGAGAGCAGTCTGAGCGAGAGAGAGAGAGAGCAGTCTGAGCGAGAGAGAGAGAGAGCAGTCTGAGCGAGAGAGAGAGAGAGCAGTCTGAGCGAGAGAGAGAGAGAGCAGTCTGAGCGAGAGAGCAGTCTGAGCGAGAGCGAGAGAGCAGTCTGAGCGAGAGAGAGAGCAGTCTGAGCGAGAGAGAGAGCAGTCTGAGAGAGAGAGAGCAGTCTGAGCGAGAGAGGGAGAGCAGTCTGAGCGAGAGAGGGAGAGCAGTCTGAGCGAGAGAGGGAGAGCAGTCTGAGCGAGAGAGGGAGAGCAGTCTGAGCGAGAGAGGGAGAGCAGTCTGAGCGAGAGAGGGAGAGCAGTCTGAGCGAGAGAGGGAGAGCAGTCTGAGCGAGAGAGGGAGAGCAGTCTGAGCGAGAGAGGGAGAGCAGTCTGAGCGAGAGAGAGAGAGAGCAGTCTGAGCGAGAGAGAGAGAGAGCAGTCTGAGCGAGAGAGAGAGAGAGCAGTCTGAGCGAGAGAGAGAGAGCAGTCTGAGCGAGAGAGAGAGCAGTCTGAGCGAGAGAGAGAGAGCAGTCTGAGCGAGAGAGAGAGAGCAGTCTGAGCGAGAGAGGGAGAGCAGTCTGAGCGAGAGAGAGAGAGCAGTCTGAGCGAGAGAGAGAGAGAGAGAGAGCAGTCTGAGCGAGAGAGCAGTCTGAGCGAGAGAGAGAGAGAGCAGTCTGAGCGAGAGAGAGAGAGCAGTCTGAGCGAGAGAGAGAGAGCAGTCTGAGCGAGAGAGAGAGAGAGCAGTCTGAGCGAGAGAGAGAGAGAGAGAGCAGTCTGAGCGAGAGAGAGAGAGAGAGCAGTCTGAGCGAAAGAGAGAGAGAGAGCAGTCTGAGCGAAAGAGAGAGAGAGAGCAGTCTGAGCGAGAGAGAGAGCAGTCTGAGCGAGAGAGAGAGAGCAGTCTGAGCGAGAGAGAGAGAGAGCAGTCTGAGCGAGAGAGAGAGAGCAGTCTGAGCGAGAGAGAGAGAGCAGTCTGAGCGAGAGAGAGAGAGAGAGCAGTCTGAGCGAGAGAGAGAGAGAGCAGTCTGAGCGAGAGAGAGAGAGCAGTCTGAGCGAGAGAGAGAGAGCAGTCTGAGCGAGAGAGAGAGAGCAGTCTGAGCGAGAGAGAGAGAGCAGTCTGAGCGAGAGAGCAGTCTGAGAGCAGTCTGAGAGAGAGCAGTCTGAGCGAGAGAGCAGTCTGAGCGAGAGAGCAGTCTGAGCGAGAGAGCAGTCTGAGCGAGAGAGAGAGAGCAGTCTGAGCGAGAGAGAGAGAGCAGTCTGAGCGAGAGAGAGAGAGCAGTCTGAGCGAGAGAGAGAGAGCAGTCTGAGCGAGAGAGAGCAGTCTGAGCGAGAGAGAGAGAGAGCAGTCTGAGCGAGAGAGAGAGAGCAGTCTGAGCGAGAGAGGGAGAGCAGTCTGAGCGAGAGAGAGAGAGAGCAGTCTGAGCGAGAGAGCAGTCTGAGCGAGAGAGGGAGAGCAGTCTGAGCGAGAGAGAGAAAGCAGTCTGAGCGAGAGAGAGAGAGCAGTCTGAGCGAGAGAGAGAGAGAGAGAGCAGTCTGAGCGAGAGAGAGAGAGAGCAGTCTGAGCGAGAGAGAGAGAGAGCAGTCTGAGCGAGAGAGGGAGAGCAGTCTGAGCGAGAGAGGGAGAGCAGTCTGAGCGAGAGAGGGAGAGCAGTCTGAGCGAGAGAGGGAGAGCAGTCTGAGCGAGAGAGAGGGAGAGCAGTCTGAGCGAGAGAGGGAGAGCAGTCTGAGCGAGAGAGAGGGAGAGCAGTCTGAGCGAGAGAGGGAGAGCAGTCTGAGCGAGAGAGGGAGAGCAGTCTGAGCGAGAGAGAGAGAGAGCAGTCTGAGCGAGAGAGAGAGAGAGAGCAGTCTGAGCGAGAGAGAGAGAGCAGTCTGAGCGAGAGAGAGAGAGCAGTCTGAGCGAGAGAGAGAGAGAGCAGTCTGAGCGAGAGAGAGAGAGAGCAGTCTGAGCGAGCGAGAGAGAGAGAGAGCAGTCTGAGCGAGAGAGAGAGAGAGCAGTCTGAGTGAGAGAGAGAATTGTCTGAGCGAGAGAGAGAAATGGGGGGGTTACCGGAAAACTCCACATACTGTGTCCACCACACGCTCCTCCATTTTAACTTGTTTCTCTTTTACCACATGTGATGTGGCTATTCTCTGATGTGTTGGGTCAGATCAGGACAGAAAAGAGGGCAGTGGAGCTTGAGAGAGGAGGACAGAGAAGAGGACAGAGAGGAGGGACACCAGGTTTAATAGCACAAACTTTCTAAACCCAGTGGCCCAACATCGCAATATTCCGAGAACACTTCCGAAGCAGACTCCGCTGACCAGATAGGGTCGATGAGAGAATTTTTACAATTATTCCTTAGTTTATAATTTTCTGGAAATCTAAAGGCACAACCTAGATTAGAGTCAATGTCTTAAGTAGTTGAACATGTTATTGCTCAAACCTCGTGAAAGTGACAAACTGACCACTTTTCATTTTCATCAAAAACAAACTACACTGCTCAAAAAAAATAAAGGGAACACTAAAATAACACATCCTAGATCTGAATGAATGAAATATTCTTATTAAATACTTTTTTCTTAGTTGAACATAGTTGAATGTGCTGACAACAAAATCACACAAAAATTATCAATGGAAATCAAATTTATCAACCCATGGAGGTCTGGATTTGGAGTCTCAAAATTAAAGTGGAAAACCACACTACAGGCTGATCAAACTTTAATGTAATGTCCTGAAAACTAGTCAAAATGATGCTCAGTAGTGTGTGTGGCCTCCACGTGTCTGTATGACCTCCCTACAACGCCTGGGCATGCTCCTGATGAGGTGGCGGATGGTCTCCTGAGGGATCTCCTCCCAGACCTGGACTAAAGCATCCGCCAACTCCTGGACAGTCTGTGGTGCAACGTGGCGTTGGTGGATGGAGCGAGACATGATGTCCCAGATGTGCTCAATTGGATTCAGGTCTGGGGAACGGGCGGGCCAGTCCATAGCATCAATGCTTTCCTCTTGCAGGAACTGCTGACAGACTCCAGCCACATGAGGTCTAGCATTGTCTTGCATTAGGAGGAACCCAGGGCCAACCGCACCAGCATATGGTCTCACAAGGGGTCTGAGGATCTCATCTAGGTACCTAATGGCAGTCAGGCTACCTCTGGCAAGCACATGGAGGGCTGTGCGGCCCCCCAAAGAAATGCCACCCCACACCATGACTGACCCACTGCCAAACCGGTCATACTGGAGGATGTTGCAGGCAGCAGAACATTCTCCACGGCGTCTCCAGACTCTGTCACGTCTGTCACATGTGCTCAGTGTGAACCTGCTTTCATCTGTGAAGAGCACAAGGCGCCAGTGGCGAATTTGCCAATCTTGGTGTTCTCTGGCAAATGCCAAACTTCCTGCACGGTGTTGGGCTGTAAGCACAACCCCCACCTGTGGACGTCGGGCCCTCATATCACCCTCATGGAGTCTGTTTCTGACCGTTTTAGCAGAAACATACACATTTGTGGCCTGCTGGAGGTCATTTTGCAGGGCTCTGGCAGTGCTCCTCCTGCTCCTCCTTGCACAAAGGCAGAGGTAGCGGTCCTGCTGCTGGGTTGTTGCCCTCCTACGGCCTCCTTCACATCTCCTGATGTACTGGCCTGTCTCCTGGTAGTGCCTCCATGTTCTGGATACTACGCTGACAGACACAGCAAACCTTCTTGCCACAGCTCGCATTGATGTGCCATCCTGGATGAGCTGCACTACCTGAGCCATTTGTGTGGGTTGTAGACTCCGTCTCATGCTACCACTAGAGTGAAAGCATCGCCAGCATTAAAAAATGACCAAAACATCAGCCAGGAAGCATAGGAACTGAGAAGTGGTCTGTGGTCACCACCTGCAGAACCACTCCTTTATTGGGGGTGTCTTGCTAATTGCCTATAATTACCACCTGTTGTCTATTCCATTTGCACAACAGCATGTGAAATTTGTCAATCAGTGTTGCTTCATAAGTGGACAGTTTGATTTCACAGAAGTGTGATTGACTTGGAGTTACATTGTGTTGTTTAAGTTTTCCCTTGATTTTTTTGAGCAGTGTATATTTGTTACTGCTCGACTAAAACAGTCTCGGTCGACCAACAGCCTAACGACCAAACAATTGACCAGTCGACTAATTGGGGTCAGCCCTAGTGGAGAGGTAGGGGAGATTAACAAATGCTAAGGAAAAAAACATATTTTTTTAACCCAGTCGGGCTTTCAACTTACTCTTGAAAGTTGTAATAATAGAATGCACAAAGTGTAATTTCGAAAATTGGGTAGTGCATCAGGAGTTTTCCTCTTGTCATGTCATTCATCGCAGACCTTAGAGAGCCATTTATAGAATTGTCCATTTGATCAACTAGCCCATGGGTGTCAAACTCTGGCCCGTGGGCCAAATTTGGCCCGCGGGGTAGTTATATTTGGCCCGCGAGACAATACCAAATTACTACTAGAGCTGGCCCGCCGGTATTATACAGCGCATTCACCACTAATACTACGAATCCCATAATGCTCTGCTGTTTTCGCGCGCCAATCAGGACAGGACCCAGAAACGCTCTCTCCTCTGTGACAGTAGTCATAGCAACATAGACGCTACAACTGTCAGCGAGCTAACCCTTCCCAAAAATGGCGAAAAGAAAGGCAGAAAACAGGAGCTTTCTGGACAAGTGGGAGGCAGAATATCTGTTTACATATGTAAAAGACAAACCTGTTTGTCTTGTTTGTGGAGTCAACGTGGCTGTAAGTAAGGAGTACAACATTAGACGACACTATGAAACGAAACACCATGACAAATACAAGGACCTGGACATGACTCAAAGGAGCCAGAAAGTAGAGGAGATGAAAAGAAGTTTGGTTTCACAACAGAATATGTTTAAAAAGCCACATCACAAAGCGAGGCTGCTGTAAAGGCTAGTTATATAGTGGCAGCAGAGATCGCAAAATCAGCCCGGCCCTTTAATGAGGGAGAGTTCATGAAAAAGTGCATGATGAAGGTTTGTGACCTCGTATGCCCAGAGAAAAACAAGCATTTTCAAACGTGAGCCTGAGCAGGAACACAGTAGCTGATCGCACATGTGATCTTGCCACCAATCTGTATGACCAGCTGATGGAAAAGGGAAAAGATTTTGTTGCGTTCTCCCTCGCTGTGGATGAGAGCTGCGACGCATCTGATACTGCTCAGCTGTCAGTCTTCATCCGTGGAGTGGACTCAAATCTGTGTGTTATGGAGGAGCTATTAGGATTCAAATCAATGCATGGCACAACCACAGGAAAGGAAATCTTTGAGGAGGTTTCCAAATGTGTAACTGAAATAAAGCTGCCGTGGGATAAACTCGTTGGATTAACGACAGATGGTGCGCCAGCGATGTGCGGTAAAAAGAGTGGACTGGTGGGCATGGTTCGGGAGAAGATGCGGGAAGAGAACTGTGCAGGTGAGCTAACTGTTTACCACTGCATCATACATCAGGAAGCACTGTGTGCCAAAGCCCTAAAGATGGAACATGTTATGACCACAGTAACACAGGTAGTTAACTTTATAAGAGCCAAAGGTCTAAATCACCGCCAGTTTAAATCTTTTCTGGAGGAGTGTGGTTCGGAATACGCAGACGTGCCGTATCACACAGAGGTGAGATGGCTAAGCAGAGGAAAAGTACTGAACAGATGTTTCGAGCTGCGTGAGGAAATATGTAAATTCCTGGAAACCAAAGGGAAGGATACAGCAGAGCTCCGGGAGCAAAAGTTCCTGTGTGAGCTGGCCTTTCTCTGTGACATCTCGAGCCATCTCGATGCGCTGAACCTGCAGCTTCAGGGGCGGGGGCGCATCATCACAGACATGTACGCTGCAGTGAGGGCCTTCAAAACTAAACTGTGCCTGTGGGAGAATCAGATGCTGCAAGGAAACCCTTGCCATTTTCCCTGCTGCCAATCCATAAAAGCGCAGATCTCTACCGCCGTGTTCCCATGCGCACAGTTTGCTGAAAAACTCAGTGTTCTCGCCGCTGAGTTTAGCCGGCGATTTGCCGACTTCGATGCCCAGAAATGCAAGTTTGAACTGCTTAGTAATCCCTTCGCAGTTGATGTGGAAAATGCACCAACCAACATCCAAATGGAGCTGATTGAACTCCAGTGCAACGACACGCTGAAGTCAAAGTATGATGCTGTGGGCGCCGCACAGTTTCCACGGTTCATCCCTGACACAATGCCTCAGCTCCGCACCCAAGCTGCTCAGATGCTCTCCATGTTCGGCAGCACTTATCTATGCGAGCAACTTTTCTCCTCGATGAAGATGACCAAAACAACTCACAGGAGACGTCTGACTGATGAACATCTTCGCTCGATACTGAGGATTTCTTCAGCTCAAAGCTTGAGCCCAGACATTGATGAACTAGCATCCAAGAAGAGATGCCAGGTATCTGGCTTGGGCACATCAGATTAGACCAGTGTGCAATAATTAATGTTTTCTTTATGCACTTTTTCTTGCTACAAGGCATGGGCTTGAATGGTTGATTGATTTATTGTCATTTTATTTGTAAAATTATTAGCCAGTGGAAAAAGTTTATTTTGGTATTTAAATCAGAAGGCTGCAAATAGAAAAGAGGCATACAATTTTTATTTAAATTTTATTTATTTAATAAATGAATGCCATTGATGTGTTTTTTCATTTGAAATTCGATTTTGCATGTCTCCACTATTAAATTATATATTGTATGGTAATAAGCGATGCTTGTTCCATATTTAATGTTAAAGCAAAACTTGTTTGGGTCCATATTAAAAGGTTAATTTGTTCAATGTTGGCCCGTGACTTTGTTCAGGTTTTACATTTTGGCCCACTGGGTATTTGAGTTTGACACCCCTGAACTAGCCCATGTCTGCTAATATTTTTTAGCTTGGCTTTTTAGCCCATTGATTTTGCTGTAATGTTTGAGTCACTCAGATAATCCAGGAATATACAAGACATGGCAAAATGTGTAGAATTGCGCAGGATGTTCCCCAATTATGACAAACATTTTAGGAAGCACTGTATTAGAGAGAGTGTTGTGATGTTGAGTCATATGGTCCACTCAGTCTTAATTGTGTGCGTTTTGTGTGTAGGCCCTACTGTACGTTTACATGTCGTTGTTGGAGTGACGTGGAAGCAAAGTGTTTTACAAGCAGCCCTCTGCTCATAATAATACAAATGCTAGTGAGTGTGTGTTTGAGAAGTGGTGTGTTTGTGTGTACTTGTGGCGCATACATGTGTGTGTCTGTTCCCCTCAGGCTGGGGCTGTGGAAGTAAACAGGCTCATTAAGAGGCAATTGTTCACAGCTGAGCACCCTGAGCCAAAGCCTGAGTGGCGTGGAGCAACGCCACACCATGGGGACACTTTGGCCACCACACACACAGGGAAATTAATGGAGACTCCAGGGGAGGAAGGGAGGGGTGCAACACTGGGACTCTCCAGCTTGTTACCGTCTCTGCTGCTGCTACACTGGCAAAAAAAAAGGTATGTGAACCCTTTGGAATTACCTGGATTTCTGCATAAATTGGTCATCAAATTTGATCTGATCTTGATCTAAATCACAAGACAAAAACAGTGTGCTTAAACAAATAACACACAAATGATTTTATTTTTCTTGTCTAT
Source organism: Oncorhynchus tshawytscha (assembly GCF_018296145.1). Classification (NCBI taxonomy): domain Eukaryota; kingdom Metazoa; phylum Chordata; class Actinopteri; order Salmoniformes; family Salmonidae; genus Oncorhynchus; species Oncorhynchus tshawytscha. The sequence continues at coordinate 52,876,931 of NC_056433.1, forward strand.
ATTGAATACATAATTTAAACATTCACAGTGTAGGTTAGAAAAAGTATGTGTACCCATAGCTTTTGGAGAAGTCATTAGCCTATCAGGAGTCAGCTTTCCTGGAGTACAATCAATGAGTCAAGATTGAAGATCTTGGTTAGAGCTGCCTTGTCCTATAAAAAACACAGCAACATTTGAGTTTGCTATTCACAAGAAGCATTGCCTGATGTGAACCATGCCTCAAAAAAAAAAAAGAGAAGACCTAAGATCAAGAATTGTTGACTTGAATAAAGCTGGAAAGGGTTACAAAAGTATCTCTAAAAGCCTTGATGTTCATCAGTCCACGGTAAGACAAATTGTCTATGAATGGAGAAAGTTCAGCACTGTTGCTACTCTCCTGGCTGTTCTGCAAAGATGACTGCAAGAGCACAGTGCAGAATGCTCAATGAGGTTAAGAATAATCCCAGAGTGTCAGCTAAATAGGTACAGAAAATCTTTGGAACATGCTAACATCTCTATTGACGAGGATACGATATGTAAAACACTAAACAAGAATGGTATTAATGGGCGGACACCATGGAAGAAGCCACTGCTGTCCAAAAAAATAACTTTGCTGCACGTCTGAAGTTCGCAAAAGAGCACCTGGATGTTCCACAGTGCTTCTGGCAAAATATTCTGTGGACAGATTCAACTAAAGTTGAGTTGTTTGGAAGGAACACACAACACAATGTGTGGAGAAAAAAAGTGGGCACACCAACATCAAAACCTCATCCCAACTGTAAAGTATGGTGGAGGGATCGTCATGGTTTGGGGCTGCTTTGCTGCTGTAACAGGGTTGGTTATGTTTCCACTTGCCTCTAAAGAAATGTGTATTTAATGTTCAAGCATTCTTATTGGTTAGTTCAACTCTGATGACAATAAGGTGTGTTGTGATTGGCCCCGCTTGCAGATAGGGGGAGATTGCGAACGTCAGGTCTCCCCAGTATGAAAATGTGATGCAAGGGGTAGGTCACGTTCTGAATACTGTTTTCTATTTTCTATTTTACAATGTGTACAAGTTTGCTGTACGTTACTGATTTATACATGTGTTGGTATATGGTACCTGTTAGGGATTGAGGGGCTTTCTGGGATGTGCTTTGGCATATGATTGCTGTAAATAAGTGTGTTAGCTAGCATACACCGATGTAATGGTCACATAAGCCACTGCTAACACAGTTGTCTTCATGCTACAGATTTTGCCATCGACAGCCATCAATACCGTTAAGCCCTGCACAACTAACGTGCTGTTTCCCATTTAACAACAGAAATAAATGCTCAACTGGGACCACTGGCCGAAGTGATTTATTTTTAGAAGACACAACGCATGGAGAGTACATTATACATCTGTTACACTGGCTCAGGGTCTGGATAGCTTGCTATCATCGATGGATGAATTCCCAAGTTTATTAAGACATTTTGCAGGAGAATATAAGGCTATCTGTCCATCAATTGAAGTGCAACAGGACAACGACCCAAAACACAGAAGTAAATCAACAACAGAATGACTACAACAGAAGAAAATACGCCTTCTGGAGTGGCCCATTCGGAGTCCTGACCTCAACCCGATTGAGATGCTGTGGCATGACCTCGAGAGCGATTCACACCAGACATCCTAAGAATATTGCTGAACTGAAAGTTTTGTAAAGCGGAATGGTTGAAAATTCCTCCTGACAGTTGTGCAGAAAACTACAGAAAACCTTTGGTTGAGGTTATTGCTGCCAAAGGAGGGTCAATCAGTTATCAAATCCAAGGGTTCACATACTTTTCCCACCCTGTACTGTGAATGTTTACACGTTGTGTTCAATCAAGACATGAAAATGCATAATTGTTTGTGCATTACTAGTTTAAACAGACTGTGTTTGTCTATTGTTGTGACTTAAATGACGATCAGGTCAAATTTTATGACCAATTTATGCCAAAATGCAGGTAATTACGAAGGGTTCACATACTTTTTGAAGGACTACAGTACTGTGTGTTTTCTGTTCACTGGGAACATAAACTACAGTGAGTTCTGTCTCATGATTGATCCAGCTAAAGTGATACAATAAGTTATATTGAATTCTGTCGACCCAGCACACTCAATACGGGTGCCATTTGGCCTGGTCTAGATGCCATGATCAGGGGTCTTGCATTCTGTATGCTCTACACTGCTTCCTAGTGGTGATACCTCCTCACTACCAAGAGAACTGTAAATAGTGGGGTAGGATGATGTTCCCCAGACTAACACAGATCTGAGATCAGTTTTATGCCCCCCACCCACCCTAATGGTTAAGGTTAGGATTGGGTGAGGGTTAGCTGACCCTAAATTGGTGCTTACGGGCAACATCTAACCAAGGTGACAAGGGTTAGCTTTACATTTTATTTAGCCCTACAGGCAGTGACCAAGGATCAATTCTACTCCATAGCTTACTGTAAAAGTACTATAGTCCTATTATAAGAGCATCCATCCAACATAGTGGACAAAGGTGATCTTTGTAAAGACCATCATGTGTCAGTGAGCCAGGCAGTCTGCCCCAGGCTAGCCCTGGGTGACAGCTGTGATGCTCTATTGGCTGAGCTAAATGCCAAAAGCCCTGTTGGAGGAGGTGGGTTTTACCACAGTGATCCTAGAGCCACAAGAGAAGGGAGCGCTGGGCCAACCTTTAGCCTTCAACTAGTTACAGTGAAATGAAGGTTCTGGTTATGATGAAAGAAGGTTATGTTTATGATGCCTGTGTGTTGTTAGCCTGCAGGCTATTTATTTTCTTCTGATGGTGTTTTTTCACCATCTGTTTTGTTGGTTAGGAGATGTGAATGTGGGGTTTGTCTGCCAGGGTGATAGCGTTTGAAATGCTTTCAACATGTGACTTTCAGCTGTTGGGGACCTGAAATAACTATTAAAGCGTTTCGTCATAAGATGTAAGTCTGAATAAGGTTTGACATCAGAGACAAACTCCTTAGTCATTGTTAAGCTTCTAAGGTCATTGTTGAGCTGCCAAGGGGCTCGATTCAATCCATAGCACAGAACATCTGCATTGTAGTGCGGTTCACATTTAAAAGTCATTTCCAATTGATCCGACCTATGTAGCGTTTACCTTGAATGCAATCTCTGCGACTGTGGGAACATTGCCATTAATTGTCAATCGCGCTATAAAGCAGATCTTCAACGCTATGGATTGAATTGAGTCCTAATGCTGTTACAATTGCTTTAGATTGTCTCTGTAGTCACAAATGGAGGATGAAGAAGAGATTATTTGTGCTCCTTTATATTGTATGTGTGAGAGCAAAGCATCAACTGACACAGATTATGCCGTAAACAAAAATACTCCTGCTGGAAACACAAATGCCGCCTTAAAGGCAAACACGTGACACACATGCGCAAGCAGCAGTGACACACCCGCGGGCGAACAAGCACACACACACAAACTGACCGATAGCTCTATAGATGGAGAGGTTCGAAATGGTTAGATCCCGCTGCTTCCACAGTATATTGATGTGATTGATTTCTCTCCTTCTCTTCCTCTCTCCCTTTCTCTGCTGAACTCATGCAAACTAAATGGATCTATGTTGTCTTGGTAACACATTATTTATTTTTTATCTGCGAACATTTGTGCAAATAGGACATCGACATTACTGACTGTTGTTATTAGAATGTTGTGACTGCATCGATCAATTCTCACTCTAATAAAATGTGTTAAATTATTACACCTTATAAACACGTCCATTTAGATATGCTATCATACAATATGCTTCGATTATAATGTTCTCCATCGTCGTCAAGAGAAAGTTGTGGTGTAGTACTCCAGCTCTCCACCAGGTGTCCCTAGTGTGATAAGGAATACTGTACTTTCTGTGTGCCTACAGCAGCTCACGTGCAGACAACACAAGCCATTATTTTTTTTTTGCCTTATAGGATCTGTTCACGTAGTGGATGAGAGGGGACATATCAGTAGCAGTGTCCCTGTCACCTGTCCTGACCTGTGACACACACAGTCAGACTAAAACCTGACAGGTCAAACCAGCAGACCAACCTCCCTCGCTCTGATACAGGAGCATTAGTCACACAGCCAGCATGCACAGAATGACAAATAGCACAGAAACAATGCATCCAGAATTCACATACACACATAAATGAGGCACATACTGCACACAAGCACACACGCAGTGCCATGTAGCTACTGTAGGATCGGTTTTCAATGCTCCCTTTCCCTCTCTGATTTAATGAGCACACCCCAGTATATTGACATCAGTTTACGGTCTGTTTCAACTTGAATCCTTTTACACATACCTGTTTCAGAGCCATGCAACTACCTAATTCATAATTGACCATGCAGCAGTTCAAATCCAAGTGTAAATGCCGTTTATCAAACTCCAGGTGGTGCTATTGTCAGATGACATGAAAATAGAGCTCTTTGGCCACACACACCAATGGTGGCTTTGGTGTCGAAAAACAGAAGCCTATGCAGAAAAGTATCTCATACCTACGGTAAAATATGGTGGTGCATCTTTGATGTTATGGGGCTATTTTGCTTCCACTGGTACTGTGACCCTTGTTAAAGGTCAGCGGCATCATGAACTTTACCAAGTACCATGACATTTTAGCCAAAACCTGTTTGCCTCTGCCAGGAGGCTGGCAGTTGGCCGCAAGTGGATCTTCCAGCAAGGCAACAACCCCAAGCTCACATCAACATCCACAAAGAAATAGTTAATTGAAAAAAAGTCTCTGGACTTGAACCCCAATTAAAAACCTTTGGTTTGAATTGAAGAGGGCCGTCCATAAGCGCAGACGAAGGATATCAAGGATCTGTAAAGATTCTGTATGGAGGAATGATCTAAGATCTCTCCAAATGTCTTCTGTAATCTCATTAAACATTTTAGAAAACGACTGTGTCGTTAACCTCGCAAGGTTCGGGTGCCTCGCAAGGTTCGGGTGCCTCGCAAGGTTCGGGTGCCTCGCAAGGTTAGGGTGCCTCGCAAGGTTAGGGTGCCTCGCAAGGTTAGGGTGCCTCGCAAGGTTAGGGTGCTGCAGTACTGAAAAAAAGGGGTGCCAATAATCTTTACTCCTATCTTTTTTTCAATCTCTTTCTCTGAGCAATTTATATTAGTTAAAAATTAGCATATTTTATAACTCAGTATTTGTATTATTTATTATATACAGTTGTTTTTGCTCATCTTTATCAAGGGTTCCTGACAGCACCCTCTTTCAGAGCCATGTAAATACCTACTTCATAAACTTAAACTTGGTACCGGAAAGACTTCAGGCCTCAGACAATCCCCAACCAAGCTTTTAATCTAACACGCAACACAGCAACATGTGTTTTTGAGGTTTATTTCCAGTTTGCTGAGAGATGCATAAACAGTGCTGCCGTACAGTATATAATGGAATTGTGATTGACTGAATCTGATTGATGATGCTAATGCTCGGTGTTGTGTTTCCCTTACAGTAAAGTGGAGACAGCAGCCATTGAGACAGAGTTGCTGAGGGACTACAGGTTTGGCCAGCAGCAGCTCATAGAGATCTGGGGGCACGCCTGTGCCATCGCTATCACCAAGGTACCCCCCTATTCTCTCTCCAAGAATCACCTTTTTTGGGACCATTCATCCATTTCATCCATCCATCCCTCATTCCCCAGATTCTGATGCTGTTCCACCTAATAGTATTAATAGTATTTCAAACCCGTGAATAGAGATTTAGGGCACACACAGGGACTGTTCTGTTCTCTGTATTCTTAAAAAAAATATTTTACCCCTTTTTTCTGTCCAATTTCGTGGTATCCAATTGTTTTAGTAGCTACTATCTTGTCTCATCGCTACAACTCCCGTAGGGCTTGGGAGAGATGAAGGTTGAAAGTCATGCGTCCTCCGATACACAACCCAACCAAGCCGCACTGCTTCTTAACACAGCGCACATCCAACCCGGAAGCCAGCCGCACCAATGTGTCGGAGGAAACAGTGTCGGAGGAAACACCGTGCAACCTTGGTTAGCACGCACTGCGCCCGGCCCGCCACAGGAGTTGCTGGTGCGCGATGAGACAAGGATATCCCTACCGGCCAAGCCCTCCCTAACCCGGACGAGGCTAGGCCAATTGTGCGTCGCCCCACGGACCTCCCGGTCGCGGCCGGTTACGACAGAGCCTGGGCGCGAACCCAGAGTCTCTGGTGGCACAGCTGGCGCTGCAGTACAGCGCCCTTAACCACTGCGCGACCCGGGAGGCCCTGTATTCTTGAAAAAACAGTGAGTGTGGGTGTTTATTTACAGTTGTGGGAGAACTGTCCCCCTCAACAATGCTCTGTCTCTGCTCCATAAACCCTGAGGCACATCAGTGAACAGAGGCTCTATCTAGCCTGATTGTCTGATGAGAGACTGATCTGCTCAGCTGGGAGCCAGTCTGGCAAGTCCACATGCCCCTTATCAGTCCCTTTTGTGTGTGTGTGTGTGTGTGTGTTAGCACGTGTATGTGTCTGCGTATGTATCATGTGTCTGTTTTTAGTGTGTGTGTGTGTGTGTGTGTGTGTAAGTTCTCCAAGTCAGACTGCCTGTAGTCAGCGGTAGCAGCAGCAGTGTCTGGAGTGTGTCTCTGTGGAGCTGTCAGGAACACACGTGGTTCCATTGACCAGACGGTTGGTTGGTTTAACCCTGCGGTCGTTTGCTCCACGGGCACCCAGTGTGGTGTGATAAATGTTCCCTGAGATTCCAGACATATGAGATACTTTCCTTTCAGAGAGAGAGAGAGAAAGTCTGATTACCTCAACCACATCCCCTTACCACCATTATCACCAGCAGCCAATGGTCCATGGCCAGAGCGGACACAGCCGCAGCACACATACCGTAGCTAAACAAACAGCGCCTGGCTCGACCCGGATCGGCCTGGGGCTTCTGCACACACATGCATGACATCACTGTTATTGAAGAAAAGTGCAGTAGGTAGGGCCTTGTGATTTCACTGCAGTCGTTGCAGTTGTCAGATGGTGAAAAATTCATCTAAGTAATCCCCCCCCCCCATACGTCCAAAGACATCCAATCCCCCGGCAGCAACCACACGGGCCATGACGGGTCCATCTCCGGTGTGTTCCTCTGTGATCTGGGCTGGAGTGCGTGTGGAGCGGCGCCTGTGTTCAGCCTGGGTTGAGAGAAGCCTTTCAACACCTGGGGAGACAAATAATGTTCCGCTTCCATGGAGCAGTAAACGCTGGAGTGTGTTGTCCCTGGGTCCCTGTTCTGTCTACTCAGGATGTGTTCAATATGTCAACATGTCCGTCGTGAAACATATTCATTATCCTGTGCAGCTTTCATTAATAGTGTGTGGCCATATTTATGTGTGTGTGTGTGTGTGTGTTTTTTACCCATAATTCTTATTTATTTATTCCTATTTTACCCCCTTTTTCTCCCCATTTTCTGACTTGATCTCATCGCTGCAACTCCCCAACAGGCTCGGGAGGCGAAGGTCGAGTCATGCATCCTCCAAAACATGACGGCCTGCTTAACCCGGAAGCCAGCCGCACCAATGTGTCGGAGGAAACATTGTTCAACTGACAACCGAGGTGAGCCTGCAGGCACCCGGCTCGCCACAAGGAGTCACTAGAGCTCGATGAGCCAAGTAAAACCCCCCCGGCCTGGGAGAGCATAGGCCCACCCACTGGGGAGCCAGGTCCAGCCAATCCGAACGAGTTTTCCTCCACAAAGGGCTTTATTACAGACAGAAATACTCCTGAGTTTCATCAGCAGTCTGCGTGGTTGGTCTCAGACGATCCTGCATTTGACGAAGCCAGATGTGGGGGTCTTGGGCTGGCGTGGTTACACATGGTCTACGGTTGTGCGCCAGTTGGAAGTACTGCTAAATTCTCTATGACAACGTTGGAGGTGGCTTATGGTAGAGAAATGAACATTACATTGTCTGGCAACAGCTCTGGTGGATATTCCTGCAGTCAGCATGCCAATTGCACGCTCCCTCAACTTGGGACATCTGTGACATTGTGTTGTGTGACAAAACTGCACATTTTAGAGTGGCCTTTTATTGTCCCCGGCACAAGGTGCACCTGTGTAATGATCAGGCGGAGTTCCTCTGTCCAGTGTCTGTGTTCTTTTGCCCATCTTAATCTTTTCGTTTTATTGGCCAGTCTGAGATATGGCTTTTTCTTTGCAACTCTGCCTAGAAGGCCAGCATCCCGGAGTCGCCTCTTCACTGTTGACGTTGAGACTGGGGTTTTGCGGGTACTATTTAATGAAGCTGCCAGTTGAGGACTTGTGAGGTATCTGTTTCTCAAACTAGACACTCTAATGTACTTGTCCTCTTGCTCAGTTGTGAACCGGAGCCTCCCACTCCTCTTTCTGTTCTGGTTAGGGCCAGTTTGTGCTGTTCTGTGAAGGGAGTAGTACACAGCATTGTATGAGATCTTCAGTTTCTTGGCAATTTCTCGCATGGAATAGCCTTCATTTCTCAGAACAAGAATAGACTGACGAGTTTCAGAAGAAAGTTCTTTGTTCCTGGCCATTTTGAGCCTGTAATCGAACCCACAAATACTCATGCTCCAGATACTCAACGAGTCTAAAGAAGGCCCGTTTTATTGCTTCTTTAATCAGTACAACAGTTTTCAGCTGTGCTAACATAATTGCAAAAGGGTTTTCAAATGATCAATTCAACTTTTAAAATTATGAACTTGGATTAGCTAACAACGCCTGTGTAGATATTCCATTAAAAATCAGCCAGTTCCAGCTACAATAGTAGTTTACAACATTAACAATGTCTACACTGTATTTCTGATCAATTTGATGTTATTTTAATGGACAAAGAATGTGCTTTTATTACAAAAACGAGGACATTTCTAAGTGACCCCAAACTTTTGAACGGTAGTTTATGTATGAAGGTATTTATGTGTGTGTGTAGTGGGACGTGTCTATGTGTGTGTTGCAGTAGTGTGTGAATGTCAGGTGGACAAGAGCAGATGTATCTCATTACTACGGATGTCAGGGAGGCAATACAGTCATTGCTCCTGTGTGTACTATGTGTGTGTGCATGTGTATGTTGTGAGGATAGGACTGAGGAGCCTGGTGAGCTGACATACAGTGCATTTGGAAAGTATTCAGACCCCTTGACGTTTTCCACATTTTGTTACGTTACAGCCTTATTCTAAAATTAATTAAATCGGTTTTTTCCCTTCATCAATATATATACAATAACTCATAACAAAGCAAAAACAGGTTTTTAGACATTTTTGCCAAAAGAAATGTATTGACATATCACATTAACATACAGTACCAGTCAAAAGTTTGGACACACCTACTCATTCACGTTTTTCTTCTTCTCTGCATTGTGAAATAACACATAAGAAAAAATATAGTACCAAAAAAGTGTTCACCAAATCAAAATATATTTTAGATTCTTTAAAGTCAAATCAAATCAAATCAAATCAAATTTTATTTGTCACATACACATGGTTAGCAGATGTTAATGCGAGTGTAGCGAAATGCTTGTGCTTCTAGTTCCGACAATGCAGTAATAACCAACAAGTAATCTAACTAACAATTCCAAAACTACTGTCTTATACACAGTGTAAGGGGATAAAGAATATGTACATAAGGATATATGAATGAGTGATGGTACAGAGCAGCATAGGCAAGATACAGTAGATGGTATCGAGTACAGTATATACATATGAGATAAGTATGTAAACAAAGTGGCATCGTTAAAGTGGCTAGTGATACATGTATTACATAAGGATACAGTCGATGATATAGAGTACAGTATATACGTATGCATATGAGATGAATAATGTAGGGTAAGTAACATCATATAAGGTAGCATTGTTTAAAGTGGCTAGTGATATATTTACATCATTTCCCATCAATTCCCATTATTAAAGTGGCTGGAGTTGAGTCAGTGTCAGTGTGTTGGCAGCAGCCACTCAATGTTAGTGGTGGCTGTTTAACAGTCTGATGGCCTTGAGATAGAAGCTGTTTTTCAGTCTCTCAGTCCCAGCTTTGATGCACCTGTACTGACCTCGCCTTCTGGATGATAGCGGGGTGAACAGGCAGTGGCTCGGGTGGTTGATGTCCTTGATGATCTTTATGGCCTTCCTGTAACATCGGGTGGTGTAGGTGTCCTGGAGGGCAGGTAGTTTGCCCCCGGTGATGCGTTGTGCAGACCTCACTACCCTCTGGAGAGCCTTACGGTTGAGGGCGGAGCAGTTGCCGTACCAGGCGGTGATACAGCCCGCCAGGATGCTCTCGATTGTGCATCTGTAGAAGTTTGTGAGTGCTTTTGGTGACAAGCCGAATTTCTTCAGCCTCCTGAGGTTGAAGAGGCGCTGCTGCGCCTTCTTCACGATGCTGTCTGTGTGAGTGGACCAATTCAGTTTGTCTGTGATGTGTATGCCGAGGAACTTAAAACTTGCTACCCTCTCCACTACTGTTCCATCGATGTGGATAGGGGGTGTTCCATCTGCTGTTTCCTGAAGTCCACAATCATCTCCTTAGTTTTGTTGACGTTGAGTGTGAGGTTATTTTCCTGACACCACACTCCGAGGGCCCTCACCTCCTCCCTGTAGGCCGTCTCGTCGTTATTGGTAATCAAGCCTACCACTGTTGTGTCGTCCGCAAACTTAATGATTGAGTTGGAGGCGTGCGTGGCCACGCAGTCGTGGGTGAACAGGGAGTACAGGAGAGGGCTCAGAACGCACCCTTGTGGGGCCCCAGTGTTGAGGATCAGCGGGGAGCCTTGATGACAGCTTTGCACATTCTTGGCAAGTATTCAGACACTTTACTCAGTACATGGTGGAAGCCTCAAGTCTTCTTAGATATGAAGCTTAGCACACCTGTATTTGGGGAGTTTCTCGAATTCTTCTCTGCAGATCCTCTCAAGCTCTATCAGGTTGGATGGGGAGCGTCGCTGCACAGGTATTTTCAGGTCTCCCCAGAGATGTTCGATCACGTTCAAGTCCATGCTCTGGCTGGGCCATTCAAGGACATTCAGAGTCTTGTCCCAAAGCCACACCTGCATTGTCTTGGCTGTGTGCTTAGGGTCGTTGTCCTGTTGGAAGGTGAACCAGTCTGAGGTCCTGAGCACTTTGGAGCAGGTTTTCATCAAGGATCTCTCTGTACTTTGCTCCATTCATCTTTCCCTCGATCCTGACTATTCTCCCAGTCCCTGCCGCTGAAAAACATCCCCACAGCATGATGCTGCCACCACCATGCTTCACCATAGGGATGGTGCCAGGTTTCCTCCAGACCGCTTGGTATTCAGGCCAAAATAGTTCAATCTTGGTTCTCATGGTCTGAGAGTTCTTAAGGCCAGGCACCACAGGCAAAATCTATCAGTTTTCAGGATATTGGGATATTTTGCAACTAACTTCCATACTTTCATAAAATGTACAAATAAATCGGCAATAATGTATATACATACTTTATTTGTATCATTTTATCCCAACTATGTCAACTACACCTACCAAAAATGTGGTTCTTGATAGCGGTTGAAGGTCAACATGAAACATGGTATTTTGAAAACTTCATGTTGAATCATATATCACTTAAAGCCTTGTTTTCTGGAGAATATAGTTAGCTAGTCCATACATGGCTATATCCTTTTGTAGACGTAGTTCTTCGTGCTGAAAGACGAGTCATTTTCTGACATCATATTGGTTACTGGCATTTAAAGGCCCCTTCCAGTAATCTGTTTGGTTAAAATGCCGCGCAGCGCTTTCTTGTTTGAAAATATCTCCCACGAAGAATCCACTTAAAGAGAGACAAAATGAGAAAATCTCTAAGAATATACCTACAGTATGTGAATAAAAATAGACGATCTCAGTTAGCCAATGCGAGTAAAGCAGTGAATGAAAGAAAAATGGTGCCTGATCAGCCAATCGAGGCAGTGGCAGTTCAGGTAGAGGAGGAAAAGGAGGTAGACCGCAGCAGCGCGTTGAGACGCAAAATAGTGGAGATGAAGATGACAACTATCAGCGATCAACTACACATCAGCCAACAGTGGCTTTTATTCCACATGTCACAAATAAACCAACTTGTACATGATTTGATTTGTCCACAGTGTCTAATCACCATAGACCCCACCAACCAGGCATTCTGTCATGATAGAATGTGCCGACTGTGAAGGTGATCATGATGAATTTAGGAGGAGTGTTTACACTTCCTCCAGGCTGCAGGAGTGCTCCAGGGGAGATGTGGCATTTGATATAAATGTGAGGATGGTTCTTCTAGCTCACTACTTGGACTTGGTTATGCAGATCTAAAGAAAATGAGCAAAGTCCTAGGGATTCCTTCCTTGAGTCTCTGCTTATATCAGAGAAATGACCAGAGTGACACATAAATAAAAAGGGGGAGTAGCCCATGATTGTCAGGTGACTTGCTGTGTGTAAATACGTTTTATTTCCTTGCTCCAGCAAATGTATTCAAAGGGAATAAAACAGAGTGATCGGAAAACATACCTACACAATGAGACTGTCACATGAGCCTACAGTGTCATAGGGCTGTAGCTTAATGTGATTGGTGAGAAATTAGCTTTACCTAAAGTAAATACATGCTGATATGCTAATATTTACGTAGGGTACCATGCTGATATTTAGTCCTGCAGTTATGACTGTGATGTCGACAGACATAATGAGTACTTTATCCCCCCTCTTTAGATTCAGAGAGGGCTACAGTCAGAGTGCTGCAAAGATAATTAGAAGAACATACGCAGATATAGACCCAGACATAGCAGAGTTGTTGGATGAGGATGCCATCATAGACCTTAATGTATCATTTGATGGCACTTGGCACGAGAGGATTCCCTTCCAACTACAGGATAGGTGTGTGCATTGGTGCTGGTACCAGCGAGCACTAGAAAATGGTGAAGATCCACCCTGTCACAAAAACCTTGGAGGCCATACATTTTTTTTAAGAGGTTGCATAGAAAATGGTACCTGTATATCATAGGATGTCAAATGATAACGTCCTCAAAAGAATGTATCATGGAGGAACCCAGAATGCAAATGGTTGTCTGAACTCTGTAATATGGTCGCGATGCCCCAAAACTGTCTGAGGGCAAAAGTCACATTAACAGAGCAGGCAGTATGGCAGTAACCACGTTCAATGAGGGAGCCACTGCTATATCAAATGTGATGAACAAATTGTGGCTTGACAGCACTTTGGTGACACTGGAAGCAATCAGAGAGGAGGATGCAAGGCATGTTGTGAGAGCTGATTTTTCTTCAATGGAGTGTGCCAAGCGTAGGCGCAGGTCCCATGACATGGTCGAGAGAGTAAAGCGGCACCAGCAACAACTCAAAGAGGGCCTTCCATATGGGGCAGGCATAGCTGATTCATGTTCTGCACATTTCAACAGCCATACAAAAAATCCTTGTATGTGACAAATTGAGTAAAGTGATATGAGAATTTGCCCAGAACTGCCCAACAGACCAGTATTCAAAGCATATGCTCTGTTGCTTGAAACAAATGTATCAAATGTGCTATTGTATTTGTCAAATGTATATTTGATGTTTATTTGTCCGTTTAGAAGATATCTATACATAAGAGTTTAATTAATGTGTCATAAATTGTCATATTTATGGAAAGTACATTTGAATTGCATTAGCATGTCTTTATCAACCATTTTCTAAAAATGACATGTTCCCCCTGCGCCAATTCATTTTTCTCAGGCTTCAAAGGACGTGCATTTACATTATTCCACACACAGGGTCTTATAGTCATATTTTCAGAGGCTTTTATTATTTTTTAAAATCTTGTCATTTTGATTTTAAGTGTCATTTTATGTGTAAATATATTCAAAATATGCATCTGTTATACATGTGACGAGATTTTTTTGAATAGTTAAATGAAATGACAATATTTTGATAAACTGATCTGTAAAAGTCTGACCATTGAGTGTCTTATCACAATAAAACAAAAAACCTGCCTTGAAGCAATGTGTTGAATAACAGGTTAGCGCCACTTAAGGAGGACTTGCCTATTTGCATATTTAAAATGTTTTATAAATAAAACTTGTAATACAATAATATATTGTATTTATATATACTTTCAACTGGTAACGTTTCAGTCTGATGAGAGTAAAGGGAAAAACATCCCTATTAGCCTGTGGTGCCTGGCCTTCAGGTGCCTTTTGGCAAACTCCAAGCAGGCTGTCATGTGTCTTTTACTGAGTAATGGCTTCCGTCTGGCCACTACCATAAAGGCCTGATTGGTGGAGTACTGCAGAGATGGTGGTCCTTCTGGAAGGTTCTCCCATCTCCACAGAGGAACTCTGGAGCTCTGTCAGAGTGACCATCGGGTTCTTGATCACTTCCTTCCTCTTCTCCCCTGATGCTCAGTTTGGCCGGGCGGCCAGCCCTAGGAAGAGTCTTGGTTGTTCCAAACTTCTTCCATTTAAGAATGATGGAGGCCACTGTGTTCTTGGGGACCTTCAATGCTGCAGAATTTTTTTTGTACCCTTCCCCAGATCTGTGCATCAACACAATCCTGTCTCGGAGCTCTACAGACAATTCCTTCGACCTCATGGCTTGGTTTTTGCTCTGACATGCACTGTCAACTGTGGGACCTTATATAGACAAGTGTGTGCCTTTCCAAATCATGTTCAATCAATTGAATTTACCACAGGTGGACTCCAATCAAGTTGTCGAAACAAGGATGATCAATGGAAACAGGATGCACCTGAGCTCAATTTTGAGTCTCATAGCAAAGGGTCTGAATACTGATGTAAATAAGGTAACCTGTTTTCGCTTTGTCATGATGGGGTATTGTGGATAAATTGATGAGATTTGTAATTATTATAATTGTTTTTAAAAAATGATTAAGACTGTAACATAACAAAATGTGGAAAAAAATCTAAGGGTTTGAATACTTTCCAAATGCACTGTATTAGCATTCCTCCAGATAGAAGCCAGGAGCTGGGCAGAAGGGCCCTAACACATAACCTGGTCTGGGTTTGGGCAGGAGGGCCCTAACAC